>NW_027362763.1:18069779-18079779 GCF_046119375.1 Phyllobates terribilis
TATATATATATATCCTGAGGAACAACTAGAGACAATATATATATATATATAATATATCCTGAGGGGAACACTAGAGACAATATATATATTATAATATATCCTGAGGAGACAACTAGAGACAATATATATATATATAATATATCCTGAGGAGACAACTAGAGACAATATATATATATATATAATATATCCTGAGGAACAACTAGAGACAATATATATATATAATATATCCTGAGGAGACAACTAGAGACAATATATATATATAAATATATCCTGAGGAGACAACTAGAGACAATATATATATATATATAATATATCCTGAGGAGACAACTAGAGACAATATATATATATATAATATATCCTGAGGGACAACTAGAGACAATATATATATATATATATAAATAGATCCTGAGGAGACAACTAGAGACAATATATATATATATAATATATCCTGAGGGGACAACTAGAGACATATATATATATATATAATATATCCTGAGGAGACAACTAGAGACAATATATATATATATAATATATCCTGAGGAGACAACTAGAGACAATATATATATATATAATATATCCTGAGGAGACAACTAGAGACAATATATATATATATAATATATCCTGAGGGGACAACTAGAGACAATATATATATATATATATATATATCCTGAGGAGACAACTAGAGACAATATATATATATATAATATATCCTGAGGGGACAACTAGAGACAATATATATATATATAATATATCCTGAGGAGACAACTAGAGACAATATATATATATATAATATATCCTGAGGAAGACAACTAGAGACAATATATATATATATATATATCCTGAGGAGACAACTAGAGACAATATATATATATATATATATCCTGAGGAGACAACTAGAGACAATATATATATATATAATATATCCTGAGGAGACAACTAGAGACAATATATATATATATATATATCCTGAGGAGACAACTAGAGACAATATATATATATATATAATATATCCTGAGGAGACAACTAGAGACTATATATATATATAATATAATCCTGAGGAGACAACTAGAGACAATATATATATATAAATATATCCTGAGGAGACAACTAGAGACAATATATATATATATAAATATATCCTGAGGAAGACAACTAGAGACAATATATATATATATATATATATCCTGAGGGGACAACTAGAGACAATATATATATATATATAATATATCCTGAGGGGACAACTAGAGACAATATATATATATATATATCCTGAGGAGACAACTAGAACAATATATATATATATAATATATCCTGAGGAGACAACTAGAGACAATATATATATATATAATATATCCTGAGGAGACAACTAGAGACAATATATATATATATAATATATCCTGAGGAGACAACTAGAGACAATATATATATATATAATATATCCTGAGGGGACAACTAGAGACAATATATATATATAATATATCCTGAGGGACAACTAGAGACAATATATATATATATATAATAATCCTGAGGGGACAACTAGAGACAATATATATATATATATATATCCTGAGGAGACAACTAGAGACAATATATATATATATAATATATCCTGAGGAGACAACTAGAGACAATATATATATATATAATATATCCTGAGGGGACAACTAGAGACAATATATATATATAATATATCCTGAGGAGACAACTAGAGACAATATATATATATATATAATATATATATACCTGAGGGACAACTAGAGACAATATAATATATATAATATATCCTGAGGGGACAACTAGAGACAATATATATATATAATATATCCTGAGGGGACAACTAGAGGACAATATATATATATAATATATCCTGAGGAGACAACAGGGGACAACTAGAGACAATATATATATATAATATATCCTGAGGGAGACAACTAGAGACAATATATATATATATAATATATCCTGAGGAGACAACTAGAGACAATATATATATATATAATATATCCTGAGGGACAACTAGAGACAATATATATATATATAATATATCCTGAGGGGACAACTAGAGACAATATATATATATAATATATCCTGAGGAGACAACTATAGACTATATATATATATATAATATATCCTGAGGGGACAGCTAGAGACAATATATATATATATAATATATCCTGAGGAGACAACTAGAGACAATATATATATATATAATATATCCTGAGGAGACAACTAGAGACAATATATATATATATATAATATATCCTGAGGGGACAACTAGAGACAATATATATATATATAATATATCCTGAGGAGACAACTAGAGACAATATATATATATATAATATATCCTGAGGAGACAACTAGAGACAATATATATATATATATAATATATCCTGAGGGGACAACTAGAGACAATATATATATATATAATATATCCTGAGGGACAACTAGAGACAATATATATATATATAATATATCCTGAGGAGACAACTATAGACTATATATATATATATATAATATATCCTGAGGGGACAGCTAGAGACAATATATATATATATAATATATCCTGAGGAGACAACTAGAGACAATATATATATATATAATATATCCTGAGGGGACAACTAGAGACAATATATATATATATATATAATATATCCTGAGGGGACAACTAGAGACAATATATATATATAATATATCCTGAGGAGACAACTAGAGACATATATATATATATATAATATATCCTGAGGAGACAACTAGAGACAATATATATATATATATAATATATCCTGAGGGGACAACTAGAGACAATATATATATATATAATATATCCTGAGGGACAACTAGAGACAATATATATATATATAATATATCCTGAGGAGACAACTAGAGACAATATATATATATAATATATTATATATCCTGAGGAGACAACTAGAGACATATATATATATATAATATATCCTGAGGAGACAACTAGAGACATATATATATATATATATAATATATCCTGAGGGGACAACTAGAGACAATATATATATATATAATATATCCTGAGGAGACAACTAGAGACATATATATATATATAATATATCCTGAGGAGACAACTATAGACTATATATATATATATAATATATCCTGAGGAGAAAACTAGAGACAATATATATATATATAATATATCCTGAGGAGACAACTAGAGACAATATATATATATATAATATATCCTGAGGAGACAACTAGAGACAATATATATATATATAATATATCCTGAGGAGACAACTAGAGACAATATATATATATATATATATCCTGAGGAGACAACTAGAGACAATATATATATATATATATAATATATCCTGAGGAGACAACTAGAGACAATATATATATATATATAATATATCCTGAGGGAGACAACTAGAGACAATATATATATATATAATATATCCTGAGGAGACAACTAGAGACAAATATATATATATATAATATATCCTGAGGGGACAACTAGAGACAATATATATATATATAATATATCCTGAGGAGACAACTAGAGACAATATTATATATATAATATATCCTGAGGAGACAACTAGAGACAATATATATATATATAATATATCCTGAGGAGACAACTAGAGACAATATATATATATAATATATCCTGAGGAGACAACTAGAGACAATATATATATATATATATATATATATATATATATATATATATATATAATATATCCTGAGGAGACAACTATAGACTATATATATATATATATATATATATATATATAATATATCCTGAGGAGACAACTAGAGACAATATATATATATATAATATATCCTGAGGAGACAACTAGAGACAATATATATATATAATATATCCTGAGGGGACAACTAGAGACAATATATATATATATATAATATATCCTGAGGGGACAACTAGAGACAATATATATATATATAATATATCCTGAGGGACAACTAGAGACAATATATATATATAATATATCCTGAGGAGACAACTAGAGACAATATATATATATATATAATATATCCTGAGGAGACAACTAGAGACAATATATATATATATAATATATCCTGAGGAGACAACTAGAGACAATATATATATATATAATATATCCTGAGGGGACAACTAGAGACAATATATATATATATAATATATCCTGAGGAGACAACTAGAGACAATATATATATATATATATATATATAATATATCCTGAGGAGACAACTAGAGACAATATATATATATATATAATATATCCTGAGGGGACAACTAGAGACAATATATATATATATAATATATCCTGAGGAGACAACTAGAGACAATATATATATAATATATCCTGAGGAGACAACTAGAGACAATATATATATATATATAATATATCCTGAGGAGACAACTAGAGACTATATATATATATAATATATACTGAGGAGACAACTAGAGACAATATATATATATATAATATATCCTGAGGGGACAACTAGAGACAATATATATATATAATATATCCTGAGGAGACAACTAGAGACAATATATATATATATAATATATCCTGAGGAGACAACTAGAGACAATATATATATATATATAATATATCCTGAGGGGACAACTAGAGACAATATATATATATATAATATATCCTGAGGGGACAACTAGAGACAATATATATATATAATATATCCTGAGGAGACAATAGTGACTATAGACTATATATATATAATATATCCTGAGGGGACAGCTAGAGACAATATATATATATATAATATATCCTGAGGAGACAACTAGAGACAATATATATATATATAATATATCCTGAGGAGACAACTAGAGACAATATATATATATATATATAATATATCCTGAGGGGACAACTAGAGACAATATATATATATATAATATATCCTGAGGAGACAACTAGAG
The DNA here is from genome assembly GCF_046119375.1 of Phyllobates terribilis. NCBI lineage: Eukaryota > Metazoa > Chordata > Amphibia > Anura > Dendrobatidae > Phyllobates > Phyllobates terribilis. The sequence goes on from NW_027362763.1 coordinate 18,074,716, forward strand.
ACAATATATATATATATAATATATCCTGAGGAGACAACTAGAGACAATATATATATATATATAATATATCCTGAGGGGACAACTAGAGACAATATATATATATATAATATATCCTGAGGGGACAACTAGAGACAATATATATATATAATATATCCTGAGGAGACAACTATAGACTATATATATATATATATATAATATATCCTGAGGGGACAGCTAGAGACAATATATATATATATAATATATCCTGAGGAGACAACTAGAGACAATATATATATATATATATAATATATCCTGAGGGGACAACTAGAGACAATATATATATATATATATAATATATCCTGAGGGGACAACTAGAGACAATATATATATATAATATATCCTGAGGAGACAACTAGAGACAATATATATATATATAATATATCCTGAGGAGACAACTAGAGACAATATATATATATATATAATATATCCTGAGGGGACAACTAGAGACAATATATATATATATAATATATCCTGAGGGGACAACTAGAGACAATATATATATATATAATATATCCTGAGGAGACAACTAGAGACAATATATATATATAATATATCCTGAGGAGACAACTAGAGACAATATATATATATAATATATCCTGAGGAGACAACTAGAGACTATATATATATATATATAATATATCCTGAGGAGACAACTAGAGACAATATATATATATATAATATATCCTGAGGAGACAACTAGAGACTATATATATATATAATATATCCTGAGGAGACCCCACCCACCCAACTATAGACTATATATATATATATAATATATCCTGAGGGGACAACTAGAGACAATATATATATATATATAATATATCCTGAGGGGACAACTAGAGACAATATATATATATATAATATATCCTGAGGAGACAACTAGAGACAATATATATATATATAATATATCCTGAGGAGACAACTAGAGACTATATATATATATATATATATATATATATATATATATATATATATATATATATATATATATATATATATATATATATCCTGAGGAGACAACTAGAGACAATATATATATATATAATATATCCTGAGGAGACAACTAGAGACAATATATATATATATATATATATATAATATATCCTGAGGAGACAACTAGAGACAATATATATATATATAATATATCCTGAGGAGACAACTAGAGACAATATATATATATATAATATATCCTGAGGAGACAACTAGAGACAATATATATATAATATATCCTGAGGAGACAACTAGAGACAATATATATATATATATATATATATATATATATATATATATATATATATATATATATATATATATATATATATATATATATATATATATCCTGAGGAGACAACTAGAGACAATATATATATATATATATATATATATATATATATATATATATATAATATATCCTGAGGAGACAACTAGAGACAATATATATATATAATATATCCTGAGGAGACAACTAGAGACAATATATATATATAATATATCCTGAGGGGACAACTAGAGACAATATATATATATATATATAATATATCCTGAGGGGACAACTAGAGACAATATATATATATAATATATCCTGAGGAGACAACTAGAGACAATATATATATATATAATATATCCTGAGGGGACAACTAGAGACAATATATATATATATATATATATAATATATCCTGAGGGGACAACTAGAGACAATATATATACATAATATATCCTGAGGAGACAACTAGAGACAATATATATATATATATAATATATCCTGAGGGGACAACTAGAGACAATATATATATATATATATATATATATATATATATATATATATATATATATATATATATATATATATCCTGAGGAGACAACTAGAGACAATATATATATATATATATAATATATCCTGAGGAGACAACTAGAGACAAATATATATATATATAATATATCCTGAGGGGACAACTAGAGACAATATATATATATAATATATCCTGAGGGGACAACTACAGACAATATATATATATAATATATCCTGAGGGGACAAATAGAGACAATATATATATATATAATATATCCTGAGGGGACAACTAGAGACAATATATATATATATAATATATCCTGAGGGGACAACTAGAGACAATATATATATATAATATATCCTGAGGAGACAACTAGAGACAATATATATATATAATATATCCTGAGGGGACAACTAGAGACAATATATATATATATAATATATCCCGAGGAGACAACTAGAGACAATATATATATATATAATATATCCTGAGGGGACAACTAGAGACAATATATATATATAATATATCCTGAGGGGACAACTAGAGACAAAATATATATATATAATATATCCTGAGGAGACAACTAGAGACAAAATATATATATATAATATATCCTGAGGCGACAACTAGAGACAATATATATATATATAATATATCCTGAGGAGACAACTAGAGACTAATATATATATATATATATATATATATATATATATATATATATATATATATATATATATATATATATATATATATATATATATATATATATAATATATCCTGAGGAGACAACTAGAGACTAATATATATATATATAATATATCCTGAGGCGACAACTAGAGACAATATATATATATATATAATATATCCTGAGGAGACAACTAGAGACAATATATATATATATATAATATATCCTGAGGAGACAACTAGAGACTTATATATATATATATTAATATATCCTGAGGAGACAACTAGAGACAATATATATATATATATAATATATCCTGAGGAGACAACTAGAGACAATATATATATATATATATATATATATATATATATAATATATCCTGAGGAGACAACTAGAGACAATATATATATATAATATATCCTGAGGAGACAACTAGAGACAATATATATATATAATATATCCTGAGGAGACAACTAGAGACAATATATATATATAATATATCCTGAGGAGACAACTAGAGACAATATATATATATATAATATATCCTGAGGAGACAACTAGAGACAATATATATATATAATATATCCTGAGGAGACAACTAGAGACAATATATATATATAATATATCCTGAGGGGACAACTAGAGACAATATATATATATATAATATATCCTGAGGAGACAACTAGAGACAATATATATATATATATATATAATATATCCTGAGGGGACAGCTAGAGACAATATATATATATAATATATCCTGAGGAGACAACTATAGACAATATATATATATATATATATATATATATATATATATATATATATATATATATATATCCTGAGGGGACAACTAGAGACAATATATATATATATATATATATATATATATAATATATCCTGAGGGGACAACTAGAGACAATATATATATATATAATATATCCTGAGGGACAACTAGAGACAATATATATATATAATATATCCTGAGGAGACAACTAGAGACAATATATATATATATATAATATATCCTGAGGAGACAACTAGAGACAATATATATATATATATAATATATCCTGAGGGGACAGCTAGAGACAATATATATATATAATATATCCTGAGGAGACAACTATAGACAATATATATATATATATAATATATCCTGAGGAGACAACTAGAGACAATATATATATATATATATATATATATATATATATATATATATATATATATATATATATATATATATCCTGAGGAGACAACTAGAGACAATATATATATATAATATATCCTGAGGAGACAACTAGAGACAATATATATATATATATAATATATCCTGAGGGGACAACTAGAGACAATATATATATATATAATATATCCTGAGGGACAACTACAGACAATATATATATATAATATATCCTGAGGGGACAAATAGAGACAATATATATATATAATATATCCTGAGGAGACAACTAGAGACAATATATATATATATATAATATATCCTGAGGAGACAACTAGAGACAATATAATATATATATATAATATATCCTGAGGAGACAACTAGAGACTATATATATATATATATATATATATATCCTGAGGGACAACTAGAGACAATATATATATATATATATATATATATATATATATATATATATATATATATCCTGAGGAGACAACTAGAGACAATATATATATATATATAATATATCCTGAGGGGACAACTAGAGACAATATATATATAATATATCCTGAGGGGACAACTAGAGACAATATATATATATATAATATATCCTGAGGAGACAACTAGAGACAAAATATATATATATAATATATCCTGAGGAGACAACTAGAGACAATATATATATGTATAATATATCCTGAGGCGACAACTAGAGACAATTATATATATATATATATATATAATATATCCTGAGGAGACAACTAGAGACAATATATATTATAATATATCCTGAGGAGACAACTAGAGACTATATATATATATAATATATCCTGAGGAGACAACTAGAGACAATATATATATATATATAATATATCCTGAGGGGACAACTAGAGACAATATATATATGTATAATATATCCTGAGGCGACAACTAGAGACAATATATATATAATATATCCTGAGGAGACAACTAGAGACAATATATATATATAATATATCCTGAGGAGACAACTAGAGACAATATATATATATATATATAATATATCCTGAGGGGACAACTAGAGACAATATATATATAATATATCCTGAGGAGACAACTAGAGACAATATATATATATATAATATATCCTGAGGGGACAACTAGAGACAATATATATGTATAATATATCCTGAGGGGACAACTAGAGACAAAATATATATATATAATATATCCTGAGGAGACAACTAGAGACAATATATATATATAATATATCCTGAGGGGACAACTAGAGACAATATATATATATATAATATATCCTGAGGCGACAACTAGAGACAATATATATATATATATATATATATATAATATATCCTGAGGAGACAACTATAGAC
>NW_027362763.1:18083121-18100621 GCF_046119375.1 Phyllobates terribilis
ATATATCCTGAGGAGACAACTATAGACTATATATATATATATAATATATCCTGAGGAGACAACTAGAGACAATATATATATATATATATATAATATATCCTGAGGAGACAACTAGAGACAATATATATATATATAATATATCCTGAGGAGACAACTAGAGACAATATATATATATATAATATATCCTGAGGGGACAACTAGAGACAATATATATATAATATATCCTGAGGAGATAACTAGAGACAATATATATATATATAATATATCCTGAGGAGACAACTAGAGACAATATATATATATATAATATATCCTGAGGGGACAGCTAGAGACAATATATATATATATATAATATATCCTGAGGAGATAACTAGAGACTATATATATATATATAATATATCCTGAGGCGACAACTAGAGACAATATATATATATATAATATATCCTGAGGGGACAACTAGAGACAATATATATATATATATATAATATATCCTGAGGAGACAACTAGAGACAATATATATATATATAATATATCCTGAGGGGACAACTAGAGACAATATATATATATATATAATATATCCTGAGGAGACAACTAGAGACAATATATATATATATATATATATATATATAATATATCCTGAGGGGACAACTAGAGACAATATATATATATAATATATCCTGAGGAGACAACTAGAGACAATATATATATATATATAATATATCCTGAGGAGACAACTAGAGACAATATATATATAATATATCCTGAGGAGATAACTAGAGACAATATATATATATATAATATATCCTGAGGAGACAACTATAGACTATATATATATATAATATATCCTGAGGAGACAACTAGAGACAATATATATATATATAATATACCCTGAGGGGACAGCTAGAGACAATATATATATATATATAATATATCCTGAGGGGACAACTAGAGACTATATATATATATATAATATATCCTGAGGGGACAGCTAGAGACAATATATATATATATATATATAATATATCCTGAGGAGACAACTAGAGACTATATATATATATATAATATATCCTGAGGGGACAGCTAGAGACAATATATATATATAATATATCCTGAGGGGACAACTAGAGACTATATATATATATATAATATATCCTGAGGGGACAGCTAGAGACAATATATATATATAATATATCCTGAGGAGACAACTATAGACTATATATATATATAATATATCCTGAGGAGACAACTAGAGACAATATATATATATAATATATCCTGAGGGGACAACTAGAGACAATATATATATATAATATATCCTGAGGGGACAACTAGAGACAATATATATATAATATATCCTGAGGAGATAACTAGAGACAATATATATATATATATATAATATATCCTGAGGCGACAACTATAGACTATATATATATATATAATATATCCTGAGGAGACAACTAGAGACAATATATATATATATAATATATCCTGAGGAGACAACTAGAGACAATATATATATATATATATAATATATCCTGAGGGGACAACTAGAGACTATATATATATATATAATATATCCTGAGGGGACAGCTAGAGACAATATATATATATATAATATATCCTGAGGAGATAACTAGAGACAATATATATATATATATAATATATCCTGAGGGGACAACTAGAGACTATATATATATATATAATATATCCTGAGGGGACAACTAGAGACAATATATATATATATATAATATATCCTGAGGGGACAACTACAGACAATATATATATATAATATATCCTGAGGGGACAAATAGAGACAATATATATATATATAATATATCCTGAGGAGATAACTAGAGACAATATATATATATATATAATATATCCTGAGGAGACAACTATAGACTATATATATATATATAATATATCCTGAGGAGACAACTAGAGACAATATATATATATATATATAATATATCCTGAGGGGACAACTAGAGACAATATATATATATATAATATATCCTGAGGAGACAACTAGAGACAATATATATATATATAATATATCCTGAGGAGACAACTAGAGACAATATATATATAATATATCCTGAGGAGACAACTAGAGACAATATATATATATATATATATATAATATATCCTGAGGAGACAACTATAGACTATATATATATATATATATATATATATATATATATATATAATATATCCTGAGGAGACAACTAGAGACAATATATATATATAATATATCCTGAGGAGACAACTAGAGACAATATATATATATATATAATATATCCTGAGGGGACAACTAGAGACTATATATATATATATATATAATATATCCTGAGGAGACAACTAGAAACAATATATATATATATATATATAATATATCCTGAGGAGACAACTAGAGACAATATATATATATAATATATCCTGAGGAGACAACTAGAGACAATATATATATATATATATATATATATAATATATCCTGAGGAGACAACTAGAGACAATATATATATATAATATATCCTGAGGAGACAACTAGAGACAATATATATATATATAATATATCCTGAGGAGACAACTAGAGACAATATATATATATAATATATCCTGATGAGACAACTAGAGACAATATATATATATATAATATATCCTGAGGAGACAACTAGAGACAATATATATATATATATATATATATAATATATCCTGAGGAGACAACTAGAGACAATATATATATATATATATATATATATAATATATCCTGAGGAGACAACTAGAGACAATATATATATATAATATATCCTGAGGAGACAACTAGAGACAATATATATATATATAATATATCCTGAGGAGACAACTAGAGACAATATATATATATAATATATCCTGATGAGACAACTAGAGACAATATATATATATATAATATATCCTGAGGAGACAACTAGAGACAATATATATATATATATATATATATATAATATATCCTGAGGAGACAACTAGAGACAATATATATATATAATATATCCTGAGGAGACAACTAGAGACAATATATATATAATATATCCTGAGGAGACAACTAGAGACAATATATATATATATATATATATAATATATCCTGAGGAGACAACTAGAGACAATATATATATATAATATATCCTGAGGAGACAACTAGAGACAATATATATATATATAATATATCCTGAGGAGACAACTAGAGACAATATATATATAATATATCCTGAGGAGACAACTAGAGACAATATATATATAATATCCTGAGGAGACAACTAGAGACAATATATATATATATATAATATATCCTGAGGAGACAACTAGAGACAATATATATATATATAATATATCCTGAGGAGACAACTAGAGACAATATATATATATATATATATAATATATCCTGAGGAGACAACTAGAGACAATATATATATATAATATATCCTGAGGGGACAACTAGAGACAATATATATATATATAATATATCCTGAGGGGACAACTAGAGACAATATATATATATATAATATATCCTGAGGAGACAACTAGAGACAATATATATATAATATATCCTGAGGAGACAACTAGAGACAATATATATATATATATATATGTAATATATCCTGAGGAGACAACTAGAGACAATATATATATATATATAATATATCCTGAGGAGACAACTAGAGACAATATATATATATATAATATATCCTGAGGAGACAACTAGAGACAATATATATATATATAATATATCCTGAGGAGACAACTAGAGACAATATATATATATATAATATATCCTGAGGAGACAACTAGAGACAATATATATATATATAATATATCCTGAGGAGACAACTAGAGACAATATATATATATATAATATATCCTGAGGAGACAACTAGAGACAATATATATATATATAATATATCCTGAGGAGACAACTAGAGACAATATATATATATATATAATATATCCTGAGGAGACAACTAGAGACAATATATATATATATAATATATCCTGAGGAGACAACTAGAGACAATATATATATATATAATATATCGTGAGGAGACAACTAGAGACAATATATATATATATAATATATCCTGAGGAGACAACTAGAGACAATATATATATATATAATATATCCTGAGGCGACAACTAGAGACAATATATATATATATAATATATCCTGAGGAGACAACTAGAGACAATATATATATATATAATATATCCTGAGGAGACAACTAGAGACAATATATATATATATATATATAATATATCCTGAGGAGACAACTAGAGACAATATATATATATAATATATCCTGAGGGGACAACTAGAGACAATATATATATATATATAATATATCCTGAGGAGACAACTAGAGACAATATATATATATATATAATATATCCTGAGGAGACAACTAGAGACAATATATATATATATATAATATATCCTGAGGAGACAACTAGAGACAATATATATATATATAATATATCCTGAGGAGACAACTAGAGACAATATATATATATATATATATAATATATCCTGAGGAGACAACTAGAGACAATATATATATATATATATAATATATCCTGAGGAGACAACTAGAGACAATATATATATATATAATATATCCTGAGGGGACAACTAGAGACAATATATATATATATATATAATATATCCTGAGGAGACAACTAGAGACAATATATATATATATATAATATATCCTGAGGAGACAACTAGAGACAATATATATATATATATAATATATCCTGAGGGGACAACTAGAGACAATATATATATATATAATATATCCTGAGGGGACAACTAGAGACAATATATATATATATAATATATCCTGAGGAGACAACTAGAGACAATATATATATATATATATATATATATAATATATCCTGAGGAGACAACTAGAGACAATATATATATATATATCTATATATATATATATAGATATATATATATATACACACATACACAGTGGTGCCCAAAAGTATTGGCACTCCTGCAATTCTGTCAGATAATACTTAGTTTCTTCCTGAAAATGATTGCAATCACAAATTCTTTGGTCTTATTGTCTTCATTTACTTTGCTTGCAAGGAAAAAACACAAAAGAGAATGAAGCAAAAATCAAATCATTGTTCATTTCACGCAAAACTCCAAAAATGGGCCAGACAAAAGTATTGGCACCCTCAGCCTAATACTTGGTTGCACAACCTTTAGCCAAAATAACTGGGAACAACCGCTTCCGGTAACCATCAATGAGTTTCTTACAATGCTCTGCTGGAATTGTAGACCATTCTTCTTTGGCAAACTGCTCCAGGTCCCTGATATTTGAAGGGTGCCTTCTCCAAACTGCCATTTTGAGATCTCTCCACAGGTGTTCTATGGGATTCAGGTCTGGACTCATTGCTGGCCACCTTAGAAGTCTCCAGTGCTTTCTCTCAAACCATTTTATGGTGCTTTTGGAAGTGTGTTTTGGGTCATTGTCCTGCTGGAAGACCCATGACCTCTGAGGGAGACCCAGCTTTCTCACACTGGGCCCTACATTATGCTGCAAAATTTGTTGGTAGTCTTCAGACTTCATAAAGCCATGCACACGGTCAAGCAGTCCAGTGCCAGAGGCAGCAAAGCAACCCCAAAACATCAGGGAACCTCCGCCATGTTTGACTGTAGGGACCGTGTTCTTTTCTTTGAATGCCTCTTTTTTTTTCCTTTACACTCTATGTTGATGCTTTTTCCCAAAAAGCTCTACTTTTGTCTCATCTGACCAGAAAACATTCTTCCAAAACATTTTAGGCTTTCTCAGGTAAGTTTTGGCAAACTCCAGCCTGGCTTTTTTATGTCTCGGGGTAAGAAGTGGGGTCTTCCTGGGTATCCTACCATACAGTCCCTTTTCATTCAGACGTCGACGGATAGTACGGGTTGACACTGTTGTACCCTCGGACTGCAGGGCAGCTTGAACTTGTTTGGATGTTAGTCGAGGTTCTTTATCCACCATCCGCACAATCTTGCGTTGAAATCTCTCGTCAATTTTTCTTTTCCGTCCACATCTAGGGAGGTTAGCCACAGTGCCATGGGCTTTACACTTCTTGATGACACTGCGCACGGAAGACACAGGAACATTCAGGTCTTTGGAGATGGACTTGTAGCCTTGAGATTGCTCATGCTTCCTCACAATTTGGTTTCTCAAGTCCTCAGACAGTTCTTTGGTCTTCTTTCTTTTCTCCATGCTCAATGTGGTACACACAATGACACAGGACAGAGGTTGAGTCAACTTTAATCCATGTTAACTGGCTGCAAGTGTGATTTAGTTATTGCCAACACCTGTTAGGTGTCACAGGTAAGTTACAGGTGCTGTTAATTACATGAATTAGAGAAGCATCACATGATTTTTCAAACAGTGCCAATACTTTTGTCCACCCCCTTTTTTAGGTTCGGTGTGGAATTGTATCCAATTTGGCTTTAGGACAATTCTTTTTGTGTTTTTTTCATTGAAGACAAATTAAATGAAGATAATAATACCAAAGAATTTGTGATTGCAATCATTTTCAGGAAGAAACTGAGTATTATCTGACAGAATTGCAGGGGTGCCAATACTTGTGGCCACCACTGTATATAATATATCCTGAGGAGACAACTAGAGACAATATATATATATATATATATATTGTAAGGCAGCGCTACTTATTATCCTGGGAGATACTCGCTTCGCTGCGTCAATCAATGCACACCAGCCATATTTCTCGGTATTTCTCAACTCAGCAGTTTATTAACTCCATAAACCGTAGTTCACACACATAAAGTCCACGAGCCCAAGTGGCAGACCGGCCCACTTGGCGCTGATTACAGCCTTCCGCAAGGTAATACTAACACAATGTCCATATAAATGTCCATAACACAAGAGTATTACCTTCGCCGGCTTCAGCTGTAACAGTCCTTTTTCATACGCCACCACTGTGGCTCTACGGCTTCCCACACGTGGTCTCCAGACGTCACTCCCTTTAAGGCTTACTGGCGTATTACATATATCATACCCAGGCTTCACCCTCCAGGACGCTTGTGTGGCACTCCGAGGCTTACTGGCATCCCCCACACTCTCACAGAGGGATCCAGACTTCACCTCCACCGGAGTCCCCCAGGCCACTCCAGGCCTCACACGAGCGGTGTTCCTCCACACACACAGGGAACAGCCTCGTGCCTCTCACACGGTGCCCACACAGGAGCTCCCAACACACAGGAACTCCTACACACCGGAACACACCTGTCACAAATCACACAGGGTTTATATATACTGCAGCACACACACACACACACACACACACACACACACACACACACACATACACATACACATACACATACACATACACATACACATACACATACACATACACACACACACACACACACACACCCACAGATAGGACCTTAACTGTGTGCATAAGGACCTGTGTGATGTCACAGTCATGTGACCAGTCAGTTAAAGGGGAAGGTACATGGTCCTTCAAACACACTGAACCATTAAAGGGATGTCTGCTACATCACATATTCCCCCCCCTCTGTTCAAACTTGTGGGGTTGAACACATAATATACACAAACAGTCTATATCCCACAGTTCACACTGAGACCATGCACTTGACCCTTGCGTTGTCCAGCCCCTGGAACATTAGTCATCGACATTAGCCCACTCCTTAGGGACCTACCATCTGTCAATGTTATCGACTCCGTCAAGTCACATTTCCGGGTCGTAAACTTGTCAGACTTCCCTCGCTCCCAGCGGCTCCCCCGCTCCCAGCGGTCAGTCGTAACCTTGTCAGGTCTACCCCGCTCCCAGCGGTCAGTCGAAACCCTGTCAGGTCTCCCCCGCTCCCAGCGGTCAGTCTCCCCCGCTCCCAGCGGTCAATCGAAACCCTACCAGGTCTCCCTCACTCCCAGCGGTCAATACAACAGTGTGACTCCACATGGTTCCGTCCTCTATTGGGTCGATTGTATGGGCCACTCAACCCTGAGTCACTGGAGGTCTCACTACCTCCAAACCCACTCCCAGGACATCTTGAAAGGTCCCTAACCTCAGCTGCTCTGATATTTAGGGAGCCCTTTCTCTGTCTGGTTTCACACTTTCTAGACGGCTGCCATCTTCTGCTGCTCAGATGATGCTGTCTATCCACTCGCAGTCTAGCGAGATTCAACTTTTCCACCTCTCGCAGGTAGGTCACTCGGTACTTCACCAGCATGCTCATATCTGCAAGACTTTCTTCCATCCCTACAGCGTAGAACGACACCATGCCGTCTTCATCCGGCATCCAGTCCCGACGATCACGTGGACTGCTTACTTTTACCACACCAGACTTCTTCACCATCATCTGCATGGCTCGGCCATTTCTCCCAATGAGCTCTCTCACCAGAACACGAGGCACCCGGATGACCTCTTCTCGCAGACTGTGAGCCTTTCTCATCAGCTCCAGTTGTCTAGCGGCTTGCTCCGTCTTCAACCGGAGAAACCGCTTCGTGCGAACACATCGCCAATGTATGTCACTTAGGATCGCCACCCTCTTCACTGTGACTTCGGTTGTGGACAGGACCACCAGCTGTTTAGCTTCTGAGGTCAAGTACACCTTACAGGCTCCCACGGCCTTCTTAAACTCCTCATGTACAAACTCACGGGTGCATTCTTCCCTCAAGTCCTCGGGTACATCTACGAGGCACTTGTACCGAGACGTTTCTGTCTCACCAGTGGTTCCCAGACTAACAACCAGCTCAGGTTTCAGGGACCACTGCTTTCCAGCATCTTCACCCTGTATGCTTCCCCTGAGCTGACTCACAGCTACAACTTCACAACTTTTCGTCTTGACCACCTCCACTTCACCTTTATCTTCCGACACCATACTCTTAGCTCTCCTCAGGTCCACCTTCTCATGGTCTAAGGGAGTAAGTGCAACTTGTTTGCCTTTTCCCTTCTCCAAGGAGACCTCGTTAACCACGTGACACTTTGCTAGGCGACCTTTGAGCTCTAAAACTTCTCCTTCCAGCTCAGTTACTTGCCTCTCAGCAGTCCATCTATGAAGCTCTTCCTGCTTCAACTGCTCTTCCAGCAGCAGAGCTCTCTCAGTCCTCTCCGTCTCCAATGCGCCCACTCGGCTCTCAATAGCCAGTCTCTCACGCTTCTCTTGCGTCCACTGGGTTTGTAGCAACTCCTTGAGCTGCTTGATCTCGGCTCCGACATCCACCGAACCCTCCGAGCCCACATCACTCGAGGAGGTATCTGCTTCATACCTCCCATCACCAGCGGTCAACTCCTGGCCCTGGTCTGTGGCTTTTCTGATGGACTCCTCCATCCTCTCTCGCTCAGCTTCCATCTTGCTGACTGTTTCCTTAAGGTACGTCTCCGCCTTCTGGAGAGTATCACAGGACATTTGTAGCTCCTTCACCTGAGCTTCCAGATCTAGGGTCTTTCCCCGGAGATCATCATTCTCTCACGGGTGTCTTGCAGAGTGGTCTCAACCACTTGGCGCACTTGCTCTGCACCCGCCTTATCCTCCTCTAGTTTTTCCTTCACCTTGAGGAGATCCTCATAATCTCTCTTACTCTGTTGCAGTTCCCTACTGCGTTCACCACACTCCTTCTTGGAGTCACAAAGCTCCTGGTTGAGCTGTTTGCGCAGTCGTTCTAGGATCTGTTCACGTCCAGAAACACCATCCTGCCGCGCCTCCTTCTCAAGCTTCAACTGCAAAACCTCTTCCTTGATTTTGCGGCGGTCCTCCTTAATTGCGTGGAACATCTCCTTCCACTGGACAACTTCCTCGTTGCTTCCCTTTAGATCGCGCTGTAAGTTCTTCACAACCTGGTATACCCTCTGCCGTTCAGACTCCAGGCTCCGCTGGTCTAAGGACACATTCTCCAGGTACGTCACCTCCTCTCTTCTGCCTCTGAAGGAGGATCCACACTGGAAACAATGGCACACACCATTACATTTTCTTTACTTTCACTTTCAGCAAAGAGTACAGGAGCAACCTTCTTGTGGCCCCTGCGCCGTCTACGACGAGAGGTGGACTCTCTCCCCTCGTCTAGCCCCTCCTGACTGACCTCTCCCTCTACTTCCGTAGTGTCACCGTCAGCTATGGGGTCTGTGTCACTCCCCATGATGTTGTGGACTATCAGGTCACCTCCACTTCACCCGCTTCCACTGGAGCTACCCCGTTATCAACGGTCACCTTGTCATAATTAGGAGGTACCCACCCACAATCATCAACAATTTCCAGTTTTTTACACTCGACACTCTTGTGAAAATCCGCCCCTTTTTAGACTCCGCCCCCTTTTTAACAACCACACCTGTAAGGGAATTTTTACAAAAAACATCAGCGACAGTCTTAGGACTCAGTTCACAAGATCTCTTACCACCTCCCCAGGCACTCTGGGACAACACGGGTGCCCCCGGAGTCCATAGAATGGTCCACTGCCGCCATTCTATACGGTGCCCACAGCTCCTGCGGTTCCCGCACCATGTCCTGTAAGAGTTTCTCAAATACCTGCTCCGATCCCAACCGGCCCTTCAAACGCTCGATAGCTCCAGACACCTCTGCTGCTTTGCTCACAGCCATCACGGTACACTGTTCACACTTGAACTTCACTGCTCTCCCCGAAAAAATTTCCGTGGCCCCGCCGAGCCACCGCAAAACAGGATTTGAGTGCGATGTCAATCTTCACAACCCCGCCGAGTTGCAGCAAGATGCTTTGAACTTCGTGAGCCCCGCCGAGCCACAGCAAACCAGGTTTGAGTTCGACGACAACCTTCGCAACCAACCCCGCCAAGTTGCAGCCAGATGCTTTGACCTTCGTGAGCCCCGCCGAGCCACAGCAAACCAGGTTTGAGTGCGACAACGACCTTCACAACCCCGCCGAGTTGCAGCCAGATGCCCCACCACACTCGTCGACATGTGCAGTTGCCCCTAGCAACCAGACTGCAGCTGCCCCTAGCAACCAGACTGCAGTTGCCCCTAGCAACCAGACTGCAGCTGCCCGCACTCTCAAACCACATGTAAGGCAGCGCTAGTCATCATCTTGAGGGATACTCGCTTCGCTGCGGCATATTTCTTGGTATTTCTCAACTCAGCAGTTTATTAACTCCATAAACCGTAGTTCACACACATAAAGTCCACGAGCCCAAGTGGCAGACCGGCCCACTTGGCTGATTACAGCCTTCCGCAAGGTAATACTAACACAATGTCCATATAAATGTCCATAACACAAGAGTATTACCTTCGCCGGCTTCAGCTGTAACAGTCCTTTTTCATACGCCACCACTGTGGCTCTACGGCTTCCCACACGTGGTCTCCAGACGTCACTCCCTTTAAGGCTTACTGGCGTATTACATATATCATACCCAGGCTTCACCCTCCAGGACGCTTGTGTGGCACTCCGAGGCTTACTGGCATCCCCCACACTCTCACAGAGGGATCCAGACTTCACCTCCACCGGAGTCCCCCAGGCCACTCCAGGCCTCACACGAGCGGTGTTCCTCCACACACACAGGGAACAGCCTCGTGCCTCTCACACGGTGCCCACACAGGAACTCCTACACACCGGAACACACCTGTCACAAATCACACAGGGTTTATATATACTGCAGCACACACACACACACACACACACCCACAGATAGGACCTTAACTGTGTGCATAAGGACCTGTGTGATGTCACAGTCATGTGACCAGTCAGTTAAAGGGGAAGGTACATGGTCCTTCAAACACACTGAACCATTAAAGGGATGTCTGCTACATCACATATTCCCCCCCTCTGTTCAAACTTGTGGGGTTGAACACATAATATACACAAACAGTCTATATCCCACAGTTCACACTGAGACCATGCACTTGACCCTTGCGTTGTCCAGCCAACTAGAGACTATATGTACATATATAATATATCCTGAGGAGACAACTAGAGACAATATATATATATATAATATATCCTGAGGAGACAACTAGAGACAATATATATATATATATATATATATATATATATATATATATATATATATATAATATATCCTGAGGGGACAACTAGAGACAATATATATATAATATATCCTGAGGACACAACTAGAGACAATATATATATATATAATATATCCTGAGGGGACAACTAGAGAAAATATATATATATATAATATATCCTGAGGAGACAACTAGAGACAATATATATATATAATATATCCTGAGGAGACAACTAGAGACAATATATATATATATATATATATATATAATATATCCTGAGGAGACAACTAGAGACAATATATATATATATATAATATATCCTGAGGAGACAACTAGAGACAATATATATATATATATAATATATCCTGAGGAGACAACTAGAGACAATATATATATATAATATATCCTGAGGAGACAACTAGAGACAATATATATATATATATAATATATCCTGAGGAGACAACTAGAGACAATATATATATATATATAATATATCCTGAGGAGACAACTAGAGACAATATATATATATATATAATATATCCTGAGGAGACAACTAGAGACAATATATATATAATATATCCTGAGGAGACAACTAGAGACAATATATATATATAATATATCCTGAGGAGACAACTAGAGACTATATATATATATATATAATATATCCTGAGGGGACAACTAGAGACAATATATATATATATAATATATCCTGAGGAGACAACTAGAGACAATATATATATATAATATATCCTGAGGACACAACTAGAGACAATATATATATATATAATATATCCTGAGGAGACAACTAGAGACAATATATATATAATATATCCTGAGGACACAACTAGAGACAATATATATATATATATAATATATCCTGAGGAGACAACTAGAGACAATATATATATATATAATATATCCTGAGGAGACAACTAGAGACTATATATATATATATATAATATATCCTGAGGACACAACTAGAGACAATATATATATATATAATATATCCTGAGGAGACAACTAGAGACAATATATATATAATATATCCTGAGGACACAACTAGAGACAATATATATATATATAATATATCCTGAGGAGACAACTAGAGACAATATATATATATATAATATATCCTGAGGACACAACTAGAGACAATATATATATATATAATATATCCTGAGGAGACAACTAGAGACAATATATATATAATATATCCTGAGGACACAACTAGAGACAATATATATATATATAATATATCCTGAGGACACAACTAGAGACAATATATATATAATATATCCTGAGGACACAACTAGAGACAATATATATATATATAATATATCCTGAGGAGACAACTAGAGACTATATATATATATATATAATATATCCTGAGGGGACAACTAGAGACAATATATATATAATATATCCTGAGGAGACAACTAGAGACAATATATATATATATATATAATATATCCTGAGGGGACAACTAGAGACAATATATATATATAATATATCCTGAGGAGACAACTAGAAACAATATATATATATATAATATATCCTGAGGAGACAACTAGAGACAATATATATATATATAATATATCCTGAGGAGACAACTAGAGACAATATATATATATATATATAATATATCCTGAGGGGACAACTAGAGACAATATATATATATATAATATATCCTGAGGAGACAACTAGAGACAATATATATATATATAATATATCCTGAGGGGACAACTAGAGACAATATATATATATATAATATATCCTGAGGAGACAACTAGAGACAATATATATATATATAATATATCCTGAGGAGACAACTAGAGACAATATATATATATAATATATCCTGAGGAGACAACTAGAGACAATATATATATATATATATAATATATCCTGAGGAGACAACTAGAGACAATATATATATATATATAATATATCCTGAGGAGACAACTAGAGACAATATATATATATATATATAATATATCCTGAGGGGACAACTAAAGACAATATATATATATATATAATATATCCTGAGGAGACAACTAGAGACAATATATATATATATATAATATATCCTGAGGGGACAACTAAAGACAATATATATATATATATAATATATCCTGAGGAGACAACTAGAGACAATATATATATATAATATATCCTGAGGAGACAACTAGAGACAATATATATATATATAATATATCCTGAGGAGACAACTAGAGACAATATATATATATATATATATATAATATATCCTGAGGAGACAACTAGAGACAATATATATATAATATATCCTGAGGAGACAACTAGAGACAATATATATATATATAATATATCCTGAGGAGACAACTAGAGACAATATATATATATATAATATATCCTGAGGGGACAACTAGAGACAATATATATATATAATATATCCTGAGGGGACAACTAGAGACAATATATATATATATAATATATCCTGAGGAGACAACTAGAGACAATATATATATATATAATATATCCTGAGGGGACAACTAGAGACAATATATATATATATATATATATATATAATATATCCTGAGGAGACAACTAGAGACAATATATATATATAATATATCCTGAGGAGACAACTAGAGACAATATATATATATAATATATCCTGAGGAGACAACTAGAGACAATATATATATATAATATATCCTGAGGGGACAACTAGAGACAATATATATATATAATATATCCTGAGGGGACAACTAGAGACAATATATATATATATATAATATATCCTGAGGAGACAACTAGAGACAATATATATATATATATAATATATCCTGAGGAGACAACTAGAGACAATATATATATATAATATATCCTCAGGAGACAACTAGAGACAATATATATATATATAATATATCCTGAGGGGACAACTAGAGACAATATATATATATATATAATATATCCTGAGGAGACAACTAGAGACAATATATATATATATATATATAATATATCCTGAGGAGACAACTAGAGACAATATATATATATATATATAATATATCCTGAGGGGACAACTAGAGACAATATATATATATATAATATATCCTGAGGAGACAACTAGAGACAATATATATATATATAATATATCCTGAGGAGACAACTAGAGACAATATATATATATTTAATATATCCTGAGGGGACAACTAGAGACAATATATATATATAATATATCCTGAGGAGACAACTAGAGACTATATATATATATAATATATCCTGAGGAGACAACTAGAGACTATATATATATATATAATATATCCTGAGGGGACAACTAGAGACAATATATATATATAATATATCCTGAGGAGACAACTAGAGAATATATATATATATAATATATCCTGAGGAGACAACTAGAGACTATATATATATATAATATATCCTGAGGGGACAACTAGAGACAATATATATATATATATATATATATATATATATATATATATATATATATATATATATATATATATATATATATATATATATATATATATATATATATATATATATATATATATATATATATATATATCCTGAGGAGACAACTAGAGACAATATATATATATATATATAATATATCCTGAGGGGACAACTAGAGACAATATATATATATAATATATCCTGAGGGGACAACTAGAGACAATATATATATATATATATAATATATCCTGAGGAGACAACTAGAGACAATATATATATATAATATATCCTGAGGAGACAACTAGAGACTATATATATATATAATATATCCTGAGGAGACAACTAGAGACTATATATATATATAATATATCCTGAGGAGACAACTAGAGACAATATATATATATATATAATATATCCTGAGGAGACAACTAGAGACAATATATATATATATATATAATATATCCTGAGGAGACAACTAGAGACAATATATATATATATATATAATATATCCTGAGGGGACAACTAGAGACAATATATATATATATAATATATCCTGAGGGGACAACTAGAGACAATATATATATATAATATATCCTGAGGAGACAACTATAGACTATATATATATATATATATATAATATATCCTGAGGGGACAGCTAGAGACAATATATATATATATAATATATCCTGAGGAGACAACTAGAGACAATATATATATATATAATATATCCTGAGGAGACAACTAGAGACAATATATATATATATAATATATCCTGAGGGGACAACTAGAGACAATATATATATATATAATATATCCTGAGGAGACAACTAGAGACAATATATATATATATATAATATATCCTGAGGAGACAACTAGAGACAATATATATATATAATATATCCTGAGGGGACAACTAGAGACAATATATATATATATAATATATCCTGAGGAGACAACTAGAGACAATATATATATATAATATATCCTGAGGAGACAACTAGAGACAATATATATATATATATATAATATATCCTGAGGGACAACTAGAGACAATATATATATATATAATATATCCTGAGGAGACAACTAGAGACATATATATATATATATATAATATATCCTGAGGGGACAACTAGAGACAATATATTATATATAATATATCCTGAGGAGACAACTAGAGACAAATATATATATATATAATATATCCTGAGGAGACAACTAGAGACAATATATATATATATAATATATCCTGAGGGGACAACTAGAGACAATATATATATATATAATATATCCTGAGGAGACAACTAGAGACAATATATATATATATATATTATATCCTGAGGAGACAACTATATATAATATATCCTGAGGAGACAACTAGAGACAATATATATATATATAATATATCCTGAGGGGACAACTAGAGACAATATATATATATATAATATATCCTGAGGAGACAACTAGAGACAATATATATATATATATATATAATATATCCTGAGGAGACAACTAGAGACAATATATATATATAATATATCCTGAGGGGACAACTAGAGACAATATATATATATATAATATATCCTGAGGAGACAACTAGAGACAATATATATATATAATATATCCTGAGGGGACAACTAGAGACAATATATATATATATAATATATCCTGAGGAGACAACTAGAGACTATATATATATATAATATATCCTGAGGGGACAACTAGAGACAATATATATATATATATATATATATATATATATATATATATATATATATCCTGAGGAGACAACTAGAGACAATATATATATATATATAATATATCCTGAGGGGACAACTAGAGACAATATATATATAATATATCCTGAGGGGACAACTAGAGACAATATATATATATATAATATATCCTGAGGAGACAACTAGAGACAAAATATATATATATAATATATCCTGAGGCGACAACTAGAGATAATATATATATATATATATATATATAATATATCCTGAGGAG
>NW_027362763.1:18103121-18108121 GCF_046119375.1 Phyllobates terribilis
ATTCTTTGGTCTTATTGTCTTCATTTACTTTGCTTGCAAGGAAAAAACACAAAAGAGAATGAAGCAAAAATCAAATCATTGTTCATTTCACGCAAAACTCCAAAAATGGGCCAGACAAAAGTATTGGCACCCTCAGCCTAATACTTGGTTGCACAACCTTTAGCCAAAATAACTGGGAACAACCGCTTCCGGTAACCATCAATGAGTTTCTTACAATGCTCTGCTGGAATTGTAGACCATTCTTCTTTGGCAAACTGCTCCAGGTCCCTGATATTTGAAGGGTGCCTTCTCCAAACTGCCATTTTGAGATCTCTCCACAGGTGTTCTATGGGATTCAGGTCTGGACTCATTGCTGGCCACCTTAGAAGTCTCCAGTGCTTTCTCTCAAACCATTTTATGGTGCTTTTGGAAGTGTGTTTTGGGTCATTGTCCTGCTGGAAGACCCATGACCTCTGAGGGAGACCCAGCTTTCTCACACTGGGCCCTACATTATGCTGCAAAATTTGTTGGTAGTCTTCAGACTTCATAAAGCCATGCACACGGTCAAGCAGTCCAGTGCCAGAGGCAGCAAAGCAACCCCAAAACATCAGGGAACCTCCGCCATGTTTGACTGTAGGGACCGTGTTCTTTTCTTTGAATGCCTCTTTTTTTTTCCTTTACACTCTATGTTGATGCTTTTTCCCAAAAAGCTCTACTTTTGTCTCATCTGACCAGAAAACATTCTTCCAAAACATTTTAGGCTTTCTCAGGTAAGTTTTGGCAAACTCCAGCCTGGCTTTTTTATGTCTCGGGGTAAGAAGTGGGGTCTTCCTGGGTATCCTACCATACAGTCCCTTTTCATTCAGACGTCGACGGATAGTACGGGTTGACACTGTTGTACCCTCGGACTGCAGGGCAGCTTGAACTTGTTTGGATGTTAGTCGAGGTTCTTTATCCACCATCCGCACAATCTTGCGTTGAAATCTCTCGTCAATTT
The DNA here is from genome assembly GCF_046119375.1 of Phyllobates terribilis. Classification (NCBI taxonomy): domain Eukaryota; kingdom Metazoa; phylum Chordata; class Amphibia; order Anura; family Dendrobatidae; genus Phyllobates; species Phyllobates terribilis. The sequence continues at coordinate 18,104,098 of NW_027362763.1, forward strand.
TTCTTTTCCGTCCACATCTAGGGAGGTTAGCCACAGTGCCATGGGCTTTACACTTCTTGATGACACTGCGCACGGAAGACACAGGAACATTCAGGTCTTTGGAGATGGACTTGTAGCCTTGAGATTGCTCATGCTTCCTCACAATTTGGTTTCTCAAGTCCTCAGACAGTTCTTTGGTCTTCTTTCTTTTCTCCATGCTCAATGTGGTACACACAATGACACAGGACAGAGGTTGAGTCAACTTTAATCCATGTTAACTGGCTGCAAGTGTGATTTAGTTATTGCCAACACCTGTTAGGTGTCACAGGTAAGTTACAGGTGCTGTTAATTACATGAATTAGAGAAGCATCACATGATTTTTCAAACAGTGCCAATACTTTTGTCCACCCCCTTTTTTAGGTTCGGTGTGGAATTGTATCCAATTTGGCTTTAGGACAATTCTTTTTGTGTTTTTTTCATTGAAGACAAATTAAATGAAGATAATAATACCAAAGAATTTGTGATTGCAATCATTTTCAGGAAGAAACTGAGTATTATCTGACAGAATTGCAGGGGTGCCAATACTTGTGGCCACCACTGTATATAATATATCCTGAGGAGACAACTAGAGACAATATATATATATATATATATATTGTAAGGCAGCGCTACTTATTATCCTGGGAGATACTCGCTTCGCTGCGTCAATCAATGCACACCAGCCATATTTCTCGGTATTTCTCAACTCAGCAGTTTATTAACTCCATAAACCGTAGTTCACACACATAAAGTCCACGAGCCCAAGTGGCAGACCGGCCCACTTGGCGCTGATTACAGCCTTCCGCAAGGTAATACTAACACAATGTCCATATAAATGTCCATAACACAAGAGTATTACCTTCGCCGGCTTCAGCTGTAACAGTCCTTTTTCATACGCCACCACTGTGGCTCTACGGCTTCCCACACGTGGTCTCCAGACGTCACTCCCTTTAAGGCTTACTGGCGTATTACATATATCATACCCAGGCTTCACCCTCCAGGACGCTTGTGTGGCACTCCGAGGCTTACTGGCATCCCCCACACTCTCACAGAGGGATCCAGACTTCACCTCCACCGGAGTCCCCCAGGCCACTCCAGGCCTCACACGAGCGGTGTTCCTCCACACACACAGGGAACAGCCTCGTGCCTCTCACACGGTGCCCACACAGGAGCTCCCAACACACAGGAACTCCTACACACCGGAACACACCTGTCACAAATCACACAGGGTTTATATATACTGCAGCACACACACACACACACACACACACACACACACACACACACACACACACACACACACACACACACACACACATACACATACACATACACATACACATACACATACACATACACATACACACACACATACACACACACACACACACCCACAGATAGGACCTTAACTGTGTGCATAAGGACCTGTGTGATGTCACAGTCATGTGACCAGTCAGTTAAAGGGGAAGGTACATGGTCCTTCAAACACACTGAACCATTAAAGGGATGTCTGCTACATCACATATTCCCCCCCCTCTGTTCAAACTTGTGGGGTTGAACACATAATATACACAAACAGTCTATATCCCACAGTTCACACTGAGACCATGCACTTGACCCTTGCGTTGTCCAGCCCCTGGAACATTAGTCATCGACATTAGCCCACTCCTTAGGGACCTACCATCTGTCAATGTTATCGACTCCGTCAAGTCACATTTCCGGGTCGTAAACTTGTCAGACTTCCCTCGCTCCCAGCGGCTCCCCCGCTCCCAGCGGTCAGTCGTAACCTTGTCAGGTCTACCCCGCTCCCAGCGGTCAGTCGAAACCCTGTCAGGTCTCCCCCGCTCCCAGCGGTCAGTCTCCCCCGCTCCCAGCGGTCAATCGAAACCCTACCAGGTCTCCCTCACTCCCAGCGGTCAATACAACAGTGTGACTCCACATGGTTCCGTCCTCTATTGGGTCGATTGTATGGGCCACTCAACCCTGAGTCACTGGAGGTCTCACTACCTCCAAACCCACTCCCAGGACATCTTGAAAGGTCCCTAACCTCAGCTGCTCTGATATTTAGGGAGCCCTTTCTCTGTCTGGTTTCACACTTTCTAGACGGCTGCCATCTTCTGCTGCTCAGATGATGCTGTCTATCCACTCGCAGTCTAGCGAGATTCAACTTTTCCACCTCTCGCAGGTAGGTCACTCGGTACTTCACCAGCATGCTCATATCTGCAAGACTTTCTTCCATCCCTACAGCGTAGAACGACACCATGCCGTCTTCATCCGGCATCCAGTCCCGACGATCACGTGGACTGCTTACTTTTACCACACCAGACTTCTTCACCATCATCTGCATGGCTCGGCCATTTCTCCCAATGAGCTCTCTCACCAGAACACGAGGCACCCGGATGACCTCTTCTCGCAGACTGTGAGCCTTTCTCATCAGCTCCAGTTGTCTAGCGGCTTGCTCCGTCTTCAACCGGAGAAACCGCTTCGTGCGAACACATCGCCAATGTATGTCACTTAGGATCGCCACCCTCTTCACTGTGACTTCGGTTGTGGACAGGACCACCAGCTGTTTAGCTTCTGAGGTCAAGTACACCTTACAGGCTCCCACGGCCTTCTTAAACTCCTCATGTACAAACTCACGGGTGCATTCTTCCCTCAAGTCCTCGGGTACATCTACGAGGCACTTGTACCGAGACGTTTCTGTCTCACCAGTGGTTCCCAGACTAACAACCAGCTCAGGTTTCAGGGACCACTGCTTTCCAGCATCTTCACCCTGTATGCTTCCCCTGAGCTGACTCACAGCTACAACTTCACAACTTTTCGTCTTGACCACCTCCACTTCACCTTTATCTTCCGACACCATACTCTTAGCTCTCCTCAGGTCCACCTTCTCATGGTCTAAGGGAGTAAGTGCAACTTGTTTGCCTTTTCCCTTCTCCAAGGAGACCTCGTTAACCACGTGACACTTTGCTAGGCGACCTTTGAGCTCTAAAACTTCTCCTTCCAGCTCAGTTACTTGCCTCTCAGCAGTCCATCTATGAAGCTCTTCCTGCTTCAACTGCTCTTCCAGCAGCAGAGCTCTCTCAGTCCTCTCCGTCTCCAATGCGCCCACTCGGCTCTCAATAGCCAGTCTCTCACGCTTCTCTTGCGTCCACTGGGTTTGTAGCAACTCCTTGAGCTGCTTGATCTCGGCTCCGACATCCACCGAACCCTCCGAGCCCACATCACTCGAGGAGGTATCTGCTTCATACCTCCCATCACCAGCGGTCAACTCCTGGCCCTGGTCTGTGGCTTTTCTGATGGACTCCTCCATCCTCTCTCGCTCAGCTTCCATCTTGCTGACTGTTTCCTTAAGGTACGTCTCCGCCTTCTGGAGAGTATCACAGGACATTTGTAGCTCCTTCACCTGAGCTTCCAGATCTAGGGTCTTTCCCCGGAGATCATCATTCTCTCACGGGTGTCTTGCAGAGTGGTCTCAACCACTTGGCGCACTTGCTCTGCACCCGCCTTATCCTCCTCTAGTTTTTCCTTCACCTTGAGGAGATCCTCATAATCTCTCTTACTCTGTTGCAGTTCCCTACTGCGTTCACCACACTCCTTCTTGGAGTCACAAAGCTCCTGGTTGAGCTGTTTGCGCAGTCGTTCTAGGATCTGTTCACGTCCAGAAACACCATCCTGCCGCGCCTCCTTCTCAAGCTTCAACTGCAAAACCTCTTCCTTGATTTTGCGGCGGTCCTCCTTAATTGCGTGGAACATCTCCTTCCACTGGACAACTTCCTCGTTGCTTCCCTTTAGATCGCGCTGTAAGTTCTTCACAACCTGGTATACCCTCTGCCGTTCAGACTCCAGGCTCCGCTGGTCTAAGGACACATTCTCCAGGTACGTCACCTCCTCTCTTCTGCCTCTGAAGGAGGATCCACACTGGAAACAATGGCACACACCATTACATTTTCTTTACTTTCACTTTCAGCAAAGAGTACAGGAGCAACCTTCTTGTGGCCCCTGC
>NW_027362763.1:18113121-18115621 GCF_046119375.1 Phyllobates terribilis
ACAATATATATATATATAATATATCCTGAGGAGACAACTAGAGACAATATATATATATATAATATATCCTGAGGAGACAACTAGAGACAATATATATATATTTAATATATCCTGAGGGGACAACTAGAGACAATATATATATATAATATATCCTGAGGAGACAACTAGAGACTATATATATATATAATATATCCTGAGGAGACAACTAGAGACTATATATATATATAATATATCCTGAGGGGACAACTAGAGACAATATATATATATAATATATCCTGAGGAGACAACTAGAGAATATATATATATATAATATATCCTGAGGAGACAACTAGAGACTATATATATATATAATATATCCTGAGGGGACAACTAGAGACAATATATATATATATATATATATATATATATATATATATATATATATATATATATATATATATATATCCTGAGGAGACAACTAGAGACAATATATATATATATATATAATATATCCTGAGGGGACAACTAGAGACAATATATATATATAATATATCCTGAGGGGACAACTAGAGACAATATATATATATATATATAATATATCCTGAGGAGACAACTAGAGACAATATATATATATATAATATATCCTGAGGAGACAACTAGAGACTATATATATATATAATATATCCTGAGGAGACAACTAGAGACTATATATATATATATAATATATCCTGAGGAGACAACTAGAGACAATATATATATATATAATATATCCTGAGGAGACAACTAGAGACAATATATATATATATATATAATATATCCTGAGGAGACAACTAGAGACAATATATATATATATATAATATATCCTGAGGGGACAACTAGAGACAATATATATATATATAATATATCCTGAGGGGACAACTAGAGACAATATATATATATAATATATCCTGAGGAGACAACTATAGACTATATATATATATATATATATAATATATCCTGAGGGGACAGCTAGAGACAATATATATATATATAATATATCCTGAGGAGACAACTAGAGACAATATATATATATATAATATATCCTGAGGAGACAACTAGAGACAATATATATATATATAATATATCCTGAGGGGACAACTAGAGACAATATATATATATATAATATATCCTGAGGAGACAACTAGAGACAATATATATATATATATAATATATCCTGAGGAGACAACTAGAGACAATATATATATATAATATATCCTGAGGGGACAACTAGAGACAATATATATATATATAATATATCCTGAGGAGACAACTAGAGACAATATATATATATAATATATCCTGAGGAGACAACTAGAGACAATATATATATATATATATATATATAATATATCCTGAGGGGACAACTAGAGACAATATATATATATATAATATATCCTGAGGAGAAAGCTATAGACTATATATATATATATATATATATATATATATATATATATATATATATATATATATATATATATATATATATATATATATATAATATATCCTGAGGGGACAGCTAGAGACAATATATATATATAATATATCCTGAGGAGACAACTATAGACTATATATATATATATATATATAATATATCCTGAGGGGACAGCTAGAGACAATATATATATATATAATATATCCTGAGGAGACAACTAGAGACAATATATATATATATAATATATCCTGAGGAGACAACTAGAGACAATATATATATATATAATATATCCTGAGGGGACAACTAGAGACAATATATATATATATAATATATCCTGAGGAGACAACTAGAGACAATATATATATATATATAATATATCCTGAGGAGACAACTAGAGACAATATATATATATAATATATCCTGAGGGGACAACTAGAGACAATATATATATATATAATATATCCTGAGGAGACAACTAGAGACAATATATATATATAATATATCCTGAGGGGACAACTAGAGACAATATATATATATATAATATATCCTGAGGAGACAACTAGAGACTATATATATATATAATATATCCTGAGGGGACAACTAGAGACAATATATATATATATATATATATATATATATATATATATATATATATATATATATATCCTGAGGAGACAACTAGAGACAATATATATATATATATAATATATCCTGAGGGGACAACTAGAGACAATATATATATAATATATCCTGAGGGGACAACTAGAGACAATATATATATATATAATATATCCTGAGGAGACAACTAGAGACAAAATATATATATATAATATATCCTGAGGCGACAACTAGAGATAATATATATATATATATATATATATAATATATCCTGAGGAGACAACTAGAGACAATATATATATAATATATCCTGAGGAGACAACTAGAGACAATATATATATGTATAATATATCCTGAGGAGACAACTAGAGACAATATATATATATATATAATATATCCTGAGGAGACAACTAGAGACAATATATATATATA
>NW_027362763.1:18118121-18123121 GCF_046119375.1 Phyllobates terribilis
ATTGCAATCACAAATTCTTTGGTCTTATTGTCTTCATTTACTTTGCTTGCAAGGAAAAAACACAAAAGAGAATGAAGCAAAAATCAAATCATTGTTCATTTCACGCAAAACTCCAAAAATGGGCCAGACAAAAGTATTGGCACCCTCAGCCTAATACTTGGTTGCACAACCTTTAGCCAAAATAACTGGGAACAACCGCTTCCGGTAACCATCAATGAGTTTCTTACAATGCTCTGCTGGAATTGTAGACCATTCTTCTTTGGCAAACTGCTCCAGGTCCCTGATATTTGAAGGGTGCCTTCTCCAAACTGCCATTTTGAGATCTCTCCACAGGTGTTCTATGGGATTCAGGTCTGGACTCATTGCTGGCCACCTTAGAAGTCTCCAGTGCTTTCTCTCAAACCATTTTATGGTGCTTTTGGAAGTGTGTTTTGGGTCATTGTCCTGCTGGAAGACCCATGACCTCTGAGGGAGACCCAGCTTTCTCACACTGGGCCCTACATTATGCTGCAAAATTTGTTGGTAGTCTTCAGACTTCATAAAGCCATGCACACGGTCAAGCAGTCCAGTGCCAGAGGCAGCAAAGCAACCCCAAAACATCAGGGAACCTCCGCCATGTTTGACTGTAGGGACCGTGTTCTTTTCTTTGAATGCCTCTTTTTTTTTCCTTTACACTCTATGTTGATGCTTTTTCCCAAAAAGCTCTACTTTTGTCTCATCTGACCAGAAAACATTCTTCCAAAACATTTTAGGCTTTCTCAGGTAAGTTTTGGCAAACTCCAGCCTGGCTTTTTTATGTCTCGGGGTAAGAAGTGGGGTCTTCCTGGGTATCCTACCATACAGTCCCTTTTCATTCAGACGTCGACGGATAGTACGGGTTGACACTGTTGTACCCTCGGACTGCAGGGCAGCTTGAACTTGTTTGGATGTTAGTCGAGGTTCTTTATCCACCATCCGCACAATCTTGCGTTGAAATCTCTCGTCAATTTTTCTTTTCCGTCCACATCTAGGGAGGTTAGCCACAGTGCCATGGGCTTTACACTTCTTGATGACACTGCGCACGGAAGACACAGGAACATTCAGGTCTTTGGAGATGGACTTGTAGCCTTGAGATTGCTCATGCTTCCTCACAATTTGGTTTCTCAAGTCCTCAGACAGTTCTTTGGTCTTCTTTCTTTTCTCCATGCTCAATGTGGTACACACAATGACACAGGACAGAGGTTGAGTCAACTTTAATCCATGTTAACTGGCTGCAAGTGTGATTTAGTTATTGCCAACACCTGTTAGGTGTCACAGGTAAGTTACAGGTGCTGTTAATTACATGAATTAGAGAAGCATCACATGATTTTTCAAACAGTGCCAATACTTTTGTCCACCCCCTTTTTTAGGTTCGGTGTGGAATTGTATCCAATTTGGCTTTAGGACAATTCTTTTTGTGTTTTTTTCATTGAAGACAAATTAAATGAAGATAATAATACCAAAGAATTTGTGATTGCAATCATTTTCAGGAAGAAACTGAGTATTATCTGACAGAATTGCAGGGGTGCCAATACTTGTGGCCACCACTGTATATAATATATCCTGAGGAGACAACTAGAGACAATATATATATATATATATATATTGTAAGGCAGCGCTACTTATTATCCTGGGAGATACTCGCTTCGCTGCGTCAATCAATGCACACCAGCCATATTTCTCGGTATTTCTCAACTCAGCAGTTTATTAACTCCATAAACCGTAGTTCACACACATAAAGTCCACGAGCCCAAGTGGCAGACCGGCCCACTTGGCGCTGATTACAGCCTTCCGCAAGGTAATACTAACACAATGTCCATATAAATGTCCATAACACAAGAGTATTACCTTCGCCGGCTTCAGCTGTAACAGTCCTTTTTCATACGCCACCACTGTGGCTCTACGGCTTCCCACACGTGGTCTCCAGACGTCACTCCCTTTAAGGCTTACTGGCGTATTACATATATCATACCCAGGCTTCACCCTCCAGGACGCTTGTGTGGCACTCCGAGGCTTACTGGCATCCCCCACACTCTCACAGAGGGATCCAGACTTCACCTCCACCGGAGTCCCCCAGGCCACTCCAGGCCTCACACGAGCGGTGTTCCTCCACACACACAGGGAACAGCCTCGTGCCTCTCACACGGTGCCCACACAGGAGCTCCCAACACACAGGAACTCCTACACACCGGAACACACCTGTCACAAATCACACAGGGTTTATATATACTGCAGCACACACACACACACACACACACACACACACACACACACACACACACACACACACACACATACACATACACATACACATACACATACACATACACATACACATACACACACACACACACACACACACACACACCCACAGATAGGACCTTAACTGTGTGCATAAGGACCTGTGTGATGTCACAGTCATGTGACCAGTCAGTTAAAGGGGAAGGTACATGGTCCTTCAAACACACTGAACCATTAAAGGGATGTCTGCTACATCACATATTCCCCCCCCTCTGTTCAAACTTGTGGGGTTGAACACATAATATACACAAACAGTCTATATCCCACAGTTCACACTGAGACCATGCACTTGACCCTTGCGTTGTCCAGCCCCTGGAACATTAGTCATCGACATTAGCCCACTCCTTAGGGACCTACCATCTGTCAATGTTATCGACTCCGTCAAGTCACATTTCCGGGTCGTAAACTTGTCAGACTTCCCTCGCTCCCAGCGGCTCCCCCGCTCCCAGCGGTCAGTCGTAACCTTGTCAGGTCTACCCCGCTCCCAGCGGTCAGTCGAAACCCTGTCAGGTCTCCCCCGCTCCCAGCGGTCAGTCTCCCCCGCTCCCAGCGGTCAATCGAAACCCTACCAGGTCTCCCTCACTCCCAGCGGTCAATACAACAGTGTGACTCCACATGGTTCCGTCCTCTATTGGGTCGATTGTATGGGCCACTCAACCCTGAGTCACTGGAGGTCTCACTACCTCCAAACCCACTCCCAGGACATCTTGAAAGGTCCCTAACCTCAGCTGCTCTGATATTTAGGGAGCCCTTTCTCTGTCTGGTTTCACACTTTCTAGACGGCTGCCATCTTCTGCTGCTCAGATGATGCTGTCTATCCACTCGCAGTCTAGCGAGATTCAACTTTTCCACCTCTCGCAGGTAGGTCACTCGGTACTTCACCAGCATGCTCATATCTGCAAGACTTTCTTCCATCCCTACAGCGTAGAACGACACCATGCCGTCTTCATCCGGCATCCAGTCCCGACGATCACGTGGACTGCTTACTTTTACCACACCAGACTTCTTCACCATCATCTGCATGGCTCGGCCATTTCTCCCAATGAGCTCTCTCACCAGAACACGAGGCACCCGGATGACCTCTTCTCGCAGACTGTGAGCCTTTCTCATCAGCTCCAGTTGTCTAGCGGCTTGCTCCGTCTTCAACCGGAGAAACCGCTTCGTGCGAACACATCGCCAATGTATGTCACTTAGGATCGCCACCCTCTTCACTGTGACTTCGGTTGTGGACAGGACCACCAGCTGTTTAGCTTCTGAGGTCAAGTACACCTTACAGGCTCCCACGGCCTTCTTAAACTCCTCATGTACAAACTCACGGGTGCATTCTTCCCTCAAGTCCTCGGGTACATCTACGAGGCACTTGTACCGAGACGTTTCTGTCTCACCAGTGGTTCCCAGACTAACAACCAGCTCAGGTTTCAGGGACCACTGCTTTCCAGCATCTTCACCCTGTATGCTTCCCCTGAGCTGACTCACAGCTACAACTTCACAACTTTTCGTCTTGACCACCTCCACTTCACCTTTATCTTCCGACACCATACTCTTAGCTCTCCTCAGGTCCACCTTCTCATGGTCTAAGGGAGTAAGTGCAACTTGTTTGCCTTTTCCCTTCTCCAAGGAGACCTCGTTAACCACGTGACACTTTGCTAGGCGACCTTTGAGCTCTAAAACTTCTCCTTCCAGCTCAGTTACTTGCCTCTCAGCAGTCCATCTATGAAGCTCTTCCTGCTTCAACTGCTCTTCCAGCAGCAGAGCTCTCTCAGTCCTCTCCGTCTCCAATGCGCCCACTCGGCTCTCAATAGCCAGTCTCTCACGCTTCTCTTGCGTCCACTGGGTTTGTAGCAACTCCTTGAGCTGCTTGATCTCGGCTCCGACATCCACCGAACCCTCCGAGCCCACATCACTCGAGGAGGTATCTGCTTCATACCTCCCATCACCAGCGGTCAACTCCTGGCCCTGGTCTGTGGCTTTTCTGATGGACTCCTCCATCCTCTCTCGCTCAGCTTCCATCTTGCTGACTGTTTCCTTAAGGTACGTCTCCGCCTTCTGGAGAGTATCACAGGACATTTGTAGCTCCTTCACCTGAGCTTCCAGATCTAGGGTCTTTCCCCGGAGATCATCATTCTCTCACGGGTGTCTTGCAGAGTGGTCTCAACCACTTGGCGCACTTGCTCTGCACCCGCCTTATCCTCCTCTAGTTTTTCCTTCACCTTGAGGAGATCCTCATAATCTCTCTTACTCTGTTGCAGTTCCCTACTGCGTTCACCACACTCCTTCTTGGAGTCACAAAGCTCCTGGTTGAGCTGTTTGCGCAGTCGTTCTAGGATCTGTTCACGTCCAGAAACACCATCCTGCCGCGCCTCCTTCTCAAGCTTCAACTGCAAAACCTCTTCCTTGATTTTGCGGCGGTCCTCCTTAATTGCGTGGAACATCTCCTTCCACTGGACAACTTCCTCGTTGCTTCCCTTTAGATCGCGCTGTAAGTTCTTCACAACCTGGTATACCCTCTGCCGTTCAGACTCCAGGCTCCGCTGGTCTAAGGACACATTCTCCAGGTACGTCACCTCCTCTCTTCTGCCTCTGAAGGAGGATCCACACTGGAAACAATGGCACACACCATTACATTTTCTTTACTTTCACTTTCAGCAAAGAGTACAGGAGCAACCTTCTTGTGGCCCCTG
>NW_027362763.1:18128121-18452823 GCF_046119375.1 Phyllobates terribilis
GGGACAACTAGAGACAATATATATATATATATATATAATATATCCTGAGGAGACAACTAGAGACAATATATATATATATATAATATATCCTGAGGAGACAACTAGAGACAATATATATATATAATATATCCTCAGGAGACAACTAGAGACAATATATATATATATAATATATCCTGAGGGGACAACTAGAGACAATATATATATATATATAATATATCCTGAGGAGACAACTAGAGACAATATATATATATATATATATAATATATCCTGAGGAGACAACTAGAGACAATATATATATATATATATAATATATCCTGAGGGGACAACTAGAGACAATATATATATATATAATATATCCTGAGGAGACAACTAGAGACAATATATATATATATAATATATCCTGAGGAGACAACTAGAGACAATATATATATATTTAATATATCCTGAGGGGACAACTAGAGACAATATATATATATAATATATCCTGAGGAGACAACTAGAGACTATATATATATATAATATATCCTGAGGAGACAACTAGAGACTATATATATATATAATATATCCTGAGGGGACAACTAGAGACAATATATATATATAATATATCCTGAGGAGACAACTAGAGAATATATATATATATAATATATCCTGAGGAGACAACTAGAGACTATATATATATATAATATATCCTGAGGGGACAACTAGAGACAATATATATATATATATATATATATATATATATATATATATATATATATCCTGAGGAGACAACTAGAGACAATATATATATATATATATATAATATATCCTGAGGGGACAACTAGAGACAATATATATATATAATATATCCTGAGGGGACAACTAGAGACAATATATATATATATATATAATATATCCTGAGGAGACAACTAGAGACAATATATATATATAATATATCCTGAGGAGACAACTAGAGACTATATATATATATAATATATCCTGAGGAGACAACTAGAGACTATATATATATATAATATATCCTGAGGGGACAACTAGAGACAATATATATATATATATATATATATATATATATATATATATATATATATATATATATATCCTGAGGAGACAACTAGAGACAATATATATATATATATAATATATCCTGAGGGGACAACTAGAGACAATATATATATAATATATCCTGAGGGGACAACTAGAGACAATATATATATATAATATATCCTGAGGGGACAACTAGAGACAATATATATATATATATATATATAATATATCCTGAGGATACAACTAGAGACAATATATATATATATATAATATATCCTGAGGAGACAACTAGAGACAATATATATATATAATATATCCTGAGGAGACAACTAGAGACAATATATATATATATAATATATCCTGAGGGGACAACTAGAGACAATATATATATATATATAATATATCCTGAGGAGACAACTAGAGACAATATATATATATATATATAATATATCCTGAGGAGACAACTAGAGACAATATATATATATATATAATATATCCTGAGGAGACAACTAGAGACAATATATATATATAATATATCCTGAGGAGACAGCTAGAGACAATATATATAATATATCCTGAGGAGACAACTAGAGACAATATATATATATATATAATATATCCTGAGGGGACAACTAGAGACAATATATATATATATATAATATATCCTGAGGAGACAACTAGAGACAATATATATATAATATATCCTGAGGAGACAACTAGAGACAATATATATATATATAATATATCCTGAGGAGACAACTAGAGACAATATATATATATAATATATCCTGAGGGGACAACTAGAGACAATATATATATATAATATATCCTGAGGGGACAACTAGAGACAATATATATATATATAATATATCCTGAGGAGACAACTAGAGACAATATATATATATATAATATATCCTGAGGGGACAACTAGAGACAATATATATATATATATATATAATATATCCTGAGGAGACAACTAGAGACAATATATATATAATATATCCTGAGGAGACAACTAGAGACAATATATATATATATATATATAATATATCCTGAGGAGACAACTAGAGACAATATATATATATAATATATCCTGAGGGGACAACTAGAGACAATATATATATATATAATATATCCTGAGGAGACAACTAGAGACAATATATATATAATATATCCTGAGGAGACAACTAGAGACAATATACCGTATATTCCGGCGTATAAGACGACTTTTGAAGACTGAAAAATCTTCTGTCTAGTCTGGGGTCGTCTTATACGCCGGTAATGCTTTTGAACTTTCAGAAATTGACATGCGGGGATACTCTGGGGGTGTTAATAAGCTGCCGTGGCCGTATCCCTGCCATGTCGGAGTTAATATAAAGTGGAGGGAGTTAAAATACGGCGGCGGTAGGTCCAGACAGTCAGCGCTTCTGTGCTGAAACTGACACATCGCTGCGTATTCCCAGCTCCGGACACAGCGCAGGGCTTCTGTGCCGACAGCTTTCACTTGTCACAGAAGCGCTGCGCTGTGTCCGGAGCAGGGAAGTTCGCATCGCTTCTGTGACAATATATAAAAAGCCGGCAATTCAGCAGCGGCATAAGCCGGCACCCGACAATTTAGAATAGAAAGAATAGAGCTTCACACATAGATTAGATAGATAGAAACATGTCAGTCACATATATATGAAGTACAGTGATAGTGTTGCTTACTGTACTTGTCATTTAGTGTAAAGGATTTATTAAAACAAATAATAGTGCTTTCATGCACTGTCTCTTTAAAAAAGCCGGCCGGCAATTCAGCAGCGGTACCCGACAATTTATAACAGACAGAATAGAGCTTCACACATAGATTAGATAGATAGAAACATGTCAGTCACATATATATGAAGTACAGTGATAGTGTTGGTTACTGTACTTGTCATTTAGTATTAAAATAAAGGATTTATTATTAAAAAAATTGGCGTGGGGTTCCCCTTAATTTTAGGCTCTAGCGGAGGTTAAGCAGACGGCTGGGGCAGATGTTTGAAGCCTGGGAAGGGGGTAATACCCACGGAGCTTCCCAGGCTACTAATATCAGCCCCCAGCTGAATACCTAGTCTTTACTAGCTATTAAAATGGGGAACCCCCCCAAAAAAATGACGTGGGGTCCCCCCTAATTTAATAGCTAGCAAAGGCTAGGCAGACAGCTGGGGGCTGATATTAATAGCCCAGGAAGGGAGCCATGAATATTGGCCCCCTCCCAGGCTAGAAACACCAGCCGTCAGCCGCCCCAGAAATGGCGCATTCATAGGATGCGCCAATTCTGGCACTTAGCCTCGCTCTTCCACGCTGCCCTGGTGCGGTGGCAGGGGGTAATAGGGCTGGGGTTGATGTCAGCTTATAATGCCAGCTGACATCAAGCCCAGGTTAGTAATGGAGAGGCGTCTATAAGACACCCCCATTACTAACCCCATAGTCAAAGTTACAAAAAAACACAAACACCCAGAATAAAGTCCTTTAATTGAAATAAAGACACAATTCTTTATTGTTCTAAATTAAACCATACTTACCATCACGCCCATTCCAGCTGAAGCCAACGATCTCCTGCAATAAAAGAAAAATAATAAACCAACCTCATCCTTACCTCTCCATGGTTCCCAGGACAGCTTCAGCTCTGCTACATCGAGATGACAGGCTGGACCGCAGCAGAACGCTGCCATCCAGCCTCTCATCCCGCAGACACTGAGAAGCGCAGGCTTGCTTGCGCTCCTCAGTGTCTCTCTGTGACGGCATCCAGATGAGCCGACAATGAACTCAGCTCACCTCCTGGACGTCCGTCATTGACAGCGTGGGAAACTTCTACTGCGCATGCGGGGAGCAGGAGAATTTTCCCACGCTGTCAGTGACGTGCATGAGGTGAGCCGAGTTCATTGGACATGATCTCGGCTCATCTGGATGCCGTCACAGTCAGACACTGAGGAGCACAAGCATGCCTGCGCTTCTCAGTGTCTGCCGCATGGCAAGCTGAACGGCAGCGTTCTGCTGCGGTGCAGCCTGTCATGTGAATGTAGCAGAGCTGGACCGGTCCTGGGAACCATGGAGAGGTAAGGATGAGGTTGCTTTATTATTTTACTTTTATTGCAGGAGATCGTTGGCTTCAGCTGGAATGGGCGTGATGGTAAGTATGGTTTAATTTAGAACATTAAAAAATTGTGTCTTTATTTCAATTAAAGGACTTTATTCTGGGTGTTGTGTTTTTTTTAATTACTTTACTAGAAATTCATGGCGGTCATGTCTAATATTGGCGTGACCCCATGAATTTCGGGCTTAGGGCCAGCTGATAATGCCAAGCTGGCCCTAACCCCTTTATTACCCAGTGAGCCACCGCACCAGGGCCCTGGATGAGTTGGGTACAGCGCCAGAAGATGGCGCTTCTATGAACGCGCCATTTTCCGGGGTGGCTGTGGACTGCAATTTGCAGCAGGGGGGGCCCAGAAAGCTTGGGCCTCCCTGCGCTGCAGATTCCAGCCCCCAGCTGCCTAGTTGTACCTGGCTGGACACAAAAATAGGGCGAAGCCCCACGTATTTTTTTTTTAAATTATTTCATGAAATAATTAAAAAAAAAAGGGCTTCCCTATATTGTTGTGTCCGGCCAGGTACAAATAGGCAGCTGGTGGTTGGGGGCAGCCCGTTCCTGCCTGCTGTACCTGGCTGGACACAAAAATATGGCGAAGCCCCACGTCAACATTTTTGGGAAAAATTAATTACAAAATTAATAATTTAGGGACTGCATCTTTATTAACCCCTCAATTGTCATTTAGTGTTAAAATAAAGGATTTTTTAAAAAGAAAATTGGCGTGGGATCCACCATCATTATAGTCTCTAGCGGAGGTTAAGCAGACGGCTGGGGCAGATGTTTGAAGTCTGGGAAGGGGGTAATACCCACGGAGCTTCCCAGGCTACTAATATCAGCCCCCAGCTGAATACCTAGCCTTTACTAGCTATTAGAATGGGGGACCCCCCCAAAAAATGACGTGGGGTCCCCCCTATTTTAATATGTTTATGAGTGACAGTTTTCCTGCTATATACCTGCATGTCATAAGAATTTAAATTAAAAAAGGACCATGTTAAATTCAAATCTGTTTTTTTTAAATTTTTACCGGTGTTTGGTATGCGTTGGAAAAGGGGTAGTCTTATACGGTGAATATATCCTAAACTCTATATTTTAACAGGAAAGTAGGGGGGTCGTCTTATACACCAGGTCGTCTTATACGCCGGAATATACGGTATATATATATAATATATCCTGAGGAGACAACTAGAGACAATATATATATATATATAATATATCCTGAGGAGACAACTAGAGACAATATATATATATATATATAATATATCCTGAGGAGACAACTAGAGACAATATATATATATATAATATATCCTGAGGGGACAACTAGAGACAATATATATATATATAATATATCCTGAGGAGACAACTAGAGACAATATATATATATATATAATATATCCTGAGGAGACAACTAGAGACAATATATATATATAATATATCCTGAGGGGACAACTAGAGACAATATATATATATATAATATATCCTGAGGAGACAACTAGAGACAATATATATATATAATATATCCTGAGGGGACAACTAGAGACAATATATATATATATAATATATCCTGAGGAGACAACTAGAGACTATATATATATATAATATATCCTGAGGGGACAACTAGAGACAATATATATATATATATATATATATATATATATATATATATATATATCCTGAGGAGACAACTAGAGACAATATATATATATATATAATATATCCTGAGGGGACAACTAGAGACAATATATATATAATATATCCTGAGGGGACAACTAGAGACAATATATATATATATAATATATCCTGAGGAGACAACTAGAGACAAAATATATATATATAATATATCCTGAGGCGACAACTAGAGACAATATATATATATATATATATATATAATATATCCTGAGGAGACAACTAGAGACAATATATATATAATATATCCTGAGGAGACAACTAGAGACAATATATATATGTATAATATATCCTGAGGAGACAACTAGAGACAATATATATATATATAATATATCCTGAGGAGACAACTAGAGACAATATATATATATAATATATCCTGAGGAGACAACTAGAGACAATATATATATATATAATATATCCTGAGGAGACAACTAGAGACAATATATATATATATAATATATCCTGAGGAGACAACTAGAGACAATATATATATATAATATATCCTGAGGCGACAACTAGAGACAATATATATATAATATATCCTGAGGAGACAACTAGAGACAATATATATATATATAATATATCCTGAGGGGACAACTAGAGACAATATATATATAATATATCCTGAGGAGACAACTAGAGACAATATATATATAATATATCCTGAGGAGACAACTAGAGACAATATATATATATATAATATATACTGAGGAGACAACTAGAGACAATATATATATAATATATCCTGAGGAGACAACTAGAGACAATATATATATATATAATATATCCTGAGGAGACAACTAGAGACAATATATATATATATAATATATCCTGAGGGGACAACTAGAGACAATATATATATATAATATATCCTGAGGGGACAACTAGAGACTATATATATATAATATATCCTGAGGAGACAACTAGAGACAATATATATATATATATAATATATCCTGAGGAGACAACTAGAGACAATATATATATATATAATATATCCTGAGGGGACAACTAGAGACAATATATATATATAATATATCCTGAGGGGACAACTAGAGACTATATATATATAATATATCCTGAGGAGACAACTAGAGACAATATATATATATATATAATATATCCTGAGGAGACAACTAGAGACAAAATATATATATATAATATATCCTGAGGAGACAACTAGAGACAATATATATATATATAATATATCCTGAGGCGACAACTAGAGACAATATATATATATATATATATAATATATCCTGAGGAGACAACTAGAGACAATATATATATATATATATATATATATAATATATCCTGAGGAGACAACTAGAGACAATATATATATATAATATATCCTGAGGCGACAACTAGAGACAATATATATAATATATATATAATATATCCTGAGGAGACAACTATAGACTATATATATATATATATATATAATATATCCTGAGGAGACAACTAGAGACAATATATATAATATATCCTGAGGAGACAACTAGAGACTACATATATATATATATAATATATCCTGAGGAGACAACTAGAGACAATATATATATATATATATATATAATATATCCTGAGGAGACAACTAGAGACAATATATATATATATAATATATCCTGAGGAGACAACTAGAGACAATATATATAATATATATATAATATATCCTGAGGAGACAACTAGAGACTACATATATATATATATAATATATACTGAGGAGACAACTAGAGACAATATATATATATATATATATATATAATA
The DNA here is from genome assembly GCF_046119375.1 of Phyllobates terribilis. Taxonomy (NCBI): domain Eukaryota; kingdom Metazoa; phylum Chordata; class Amphibia; order Anura; family Dendrobatidae; genus Phyllobates; species Phyllobates terribilis. The sequence goes on from NW_027362763.1 coordinate 18,135,731, forward strand.
TATCCTGAGGAGACAACTAGAGACAATATATATATATATAATATATCCTGAGGCGACAACTAGAGACAATATATATAATATATATATAATATATCCTGAGGAGACAACTATAGACTATATATATATATATATATAATATATCCTGAGGAGACAACTAGAGACAATATATATAATATATATATAATATATCCTGAGGAGACAACTAGAGACTACATATATATATATATAATATATCCTGAGGAGACAACTAGAGACAATATATATATATATATATATAACATATCCTGAGGAGACAACTAGAGACAATATATATATATATAATATATCCTGAGGAGACAACTAGAGACAATATATATATATATATATAATATATCCTGAGGGGACAACTAGAGACAATATATATATATATAATATATCCTGAGGAGACAACTAGAGACAATATATATATATAATATATCCTGAGGAGACAACTAGAGACAATATATATATATAATATATCCTGAGGAGACAACTAGAGACAATATATATATATATATAATATATCCTGAGGGGACAACTAGAGACAATATATATATATATATATAATATATCCTGAGGGGACAACTAGAGACAATATATATATATATAATATATCCTGAGGGGACAACTAGAGACAATATATATATATAATATATCCTGAGGGGACAACTAGAGACAATATATATATATATATATATAATATATCCTGAGGGGACAACTAGAGACAATATATATATATATATAATATATCCTGAGGAGACAACTAGAGACAATATATATATATAATATATCCTGAGGAGACAACTAGAGACAATATATATATATATATATAATATATCCTGAGGGGACAACTAGAGACAATATATATATATATAATATATCCTGAGGAGAAAGCTATAGACTATATATATATATATATATATATATATATATATATATATATAATATATCCTGAGGGGACAGCTAGAGACAATATATATATATAATATATCCTGAGGAGACAACTATAGACTATATATATATATATATATATATATAATATATCCTGAGGGGACAGCTAGAGACAATATATATATATATAATATATCCTGAGGAGACAACTAGAGACAATATATATATATAATATATCCTGAGGAGACAACTAGAGACAATATATATATATATATATATATATATATATATATATATATATATATAATATATCCTGAGGGGACAACTAGAGACTATATATATATATATATAATATATCCTGAGGAGACAACTAGAGACAATATATATATATATAATATATCCTGAGGGGACAACTAGAGACAATATATATATATAATATATCCTGAGGGGACAACTAGAGACAAAATATATATATATAATATATCCTGAGGAGACAACTAGAGACAATATATATATATAATATATCCTGAGGAGACAACTAGAGACAATATATATATATATAATATATCCTGAGGGGACAACTAGAGACAATATATATATATAATATATCCTGAGGGGACAACTAGAGACAATATATATATATAATATATCCTGAGGGGACAACTAGAGACAATATATATATATAATATATCCTGAGGGGACAACTAGAGACAATATATATATATATAATATATCCTGAGGAGACAACTAGAGACAATATATATATATATAATATATCCTGAGGGGACAACTAGAGACAATATATATATATATAATATATCCTGAGGAGACAACTAGAGACAATATATATATATAATATATCCTGAGGGGACAACTAGAGACAATATATATATATATAATATATCCTGAGGAGACAACTAGAGACAATATATATATATAATATATCCTGAGGGGACAACTAGAGACAATATATATATATAATATATCCTGAGGGGACAACTAGAGACAATATATATATATATAATATACCAAGCAATGTGAACTGAGGTCTAAGATGGTAGACATGCAAGAAATAGGAGCATGTTCACACTAGCAAAAAGAAGCAAAACCTACAAAAGACAAAAATATATCTCATACCCTACCATCATTATATATAAATGTAAAGCAAAGTTGCATAATAAATATAGGGTACTTACTGAACTATTTTTGATCAAAAAAAGTATACAAGCCGTCCCACCAGCGGCAAGGTGACCCTAAATTGGGACGGTACCTATACTGTCTATATTAAAAACCTTACTGTATATCAAAGTTGAAGTAATGCATATAAAAGGGTAGACAAATAGGACCGGGTCCCAACTCCAGACCACCTAGGCCCGTGGTAAGCTACATATATACTAATCAGCTCAACAAAGGGGATGCCACACCCTTAAATTGCACAGAATGCAAACAAGACAAAAAACCAAGCAATGTGAACTGAGGTCTAAGATGTATAATATATATATATATATATATATATATATATATATATATAATATATCCTGAGGAGACAACTAGAGACAATATATATATATATATATATATATATATATATATATATATATATAATATATATCCTGAGGAGACAACTAGAGACAATATATATATATAATATATCCTGAGGAGACAACTAGAGACAATATATACAGTACAGACCAAAAGTTTGGACACACCTTCTTATTTAAAGTTTTTTCTGTATTTTCATGACTATGGAAATTGTACATTCACACTGAAGGCATCAAAACTATGAATTAACACATGTGCAATTATATACTTAACAAAAAAGTGTGAAACAACTGAAAATATTTCTTATATTCTAGGTTCTTCAAAGTAGCCACCTTTTGCTTTGATGACTGCTTTGCACACTCTTGGCATTCTCTTCATGAGCTTCAAGAGGTAGTCACCGGAAATGGTCTTCCAACAATCTTGAAGGAGTTCCCAGAGATGCTTAGCACTTGTTGGCCCTTTTGCCTTCACTCTGCGGTCCAGTTCACCCCAAACCATCTCGATTGGGTTCAGGTCTGGTGACTGTGGAGGCCAGGTCATCTGGCGTAGCCCCCCATCACTCTCCTTCTTGGTCAAATAGCCCTTACACAGCCTGGAGGTGTGTTTGGGGTCATTGTCCTGTTGAAAAATAAATGATGGTCCAACTAAACGCAAACCGGATGGAATAGCAATGCTCTGTAAGATACTGTGGTAGCCATGCTGGTTCAGTATGCCTTCAATTTTGAATAAATCCCCAACAGTGTCACCAGAAAAGCACCCCCACACCATCACACCTCCTCCTCCATGCTTCACGGTGGTAACCAGGCATGTAGAGTCCATCCGTTCATGACAAAGACACAGTGGTTGGAACCAAAGATCTCAAATTTGGACTCATCAGACCAAAGCACAGATTTCCACTAGTCTAATGTCCATTCCTTGTGTTCTTTAGCCCAAACAAGTCTCTTCTGCTTGTTGCCTGTCCTTAGCAGTGGTTTCCTAGCAGCTATTTTACCATGAAGGCCTGCTGCACAAAGTCTCCTCTTAACAGTTGTTGAACAGATGTGTCTGCTGCTAGAACTCTGTGTGGCATTGACCTGGTCTCTAATCTGAGCTACTGTTAACCTGCGATTTCTGAGGCCGGTGACTCGGATAAACTTATCCTCAGAAGCAGAGGTGACTCTTGGTCTTCCTTTCCTGGGGCGGTCCTCATGTGAGCCAGTTTCTTTGTAGCGCTTGATGGTTTTTGCAACTGCACTAGGGGACACTTTCAAAGTTTGCCCAATTTTTCGGACTGACTGACCTTCATTTCTTAAAGTAATGATGGCCACTCTTTTTTCTTTACTTAGAATTTGTATTATGGCAAGAAAAAAAGCAGCTAACAGTCTATTCAGTAGGACTATCAGTTGTGTATCCACCTAACTTCTGCACAACACAACTGATGGTCCCAACCCCATTTATAAGGCAAGAAATCCCACTTATTAAACCTGACAGGGCACACCTGTGAAGTGAAAACCATTTCTCTTGAAGCTCATCAAGAGAATGCCAAGAGTGTGCAAAGCAGTCATCAAAGCAAAAGGTGGTTACTTTGAAGAACCTAGAATATAAGACATATTTTCAGTTGTTTCACACTTTTTTGTTAAGTATATAATTCCACATGTGTTAATTCATAGTTTTGATGCCTTCAGTGTGAATGTACAATTTTCATAGTCATGAAAATACAGAAAAATCTTTAAATGAGAAGGTGTGTCCAAACTTTTGGTCTGTACTGTATATATATATAATATATCCTGAGGAGACAACTAGAGACAATATATATATATAATATATCCTGAGGAGACAACTAGAGACAATATATATATATATATATAATATATATCCTGAGGAGACAACTAGAGACTATATATATATATATATATATATATATATATATATATATAATAATATATCCTGAGGAGACAACTAGAGACAATATATATATATATATAATATATCCTGAGGAGACAACTAGAGACAATATATATATATAATATATCCTGAGGAGACAACTAGAGACAATATATATATATAATATATCCTGAGGGGACAACTAGAGACAATATATATATATATATATATATATATATATATATATATATATATATAATATATCCTGAGGGGACAACTAGAGACAATATATATATATATATAATATATCCTGAGGAGACAACTAGAGACAATATATATATATATAATATATCCTGAGGAGACAACTAGAGACAATATATATATACAGTACAGAACAAAAGTTTGGACACACCTTCTCATTTAAAGATTTTTCTGTATTTTCATGACTATAAAAATTGTACATTCACATTGAAGGCATCAAAACTATGAATTACCACATGTGGAATTATATACTTAACAAAAAAGTGTGAAACAACTGAAAATATGTCTTATATTCTAGGTTCTTCAAAGTAGCCACCTTTTGCTTTGATGACTGCTTTGCACACTCTTGGCATTCTCTTGATGAGCTTCAAGAGGTAGTCACCGGAAATGGTCTTCCAACAATCTTGAAGGAGTTCCCAGAGATGCTTAGCACTTGTTGGCCCTTTTGCCTTCACTCTGTGGTCCAGCTCACCCCAAACCATCTCGATTGGGTTCAGGTCTGGTGACTGTGGAGGCCAGGTCATCTGGCGTAGCCCCCCATCACTCTCCTTCTTGGTCAAATAGCCCTTACACAGCCTGGAGGTGTGTTTGGGGTCATTGTCCTGTTGAAAAATAAATGATGGCCCAACTAAACGCAAACCGGATGGAATAGCATGCCGCTGCAAGATGCTGGGGTAGCCATGCTGGTTCAGTATGCCTTCAATTTTGAATAAATCTCCAACAGTGTCACCAGCAAAGCACGACCACACCATCACACCTCCTCCTCCATGCTTCACGGTGGGAACCAGGCATATAGAGTCCATCCGTTCACCTTTTCTGCGTCGCACAAAGACACAGTGGTTGGAACCAAAAATCTCAAATTTGGACTCATCAGACCAAAGCACAGATTTCCACTGGTCTACTGTCCATTCCTTGTGTTCTTTAGCCCAAACAAGTCTCTTCTGCTTGTTGCCTGTCCTTAGCAGTAGTTTCCTAGCAGCTATTTTACCATGAAGGCCTGCTGCACAAAGTCTCCTCTTAACAGTTGTTGAAGAGACGTGTCTGCTGCTAGAACTCTGTGTGGCATTGACCTGGTCTCTAATCTGAGCTGCTGTTAACCTGCGATTTCTGAGGCTGGTGACTCAGATAAACTTATCCTCAGAAGCAGAGGTGACTCTTGGTCTTCCTTTCCTGGGGCGGTCCTCATGTGAGCCAGTTTCTTTGTAGCGCTTGATGGTTTTTGCAACTGCACTTGGAGACACTTTCAGAGTTTGCCCAATTTTTCGGACTGACTGACCTTAATTTCTTAAAGTAATGATGGCCACTCGTTTTTCTTTACTTAGCTGCTTTTTTCTTGCCATAATACAAATTCTAACAGTCTATTCAGTAGGACTATCAGCTGTGTATCCACCAGACTTCTGCACAGCACAACTGATGGTCCCAACCCCATTTATAAGGCAAGAAATCCCACTTATTAAACCTGACAGGGCACACCTGTGAAGTGAAAACCATTTCCGGTGACTACCTCTTGAAGTTCTTCAAGAGAATGCCAAGAGTGTGCAAAGCAGTCATCAAAGCAAAAGGTGGCTACTGTGAAGAACCTAGAATATAAGACATATTTTCACTTGCTTCACACTTTTTTGTTAAGTATATAATTCCACATGTGTTAATTCATAGTTTTGATGCCTTCAGTGTGAATGTACAATTTTCATAGTCAAGAAAATACAGGAAAATCTTTAAATGAGAAGGTGTGTCCAAACTTTTGGTCTGTACTGTATATATATATATGTATATATTGTCTCCTCCGGATATATTACATATATATATATATATACACGAATACAGTACAGACCAAAACTTTGGACACACCTTCTCATTTAAAGATTTTTCTGTATTTTCATGACTATGAAAATTGTACATTCACACTGAAGGCATCAAAACTATGAATTAACACATGTGGAATTATATACTTAACAAAAAAGTGTGAAACAACTGAAAATATGTCTTATATTCTAGGTTCTTCAAAGTAGCCACCTTTTGCTTTGATGACTGCTTTGCACACTCTTGGCATTCTCTTGATGAGCTTCAAGAGGTAGTCACCGGAAATGGTCTTCCAACAATCTTGAAGGAGTTCCCAGAGATGCTTAGCACTTGTTGGCCCTTTTGCCTTCACTCTGCGGTCCAGCTCATCCCAAACCATCTCGATTGGGTTCAGGTCTGGTGACTGTGGAGGCCAGGTCATCTGGCGTAGCCCCCCATCACTCTCCTTCTTGGTCAAATAGCCCTTACACAGCCTGGAGGTGTGTTTGGGGTCATTGTCCTGTTGAAAAATAAATGATGGTCCAACTAAACTCCAACCGGATGGAATAGCATGCCGCTGTAAGATGCTGTGGTAGCCATGCTGGTTCAGTATGCCTTCAATTTTGAATAAATTCCCAACAGTGTCACCAGCAAAGCCCCCCCCCCCCCACACCATCACACCTCCTCCTCCATGCTTCATGGTGAGAACCAGGCATGTAGAGTCCATCCGTTCACCTTTTCTGCGTCGCACAAAGACACGGTGGTTGGAACCAAAGATCTCAAATTTGGACTCATCAGACCAAAGCACAGATTTCCACTGGTCTAATGTCCATTCCTTGTATTCTTTTGCCCAAACAAGTCTCTTCTGCTTGTTGCCTGTCCTTAGCAGTGGTTTCCTAGCAGCTATTTTACCATGAAGGCCTGCTGCACAAAGTCTCCTCTTAACAGTTGTTGTAGAGATGTGTCTGCTGCTAAAACTCTGTGTGACATTGACCTGGTCTCTAATCTGAGCTGCTGTTAATCTGCGATTTCTGAGGCTGATGACTCGGATAAACTTATCCTCAGAAGCAGAGGTGACTCTTGGTCTTCCTTTCCTGGGGTGGTCCTCATGTGAGCCAGTTTCTTTGTAGCGCTTGATGGTTTTTGCAACTGCACTTGGGGACATTTTCAAAGTTTTCCCAATTTTTCGGACTGACTGACCTTCATTTCTTAAAGTAATGATGGCCACTTGTTTTTCTTTACTTTGCTGCTTTTTTCTTGCCATAATACAAATTCTAACAGTCTATTCAGTAAGACTATCAGCTGTGTATCCACCTGACTTCTGCACAACACAACTAATGGTCCCAACCCCATTTATAAGGCAAGAAATCCCACTTATTAAACCTGACAGGGCACACCTGTGAAGTGAAAACCATTTCCGGTGACTACCTCTGGAAGCTCATCAAGAGAATGCCAAGAGTGTGCAAAGCAGTCATCAAAGCAAAAGGTGGCTACTGTGAAGAACCTAGAATATAAGACATATTTTCAGTTGTTTCACATTTTTTTGTTAAGTATATAATTGCACATGTGTTAATTCATAGTTTTGATGCCTTCAGTGTGAATATACAATTTTCATAGTCATGAAAATACAGAAAAATCTTTAAATGAGAAGGTGTGTCCAAACTTTTGGTCTGTACTGTATATATATATATATATATATATATATATATACAGTGCTGGCCAAAAGTATTGGCACCCCTGCAATTCAGATAATACTCGGCTTCTTCCTGAAAATAATTGCAATCACAAATTCTTTGATATTATTCTCTTCATTTAATTTGTCTTCAATGAAAAAAACACAAAAAGAATTGTCCTAAAGCCAAATTGGATATAATTCCACACCAAACCTAAAAAAGGGGGTGGACAAAAGTATTGGCACCCTTTAAAAAATCATGCGAGGGTATGTGCACACGATGCAGAAATGAAGCAGAAAATTTCTGCATCTCCCTGGCTGAAAAAACGCATGCAGAGTGTGCATGTGTTTTTCCTGCCAAATACATGCGGATTTGAAGCGTTATTCACATGTGTTTCCGCATGTGGATTGACAAGCGCTTTCCAGGCGATTTTAGCATCACTTGAAAAGTGCTTGACAACTAGGTCACACTATATAAATCCATGCAAACAGCATGGATTTATATACTGTGACCCGAGAGAGTGTATATACTTACCTCTGATGGCCCACGCTGTCCTGCTCAATCCGTTCTCCCTCGCCGGCAACTTTAAATTGAAAGACCTGCCGACGTCATCGTCACGTGACCCGTCACATGACTCTGACGTCAGAGCAGGTCCTTCAACTCACAAGTGCCGGGAACCAAACAGGAGCGGTGCGCGGGCCGACAGAAGGTAAGTATACATTTATTTTTTATTTTATTCTTGTTTTACAGCTATTTTAATGGTACCTGGGTGTGGAGGAGACTCTCCTCTCCTCCACACCCGGGTACCATCCACACATTAGAACGCGCCAATAACGCAAGTACAAATGCAGTCTTGCGGAATTGGCGCGTTCTAATGCAAGTCAATGGCAACGAAAACGCCGCGTTTACGCAAAATTAATTGACATGCTGCGGATCTTTGAGCGCAGCGTTTACGCTGTGGAAAAATCCGCATCATGGGCACAGCACATGCGGATTTCAATTGGGGAACATTGCTGCCCTTCTACCATGCGTTTTTAATGCGTTTCCGCGGCGTTTACGCAACTGCAAAAACGCCGCGGAAACGCATTAAATACGCATCGTGTGAACTCAGCCTGATGCTTCTCTAATTGGTGTAATTAACAGCACCTGTAACTTACCTGTGGCACCTAACAGGTGTTGGCAATAACTAAATCACACTTGCAGCCAGTTAACATGGATTAAAGTTGACTCAACCTCTGTCCTGTGTCCTTGTGTGTACCACATTGAGCATGGAGAAAAGAAAGAAGACCAAAGAACTGTCTGAGGACTTGAGAAACCAAATTGTGAGGACGCATGAGCAATCTCAAGGCTACAAGTCCATCTCCAAAGACCTGAATGTTCCTGTGTCTTCCGTGCGCAGTGTCATCAAGAAGTTTAAAGCCCATGGCACTGTGGCTAACCTCCCTAGATGTGGACGGAAAAGAAAAATTGACGAGAGATTTCAACGCAAGATTGTGCGGATGGTGGATAAAGAACCTCGACTAACATCCAAACAAGTTCAAGCTGCCCTGCAGTCCGAGGGTACAACAGTGTCAACCCGTACTATCCGTCGACGTCTGAATGAAAAGGGACTGTATGGTAGGATACCCAGGAAGACCCCACTTCTTACCCCGAGACATAAAAAAGCCAGGCTGGAGTTTGCCAAAACTTACCTGAGAAAGCCTAAAACGTTTTGGAAGAATGTTCTCTGGTCAGATGAGACAAAAGTAGAGCTTTTTGTGAAAAAGCATCAACATAGAGTGTACAGGAAAAAAAAGAGGCATTCAAAGAAAAGAACACGGTCCCTACAGTCAAACACGGCGGAGGTTCCCTGATGTTTTGGGGTTGCTTTGCTGCCTCTGGCACTGGACTGCTTGACCGTGTGCATGGCATTATGAAGTCTGATGACTACCAACAAATTTTGCAGCATAATGTAGGGCCCAGTGTGAGAAAGCTGGGTCTCCCTCAGAGGTCATGGGTCTTCCAGCAGGACAATGACCCAAAACACACTTCCAAAAGCACTATAAAATGGTTTGAGAGAAAGCACTGGAGACTTCTAAGGTGGCCAGCAATGAGTCCAGACCTGAATCCCATAGAACACCTGTGGAGAGATCTCAAAATGGCAGTTTGGAGAAGGCACCCTTCAAATATCAGAGACCTGGAGCAGTTTGCCAAAGAAGAATGGTCTACAATTCCAGCAGAGCATTGTAAGAAACTCATTGATGGTTACCGGAAGCGGTTGTTCCCAGTTATGTTGGCTAAAGGTTGTGCAACCAAGTATTAGGCTGAGGGTGCCAATACTTTTGTCTGGCCCTTTTTTGGAGTTTTGTATGAAATGATCAATGATTTGATTTTTGCTTCATTCTCTTTTGTGTTTTTTCCTTGCAAGCAAATTAAATGAAGATAATAATACCAAAGAATTTGTGATTGCAATCATTTTCAGGAAGAAACTGAGTATTATCTGACAGAATTGCAGGGGTGCCAATACTTTTGGCCAGCACTGTATATATATATATATATATATATATATATATATATATATATATATATATATATATATATATATATATACACACTGCTCAAAAAAATAAAGGGAAAACTCACATAACCCATCCTAGATCTGAATGAATGAAATCTTCTCAGTGAATACTTTGTTCTGTAGAAAGCTGAATGTGCTGAGAACAAAATCACACAAAAATCATCAATGGAAATCAAATTTATTAACCAATGGAGGCCTGGATTTGGCGTCACCCCCAAAATTAAAGTGGAAACACACACTACAGGCTGTTCCAACTTTGATGTAATGTCCTTAAAACAAGTCACAATGAGGCTGAGTATTGTGTGTGGCCTCCACGTGCCTGTATGACCTCCCTACAACGCCTGGGCATGCTCCTGATGAGGCTGAGTATTGTGTGTGGCCTCCACGTGCCTGTATGACCTCCCTACAACGCCTGGGCATGCTCCTGATGAGGCTGAGTATTGTGTGTGGCCTCCACGTGCCTGTATGACCTTCCTACAACGCCTGGGCATGCTCCTGATGAGGCTGAGTATTGTGTGTGGCCTCCACGTGCCTGTATGACCTCCCTACAACGCCTGGGCATGCTCCTGATGAGGCTGAGTATTGTGTGTGGCCTCCACGTGCCTGTATGACATTCCTACAACGCCTGGGCATGCTCCTGATGAGGCTGAGTATTGTGTGTGGCCTCCACGTGCCTGTATGACCTCCCTACAACGCCTGGGCATGCTCCTGATGAGGCTGAGTATTGTGTGTGGCCTCCACGTGCCTGTATGACCTCTCTACAACGCCTGGGCATGCTCCTGATGAGGCTGAGTATTGTGTGTGGCCTCCACGTGCCTGTATGACCTCCCTACAATGCCTGGGCATGCTCCTGATGAGGCTGAGTATTGTATGTGGCCTCCACGTGCCTGTATGACCTCCCTACAACGCCTGGGCATGCTCCTGATGAGGCCGAGTATTGTGTGTGGCCTCCACGTGCCTGTATGACCTCCCTACAATGCCTGGGCATGCTCCTGATGAGGCTGAGTATTGTATGTGGCCTCCACGTGCCTGTATGACCTCCCTACAACGCCTGGGCATGCTCCTGATGAGGCCGAGTATTGTGTGTGGCCTCCACGTGCCTGTATGACCTCCTTACAACGCCTGGGCATGCTCCTGATGAGGCTGAGTATTGTGTGTGGCCTCCACGTGCCTGTATGACCTCCCTACAACGCCTGGGCATGCTTCTGATGAGTCTCAGTATTGTGTGTGGCATCCACGTGCCTGTATGACCTCCCTACAATGCCTGGGCATGCTCCTGATGAGGCTGAGTATTGTGTGTGGCCTCCACGTGCCTGTATGACCTCCCTACAACGCCTGGGCATGCTCCTGATGAGGCTGAGTATTGTGTGTGGCCTCCACGTGCCTGTATGACCTCCATACAACGCCTGGGCATGCTCCTGATGAGGCTGAGTATTGTGTGTGGCCTCCATGTGCTTGTATGACCTCCCTACAACACCTGGGCATGCTCTTGATGAGGCTGAGTATTGTGTGTGGCCTCCACGTGCCTGTATGACCTCCCTACAACGCCTGGGCATGCTCCTGATGAGGTTGCGGATGGTCTCCTGTGGGATCGCCTCCCAGACCTGGACTAAATCATCCGCCAACTCCTGGACAGTCTGTGGTGCAACGTGACGTTGGTGGATGGAGCGAGACATGATGTCCCAGATGTGCTCAATCGGATTCAGGTCTGGGGAACGGGCGGCCAGTCCATAGCTTCAATGCCTTCATCTTGCAGGAACTGCTGACACACTCCAGACACATGAGGTCTGGCATTGTCCTGCATTAGGAGGAACCCAGGGCCAACCGCACCAGCATATGGTCTCACAAGGGGTCTGAGGATCTCATCTTGGTACCTAATGGCAGTCAGGCTACCTCTGGCGAGCACATGGAGGGCTGTGCGGCCCTCCAAAGAAATGCCACCCCACACCATTACTGACCCACTGCCAAACCGGTCATGCTGAAGGATGTTGCAGGCAGCAGATCGCTCTCCACGGCGTCTCCAGACTCTGTCACGTCTGTCACATGTGCTCAGTGTGAACCTGCTTTCATCTGTGAAGAGCATAGGGCGCCAGTGGCGACTTTGCCAATCCTGGTGTTCTGTGGCAAATGCCAAGCGTCCTGCACGGTGTTTGGCTGTGAGCACAACCCCCATCTGTGGACGTCGGGCCCTCATACCACCCTCATGGAGTCGGTTTCTAACCATTTGTGCAGACACATGCACATTTGTCGCCTGCTGGAGGTCATTTTGCAGGGCTCTGGCAGTGCTCCTCCTGTTCCTCCTTGCACAAAGGCGGAGGTAGCGGTCCTGCTGCTGGGTTGTTGCCCTCCTATGGCCCCCTCCACGTCTCCTGGTAGCGCCTCCAGCCTCTGGACACTACGCTGACAGACACAGCAAACCTTCTTGCCACAGCTCGCATTGATGTGCCATCCTGGATGAGCTGCACTACCTGAGCAACTTCTGTGGGTTGTAGAGTCCATCTCATGCTACCACGAGTGTGACAGCACAACCAACATTCAAAAGTGACCAAAATATCAGCCAAAAAGCATTTGTACCGAGATGTGGTCTGTGGTCCCCACCTGCAGAACCACTCCTTTATTGAGAGTGTCTTGATAATTGCCAATAATTTCCATCTATTGTCTATTCCATTTGCGGAACAGCATGTGAAATTGATTGTCAATCAGTGTTGCTTCCTAAGTGGACAGTTTGATTTCACAGAAGTTTGATTCACTTGGAGTTATATTCTGTTGTTTAAGTGTTCCCTTTATTTTTTTGAGCAGTGTATCTTATGTAACACGGACGGCATCTTGCGCTCTGGAGAGGGGGCATGGCTTTTGATGCAACACTTTGAGCCAAACCAGTTATGACATTTTGGTGCAAATATTTGGTTAACAGTAAGCCAATTAATAGTTGGTGTAAATTTATGGTCCTTCTACACAACCTGATTTTCGGGGAATAACCATTTGTAGGAATGCTCGATCATGATCCTAGGACTGCCAGAAGTATTCTAGTACAAAGCTCTACTTTCTCCTGCAGTCCCATAGCCACTAAATGTAGCAAAGGTCAAACATGTGCACCTTCACTACATGACTGGTTGTTCTTGGTGTTCCAAAGACCTGTCCTTGTGGTCACTGGAGGTCCCAGTGGTCAGATCCCTAGCCATAAAATAACTGCCCCCTATTCAGTGGATAGAGAATAACTATAACTCGTGACACCGCGTTCCAAAATATTATGCAAACACTATTTCTCAGATTAGTTTCTCTCCTTTATGTGCATAGCAGCCATTGACTCGGAGGTTTATTTGCAGTATGAGATGGGGCTTTGTTTTTTTAGACAATGGCGAATGCTCAAAAGCGCACTGGGACCTGGTGCCATTCCAGCAGATGAATGCAGTGTATGAGTAGGTGTATGGATTTGCCCATTTACTAAATACTGAGCTGTTTCTATACTTTGCTCCCTATATTCCACTTCTAGTCTGTTGGACATTGTTCTATCAGATAGTTACCTTATTTATTGGTGCTGCTATATTTACTATATCTACATCATCCCCTCCTGCTGTTTTGTGCCGATCGGTGTTTGCTCACTGTGCCTTTTTATCAAAATGTTTTTTGTCTACATTGTGACCTAATAAAGATTTATATTTCCTTCCTTCCCCCTATCTTTGGCTATATTTTGTGTGAATAGGCTTATATTGTATTTCATATAGCCATAGTATGGAATATTTTGCTTTGTGCTGCCATTATACATTTTAGATGTATTAACTTTTACTATGAGGTTTTCTCATATTATGTGCACTGTTTCTGTCTGACAGTTGGCTCTATATTGCTTTGCCAAGGTCATTATCACATCTTCAAGGACCCTGAAGGGGATTCCAGCTCTCTCACTATGATTCTGGCCCAAAACACGACTCTGCCAACTCCTTGATGAGATGGAACCAGGTTGGGGACATGGTCGCCATCCACTACTCCATCCAGGGTTGCACGGCATCGTCAGTGAACATGGCCGGTTTACAATGAGTCTTCATGTGTGTCGGGGCCACAGCAGCCATTGCTGCTTGAGACCGCACTGTTTAGGGCCGGCCGAATAGTAGGTTTATGCACAACTGCAGCAGCTTCACATACCTGTTTGCTGCTTTGTGATAGTATTTTAGCAGCTGCTCTCTTAAGCCGATGAATTTGTTTGGCAGAAACCATCCTCATTACGCCTTTGTCTGCACTAACCCGTCCGTGCTGTGTAACAGCCACAAATCTGCTCACAGTACTATGATCACGTTTACGTTTTTATGAAATATCTACGGTAATTATTTCACACCTTTTCCGGGGCATTGCACTATTTGATGCTTTTTGGAGGCAGAGATCCTTTTTCTTTCCCATATTGCTTGAAACCTGCGGCTGCTTAATAATGTGGAACATCCTTCTTCGGGCAGAGACAGACTACTGTATAATTCGTGTGATGATCGCATCGCAGTGCACGGACTGGCCGGCACCTCTCCTGACCTGAGCGTGACGGCATGAGGTATTTCTATGCAGCTGTCAAACTCAGGTCCGGAGAGCAGACAGCCAGTACGAGGTTTACATTGCGATACTCGCGCGAGAAATGTGGCAGTCTGTCTCTGCCCTTAAGGGCTTACCTGGCAAACCAATTATCACAGGTGTTTGAGATTGACGTCAGTGATCCAAAGATCCAAAAGAGTTTATGGGAGAAACAAACAATTACATATTTAAGACACTTAAATGCAATTTTCATAATAATTTGAAACACAGTGTAAAGCTTTTTTAACTTGGCATCAGTACAGTCTGCAACAAACGTCTGATACAGAGTGAGATAACTAAATTCACCAAATGCTCAAGAAAAAGGATTTACACAAACAGTGGATAAAAAGAACTATATAGAAAAAATCGTATCATAACATTACACATTGCTCAGAGCAAGATGATGGGAGATCATCCAATGGTTGTGTCAACAAAGAAACACTTCATGTAAGACCTTTCCTATGGTAACACAATGAAAGCATTATTTTACGTGTGAAGTAAAATATCAATGTTGTTCTAGGTTCATAGGTCATTATCTTACCATTTAAAGTTAGGGTTAGAATATCTTGTCTGCGATCTGAGTACTGATAAGCATTTCCCTCCCATGAATACGAATTCTCTCCTGTGAATTCCTGGGTGTCTAATTAGATTTGATTTATTTATAAATGATTTCCCACACTGTAACCACAAATATGGATCCTCTGCTGTCTGATTTCTCTCATGTGTAACTAGATGTTCTTTCTGCAGAAAACTTTTCCCCCATTCAGAACATAAATACAGTTTCTCTACTGTATGACTTCTGTGATGCTTAATAAGAAGGAATTGATCTAGAAGTGATTTCCCACACTATGAACAGCATTACGGCTTCTCTCCTGTGTGAATTCGCTCATGCACAGCAAGACTAGTTTTATCTGCACAGCATTTTACACAAAAAGAACATGAATATGACTTCTCTCCCATATTTCTTTTCTGATAAGCAAGAAGATGTGATCTATAAAAAATGTTTTCAACATTCTGAACATGAATATGGCTTCTCTACAGTGTGACTTCTCATGAGTAGGAAGTCTAATTTCATCGTTAAAGCATTCTCCACATGTAAACAAGTGTGCGAATTGTCTCATGTGAAACAAGATGAGCTTTAGGTTTAAAACATTCGGAACAAGAAGACACTTTCACTCCTGTGTGAATTCTCTGTTTAACTAGATTTATCTATATATATTCTCACACTGTGATCATGAATGTGGATTCTCTCATGTGTAACTACATGCTCTTTCTGCAGAAAATAGTTCTCACATTCAGAACATAATGTCACTTTCTCTCCTATAGGACTTCTCTGATGTTTAATAAGAGGGAATGTATCTATAAGTGATTTCATGCATTATGAACATGATTACAGCTTCTCTCTTGTGTGAATTCTCTCATGTCTGGCAAGATACAATTTCTGCATAAAATGTTTTCCACATTCAGAACATGTGAATGACTTCTCCCCTGTGTGAATTCTTTGATGTTCAACAAGACTTGATTTATCTGTAAAACATTTCCGACATAGTGAACATGAATACAACGTCTTTCCTGTATGAGTTTTCTGATGTGTAACAAGATTAGATTTATTTCTAAAAGATCTTCCACATTCTGAACAAGAGTATGGTCTCTCACCTGTGTGAATCCTCTCATGTCTAACAAGACTGGATTTATTTGTAAAACATTTCTCACATTCTGAACATGAATACGGCTTCTCTCCTGTGTGATCTCTCTCATGTCTAACAAGACTGGATTTATTTTTAAAATATTTTACACACTTTGAACATGAATATGGCTTCTCTTCCGTGTGAATTCTCTCATGTCTAACAAGATGCGCTTTTTCTATAAAACATTTCCCACATTGTGAACATGAATACGGCTTCTCTCCCGTGTGACTTCTCTCATGTGTAGTAAGACTAGTTTTATCTGTAAAGCATTTCCCACATTGTGAACATGAGTACGGCTTCTCTCCTATGTGTCTTCTCTGATGTGCAATAAGATGTGATCTACAAGTAAAACGTTTTCCACATTCAGAACATGAATACGGCCTCTCTCCAGTGTGAATTCTCTCATGTGTGGTAAGCCTAGTTTTATTTGTAAAGCATTTTCCACATAGAGAACATGAATACGGCTTCACTCCTGTGTGAATTGTCTCATGTGAAACCAGATGAGCTTTGCTTGTAAAACATTTTCCACATTCTGAACAAGAATACGGCTTCACTCCTGTGTGAATTCTCTGATGTGAAACTAGATATGATTTGTTTGCAAAACATTTCCCACATTCAGAACATGAGTACGGTTTTTCTCCTGTGTGAATTCTCTCATGTGAAGTAAACCTAGTTTTATCTGTAAAACATTTCCCACACATTGAACATGAATACAACTTTTTCCACACAGAATTAGTGACAGAGGAGAAAAGACCGGAGTTTTTTGTAAACGGTTTTCCAGGTTGAACCTTTTTATTGACTTTCTGAACAGCACTTGTGGAACCAATCTGTCCTTGGTCAGGAGAAGACTCCTCATGATTAGGGGGAGGTCCCGGATGTACAGGAAGGGCATTGATGCTTTGTCCTGGAGTGTGCTGCATGACATCTTCATCTTCTACTTTACAACTTAACGAAACCATTAGGTTTCCCTCACATTTCTTGCTGGGATCATCTAGTTGGAATTTAAAATTGATCGCATGATTTTTTTTCACAAAAGCATCACTTTATGGTCACATTCACATGTTCAGTATTTGGTCAGCCAAAATCAGGAGTGGAAAATCAGAGGAAAAGTATAATAGAAACAAGTTGTCACCACTTCTGCATTTTTCATTCACTCCTGGTTTTGGCTTACAAATACTGATGTAAAATACTGACAATACTATATGTGTGAACGTTGCCTTAGGCTATGTGCCCACGATGCAGAAATGAAGCAGAAAATTTCTGCAGCATTTCTGCATCTCCCTGGCAGAAAAAACGCATGCAGATTGTACATGCGTTTTTCCTGCGTAATACATGCGGATTCACATGCGCTTTCAAAGCGATTTTAGCATCACTTTCAAAGTGCTTGACAACTAGGTCACACTATATAAATCCATGCAAACAGCATGGATTTATATAGTGTGACCTTTAGAATGGTTAAAAATAAAAAAATAAACCTTGATACTTAACTTCTGATGGCCCGGGGTGTGCTGCTGCGCTCGTTCCTGGCTGCCGGGATATCACGATGCCCTGTACTGAAGGACCTACCGTCACATGACTGTGACGTCACCGCAGGTCCTACAGTCCAACGCGATGTGCCGGCAAAGGAGAAGGAGCGCAGCGCGGGCCGCCAGAAGGTAAATATAATCTTTATTTTTTATTTTATTCTTTTTTTTTTTTTTACAGTTTTCTATGGTATCTGGGTGTGGAAGAGAGTCTCCTGTCCTCCACACCCGGGTACCATCCGCACATTAGAACGCGCCAATTACGCAAGTACAGATGCAGTCTAGCGGCATTGGCGCGTTCTAATGCAAGTCAATGGCGGCGAAAACACTGCGCTTCCGCAAAATTAATGGACATGCTGCGGATTTTTGAGCACAGCATAAACGCTGCGGAATGGGCATTGAAAGTGCCGAATTGCATAGGGGACCATGGCAGAAGGCTTACCATGCATTTACGCTGCGGAAATTTCCGCACCAAAAACGCATGAAATACGCATCGTGGACACACAGCCTTTCAACAAATTTAAATGTCCCTCCAATGTACCTTTCCTATGCCATCTGACACCAGGCGTTGAGAGACGTAGTACAACTACCAAGGCACGGGTCCCATGCTGAATAACGTGTGCAGGACATCATATGGGATCCTCAGCTACAATTGTATCTCTCCGCCACTGATCTCAAATTTCACACAAGGATAAAACCGGACAGGTACGTTACCTTAATATGGTTATTGACCATCTAATCAAGTGCACAATATTAACAAGATAATGTGCTGAAATTGAAAGCACAAATCTCAGGCTGATATCATGGACATGACCAGAAAGTTTGTATGCTCAGCATAGCCCAGTCACTGATCCCAATTATGGACCCAGGAATTAGTGGAATGGATACAACAACAAAAAAAGCACAGCCATCAATCAGTATCTGTAATGAAGATCTCCAGGACCTTGTTGAATCCATTCCACCAAGACTTCAGGCTGATCTCAGGCAAAATGGTTTCTATCAAACACTGAAAAGTTGGAAGTGAAGAAGTGGCCTCGGGGTGCAGATAATTATCAATGAAACATCAGTCTGATCCTCATCATGCTGCCCACATGAGTTCCAGATAGAGACCGAAGGATGGAATGGAGAAACAGACGCTGGAATGTAGGTCTACCCTCTTCAGCAATACAATATACAGAAACTGAAGTGCAGATAATGGCAGCAGATCTGGGGACCGAGGAGTAAAATGTGACACATTCGGCTGTAACAGAAGCAGATGTTTCCTGAAGGATTGAAGAGCGACACAATAATGAGGGTCTGCAGGAGTAGTGACGCGAGATGGAGAGTTTGGCAACTTAATGACTGTATTTCAGCAAATGGAGTTGTGGACTTCAGGATTAATAGTGTCAATGCGGAGAAAGGCAGACAGACACTTCTCCATCATGTAATACCATCAGGTGGAGTCTGATTGGCTCCAAACTTATTCTGCAGCTGGACAACGACCCCCCAATATCCAGCCAATGTCATTAAGAACAAGGATTCCTGGGAGTGATGATCTGGCCTCACTGTTAGAACCCTCCTGTTTGTTTCTTCTATCTTGTGGTTTGCGGTCACGTGACCACCTGCCTTTATATTCCAGCTCCGCCCTTCTGGCTGTGCTGGACTTCAGTGTTTGACTGTTTCTCTAGCCAGGTGCTTCTGTGCCTTTCTCTGTCAGTTCGTTTGGTCCTTCTGGGACCTCTAGTACCTTTTTGTCTGTTTGTCTTTTTGTGTTCTGCAACAACTTCCGTTTAGGAGGTGTCCCATTTTTGTCCCAGTCCTTAGTTCTTTTAGGGACCCCTCCCTTAATTCTATAGGTCTTCGTTCAGATTAGCCGAGGACTAAGGCGGGTCTGTTCACTAGGAACAGGCAGCCCGCTACATCGTAGGGATAGCTTTCCCCTATCATTCCTTAGTACATGTTGCAGATCATAACACAAAACCCTGATCGCATAACATGCCATATGTCTGGGATCACATGTAAAGACAGAAGGATCAGCACAAGCCTCATACACAGAAGATCTGAGCTCAGTTCTCCAAGATGTTTGGTGCAATCTCCTGCTGACCTGCTCCATAACCTGTGTACAAGTGACCAGTAGTGAAGAAGGTGATGGACGGTCACCAGATAGTGATGATGGAGGCGATAGGCAGTCACTGGATACTGATGATGGAGGCGACGGGTGGTCACCAGATACTGATAATAGAGATGACGGGCGGTCACCAGATGCTGATCATTGAAGCAACAGGTGGATGGAATTTACTTTTTTCCCCTCAGTTACTGTGTATTTTGCTCCTTTAAAAAATAGGATTGTTAATGGTTTAATTTTATCAAGCATTCTTAATTTTGAGAATTATTTCCACACTTCCCGAAAACACTTGTGCAGAACTTTATATGAATCCATACAAATGGTTTTTTATGTTCTCCTTGTATTTATGTAAGTAGAAACACTGAAAAGACAATTGAGCGCAAAATAGGGCTTTAACTGGTTAAAATAAATGCAAAATAAAAGCGATTTTACGCTCATCTTAATAAGTTGCAACCTGCAACTATATGAAAGCATGTACCAGCTGCTGCACAACCGTGGATCAATAGACCAAAACTGGATGCAGTAAGGAGTTCAAACGGTTTTTCACTGCGCTGCTGGTCATTCACGTGGAAAAGAAGTCTCAAATCAAAAGATTCCAATAAGGATTTTTTATTTTTGTTTGTTACAAATTAAAAATCTATGCATTTCGAAGTCTCTCCAACTTCTTCATCACGATGGGGTATATAATAGATAAATCCTTATTGGAATCTTTTGATTTGAGACGTCTTTTCCACGTGGATAACCAGCAGCGCAGTGAAAAACCGTTTGAACTCCTTACTGCTCCTTGTATTTATGTGGGTTTCCTCCGGGACTGTTGGTTTCCTCCAAAGACTGATAAAGAATTGAGATTTTGAGCCCCAATGGGAACAGTAATGATGTCATTTCTAAAACTGTGGAATTAAAGGTGCTTGTCAGGGAAATATTGAGGAATATTGAAATTCTGTCATGAATATTGACCACTCTTCCCCTTTTGCTCAGCACAAGAGCCCCAATTAACACACGCCTGAGAAACAAATACACAAACAAATGCCAGCCAAGGAGTGTTATAACTTCGTTAGGAAGCAAGCATCTTGTCCCTGAAATACGCAGGGGGTAATTAAAATGCAGGCTTTCACTAATTTGCATGTATCCGTGAGGCTGCTTCCCGAGCCAAAAAGGAAAATTTGCAGACACGCTGACTCCGAAACGAAATATGAAATATTGTAAGGTCAATGCGTCCGACAATAACGGGACCTCTATCTTTAGAGATGAAAATCAACTAGGGAATGATAGGGATATTTTTCTGGCACTGAAAAACGCTACCTAGAGCTGTAGCGCAAAAACACCAGAATAGCAGACTGCAGCTATGTCTTGTGTGGTCTCTAAATGAAGATAAAATCATAAGGGAAAAAAATCGCGTTGTTTGCAAGCTTCTGTGATCAACGAGCAATGAGTTATTGCAGAAGTTAGCGTTTTTAATAAAAATGTACAGGCTGGAGACCGACTCACATGTCGTCACCACAGGGGGCGTGTGGCCAGATCTCTCTTTAGGTATAAGAAAACTCATGGACAGGACAGACTCCCTCATTGCCAGGGTGGATATAAGAATTATAAGCAACGGGTCGAGTTCGATAACACTCAAATCAACTGGGGAGCTCCTCCTCCACCTATGTTGATTCGTCCCTGCGAACTGTATAGTGTAAGTTGTCTAATTTTATCCTGTTTTATGTAACTGCTTATGTATCTTAATGTCTCCTTTGTAACATCCTTGTGTGTATATTTTTCCTAAACACTGCCTCCCTTTTGGATTAAATATAAAATTTAATAGTTCTGTTTCTTTTGTCCTATAAATCGCTCCCTCCCCTGAAGCCATACACGCTACCAAAACGCAGGCCTGTATTATATTTCAAATCTGGATGGTGGTGGCAGAGAATAATAATAATTGGGCTATCACGAAGCTGACAGTGACCGTACGGAGGGGGAGTAAACATGGATTCCAGGCTTTGGAACCCAGAGGTGTGACGCCATACTCTCACTGGCCGCTTGCCAACATCCATGTAGTGAATAGTCTGGATCGCGTGCTCAGGATTCTGGACGAAATACTGACAGCGTGACGGCACGGTGAGATATCGCATGATCTCCCCGGTGTCATCCCTCTGTGGTTATCTCTGACAGTGCTATAGAGGCAAGTGAATGAAATACTGTGGTAGATCGGCTCACTTGGTTGCACATAGAGGTGGACACAGAAGCACTGTCTCTAGAAGTCTTCTGCTGGGTTTATTAAAAGTGCAGCATAAACCAAGGTAATGTTAGCAAAACAAACATGGCCTTCCCGGCCTAACAAGAAAAAACAAAACATAACGTATGGCACAGTCCTTGTAGCTATGGGTAACTGCCCACTTCAGAAACAAACAACCCATTGTTTATCTTTCCTTCACATTACAAAGCAACTTCAGAGCTTGTGTCTCCAGGCCCTCCCCACACCAAATGCTCTAAAAGGCTAGGATTTTATCCTTTGACCTCCTCCCTTTCTACAGTATTTAATAATCCTAGCACTAAAGATGGCTGATTATCCCCTTATTTATTTTTGTGCTGGAACCTTTTTCTTATGTTTAATTACTGGAGCTAACAATCTCAGTGCTACAAATTTCCTATCCAGTACTTTGTCAGTGACATTGTCACATATCCCCACCTCTGCCCAAAGCCGTAGGTTTTGGCACCTTCAGTCACCAAACATGGAAGTCTAAACAGGGCATCTGCGTTACTGTGCACCTCCCCAGGCCTGTGTTCCACATGAAAGATGAAGACCTGTAGTCCTGAGTTTCAACTCTTGGAATGCCATCTCTGCTTCAAGAGGCCATTTGGCCATTGACATCTTCGTGCCCTTAAGAAGGTGGGTTAGGGGTGCGGCTATCATGTGGATACCCGGCTGACAGCGTCGCATTATTCCCAAAAATGCTCAAAGCTGTTCCTTTTAGACCGGTTTCAACCAATTTTGGACTGCCTCCACTTTATTCACTTGCACCTTTACTTTGCTTCTTCCAATGAGGCAGCTCAGGTATTTTTCCTTCTTTTTCCTAATGGCACACTTCTTGGGTTTATGGCAAACCCACCTTTCCTCAGCGCATCCAGCACGGCCTGGACCTTCTGCAGATGACTTTCCCAATCTGGGCTGAATATCACCATCATCGAGGTAAGCTGCGGCGTACTTTTTGTGAGGGGCTAAGATCCAGTCTATGGCCCTCTGGAAGGTAGCTGGGTCTCTTTGCAGGCCAAAAGGGCTTCTGATATACTAGAAGCATCCGTCAGGTATAAAAGAGGTAGTCTTCTTCTTGGCACTTTGCCAGTAACCTTTCGTTAGGTCCAGGGAGGTGAAGTATCTGAGCTTCGATATGAGTTGATCGTCGCAGGTTATCAGACACATGTCAAATGTAGCCCATTCCTTCGAAAACACCTTGTAGTGGGATTCGGGGTTTCTATACGGCTTTTGGTTCACCTGTACACGTGGTTCAGTCAGGAATCCATGTTCACCAACCTGCGTACAACTACAAAAACAGGTCCCGGTTCCGCTGCAGCAGTTCTTGGCACTGTTGTTTTTGGGCCGGTGACAGTGTTGTTTTTGGGCCGGTGACAGTGTCTCTGCCATGGTGACACCCTTAGTGTCCTCTTCTGGTCAGTCCAGCCCACATGGAGTTTCAACTTGGTTTCTCAGTTGTCCTGGCTTGACGGATAGCAACACGAGAGGATTTTGGAAGGGAGAGGTGGTAGCAGCTAACTGGTAAGTGGGACAGGACTTGCAATATTTTTGGATTTCTCAGTGATCTCTTGGCCAATAGAACCACTACCTGACTCATTATTGAGTCTTGTCCAGCCCCTAGTTGGCCAACCAAGACGTGTGAATGGGCCCTGTCCAACACCCTTTGTCTATAGGGTCCTGGTACCAATAATTGCTCCACCATCTCCTCCCTCATCTTAGTAACCCGGAATGATAAGTCCCCACTCAACATGAAATAGGGAAATCTGGTGTCAGCCCTTGACTTCTGTGCTATGGCGTTTATAACTTTTACCTGTCAAGAGTGTGTCAGAGGTGACAGACAGTCGCCCTGCAGTTGGTTGCAGGAGATCTCTACGTTTGGCATTACAGACATCTTCTTAGAGGCTGTCTCTAGGGCTCAGCGGCTACCTCCCTCTGGCTAATTAACTTCCTGGCCTGGGTGTATAAATAACTGGCGTGTTCTAGAGGGAGGTGCCGTAAAATATTCATTATTCCTTGTGAATGCTTAGCAAGAGCAGTACTTCGCCCTCTCTGGAGCTTGAGGACGTGTTTGTGCATTTGTCTTGAGTCATCTAAAGCTATGCACTTTTCCCTTGTTTGTTCTTCCTTGTTGTCTATAGTGTTTAGTCGAGATCGACTAGTACTCATCTCCTCCCTTCCCTAGCTTGAGCCAAAAGCCAGGAAAAGACAGGGCGAGGTACGCGTGTGGCGATTGGTTAAGAGCCAATACAGGGACGTTAGGGGAGACAGGGTGACACTAGATCAACCTAGAAGGTCTCCACTTTCCCCCCTTTCCCTAGAGTGTGGGCTCCCTTTCCCTTTTGTGTTGCACTAAGTCTTTCCCACACCTTGCGTGACATTACCTTACTGAATGCCTCTTTTATATTTAGGTCCCTATGTTGGTTAAACCCCAAATTTTCTCTAGTCACCCCTATCTCAGGAATGTCTGCCTCAGGGAATACTATCTTCACCTCTTCTCCCATTACACAGAAGGGAAACTCATCAGACTCTGGGGTTGGTGGGACTTTTTTAGCGACAACCCATTTCTTACTTAAGCAATTGAGGTCTCCGCCCCTCCCCCCACAAGTCCCAAAACAACGCAAAGTCCCGACATGATAATTGGACGCAACTAATCCTAGACCACGCCATCCTCATGGGAATCAGTATCTCGGGCCGTCTCAATGACCACTCTAGCCACCAGATAGTCTTTAGCAACCCCGTGAATGCAGCGGATGCCCTCTTTCTTCCCAGTGATCAATTAGAGAGGGAGTGTGTCCCTCATGAGGGTCACCAAACTCATTGAGTCCAGTAGTCCAGTCATTTTCAGGCTATTCACTTTTACAGGACAAGTTTGGGCCCCCCCGCCACACTACAAACTGGATAGTCCACACTGCAAGCTGGATATGTGTAGAAGAAACACCGCGTCCCATGCTACAGTCCATTTGCTCGGTGGTCAGGGTACAATGGGCAGCTGTATGACCTGGGCCGTGACATCTCCAGCAAACTACATCCCCCGATGAGGGCCTTAGCATGACCTCTGCCGCCCCCTTACATTTTGTACATCCCACCCCCTTTTTAACCTCCACCTCCCCAGTATGGAATGGGTTGCTTCTCCACGGACCCGTCGACCGCCTGATACCTTTCGACCAATCCAACCAATTCATCGTCGTTCCGGGGATCTGCCAGGGCAACCCAAGTTTGCATCAGGCTCGAAAGGGAGTGCACGAACCAGTCCATTACAACTCGCTCCACCATCTGCACTGGGGTAGAGGACTCTGGCTGTAACCACTTTTGGACGAGGTGCAGCAGATCAAACATTTGAGATTGAGGGGGTTTGTCACGGTGATATGCCCAGCGGTGGACCCGTTGTGCCCTGACAGAAATGGTCATCCCAAGCGTGCCAAAATTTCTGTTTTCAATTTTTCATTGTCTTTGGCATCCTGCAAAGCCAAATTATAGTAGGCCTTTTCTGGCTTTCTGGCTCTCCCGTTAAGTATGACGCCAGGACTTCCGACCACTCCTCTGGCGGAGTTTCTCTCAATCGGCGACCCTTTCAAAAAAACTGTTAAAAAGGTCTCTATGTCATCACCCGCGGTCATTTTCTGCAAGGCTCTCCCCACCCCCTTCCGGACAGAGAAATCAGCAGCTCACATTGGGGTCAGAGCCGTTGCCCTGCCACGAACCACCTCTGAGCACATCAATGTGCTGCTGCTGTTGTCGGCTCTGTTACTAGTACCTTTGCTACTGTTGCATAAGCAGCTTACTTGTCTCCTGTTGTGCCAGCTGTTGCTGCTGCAGTTTCTGCTCCCGATGCTGCTGCAGCTGTTGCTGTTGGAGCTGCTGCTGTTCCCGATGCTGCTTCAGCTGTTACAGGTGCTGGCTTTGGACCAGGTGCTTGATCAGCTCCTCCATTTTGTCTGACCGCTGTTCCATGCTCACTGCCGCCTTCACCCAGGACATGCAGTCTGTCCACAGCCATCACACTTGCGTCCTGCGGATCACAAACTGTGGTAGATAGGCTCACTTGCTTGCACAAAGAGGTAGACACAGAAGCGCTGTTTCTTTAACTCTTCTGCTGGTTTTATTAAGACTGCTGCATAAACCACGGTAATATTAGCAAAACAAACACGGCCTTCCTAACAGGAAAAACAAAACGTAACATATGGCACAGTCCTTGTTGCTACGGGAAACTGCCCACTTCAAGAACAAACAACCCAAGGTTTAGCCTTCTTTCACATAACAAAACAGCTCCAGAGCTTGTGTCTCCAGGCCCACCCCACACTAAATGCTCTAAAAGGCTGGGAATCTTTCCTCTGACCTCCTCCCTCTCTACAGATGTATAATCACCCTAGCACTAAAGATGGCCGATTAACCCCTTATTTCTTCATGTGCTGGAACCTTTTTCCTATGTTTAATTACTGGAGCTAACAATCTCAGTGCTACATATCTCCCCTCCAGTACTTTGCCAGTGACATTATCACAATACATACACACCACAGTCCATCAGTATTACCAGATGTGCTACTCTCATGTAGCTATGAGTTGGAGCTTCACCAGAAGACACCAGTGACCCCATTATTACATACCTGCGGTATCATCTCCTGGAGTCTCCTCCTTCACATCCCTCATACACGGCTGATCGTCCATCATCTGCTTTTCTTCATCCTCCACTTTAATATCAGTCAGATCTCCACCCTGATGTCACATATATAGCAGCTCAGTACAATACAACAGACATCACCGGAAACCCCCAAATCTCTCACAGCGCCCCCATATACACTACTGTTCAAAAGTTTGGGGTCATTTAGAAATTTCATTATTTTTGAAAGAAAAGACCATTTTTTTTTCAATGAAGCTAACATTAGATGAATCAGAAATCCACTCTATACATTGTTAATGTGGTAAATGTCTTTTCTAGCTGCAAACGTCTTGTTTTTATTGCAATATCTACATAGGTGTATAGAGGCCCATTTCCAGCAACCACCGCTCCAGTGTTTTAATGGTACATTGTGTTTGCTAACTGTGTAAGAAGCTAATGGATGTTCAGAAAACCCTAGAAAACCATTGCACAAGTATGTTAGCCCAGCTGAAAACGGTTTGGCTGATTTGAGAAGCTATAAAATTGACCTTCCTTTGAGCTAGTTGAGAATCTGGAGCATTACATTTGTTTGTTCCATGAAACTCTCAAAATGGCCAGAAAAAGAGAACTTTCATGTGAAACTCGACAGTCTATTCTTGTTCTTAGAAATGAAGGCTATTCCATGCGAGAACTTGCCAAGAAACTGAAGATTTCCTACAACGGTGTGTACTACTCCCTTCAGAGGAGAGCACAAACAGGCTCTAACCAGAGTAGAAAGAGAAGTGGGAGGCCCCACTGCACAACTGAGCAACAAGGCAAGTACATTAGTCTCTCTAGTGTGAGAAATCGAGGCCTCACAGCTCCTCTACTGGCAGCTTCATTAAATAGTACACGCAAAACGCCAGTATCAACGTCTACAGTGAAGAGGCGACTCTGGGATACTGGCCTTCAGAGCAAAGTGGCAAAGAAAAAGCCATATCTCAGACTGGCTAATAAAAGGAAAAGATTAATATGGGCAAAAGAACACAGACATTGGACAGAGGAAGATTGGAAAAAAGTTTTATGGACAGACGAATCAAAGTTTGAGGTGCTTGGATCACACAGAAGAACATTTGTGAAACACAGAACAACTGAAAAGATGCTGGAAGAGTGCCTGACGCCATCTGTCAAGCATGGTGGAAGTAATGTGATGGTCTGGGGTTGCTTTGGTGCTGGTAAAGTGGGAGATTTGTACAACGTAAATGGGATTTTGAATAAGGAAGGCTATCACTCCATTTTGCAACGCCATGCCATACCCTGTGGACAGCGCTTGATGGGAGCCAATTTCATCCTACAACAGGACAATGACCCAAAGCACACCTCCAAATTATTCATGAACTATTTAGGGAAGAAGCAGGCAGCTGGTATTCTATCTGTAATGGAGTGGCCAGCGCAGTCACCAGATCTCAACCCCATTCAGCTGTTGTGGGAGCAGCTTGACAGTATGGTACGCAAAAAGTGCCCATCAAGCCAATCCAACTTGTGGAGGGGCTTCAGGAAGCATGGGGGGAAATTTCTCAAGATGGTCTCAGCAAATTAACAGCTAGAAGCCAAAGGTCTGCAATGCTGGAATTGCTGCAAAGGAGCATTCTGTGCCCAAAGCAAAGTGTGAAGGAGAAAATTATTCTTTCTAATAAAAATCATTATTTCTAACCTTGTCAATGTCTGGATGATATTTTCTAATCATTTTGCAACTCATTTGGTAAATAAAAGTATCAGTTTTCATGGAAAACACAAAATTGTCTGGGTGACCCCAAACTTTTGAACGGTAGTGTAGATGTGGTGGAGGCGCAGGTTCATCTACCTGGTGACTCTCCGGACAATCCTGGGAATACAGAGGAGCCGGACATCTCTCCGGGGGATTTCTTACACTGAGGCCATCTGCAAGAAACAGCCGGACAAGAGATTGTTACATGGGATGATGGGAGTAGTATCTAGATGACCCTCTAACAGTCATGAACGTCCCCTCCTTACAATATGCTCGGCCATGAAATGTGTTTCCCCTACTACATCTATGACCTCACGAAGGAAGCAGGAGCCTGAGCTCGCTCTAAGGCTCATGGTTCTAGGTTCTAGGAGCAGAATGCCTCTACACTTGTACTGCCCTCAATTTTGGAGAATCCATTTTCTTGCTGAATAAGGAGAATGTAAAAAGAGCACCATCAGATTCAAATTTCACCACTAATAACTTCAGGTGCCGGAAGAAGTCAGAACCAAAAGTTGTTCAATTAGGGGGGAATGAGGTTTCTTCTTAATGTGAGTTTATGAATATCTCTACTTGAATGTGTGCAGTATGAGGCCCTCGGTGACGGTGAGAAGCTTAAGGTGGCGGCATGGAGCCGGAGGAGTCAGCATCACTTTATTGCCAGCATGGCATTCTCCTGTAGGAGCAGCTGTGTGACAGGCGCAAACCTCCGCTGCCAGGTACAGTTTCCTGTGACTCATAAGAGGATAGAAGGAGGCGCTGATCAGTGTACATTCTGCCCTTTATAGAGATGGGCGACCCCGAGACTGACACACTGCAGATGTAAGACCAGAACATGAGCCGAAACCGGATATCCTCTACATCACCGGCCATTGTACCCCTGAGTGTATGCCCTGTACATGGCGAGAGAGAGGGTCCGACAAGACCCCAGTGCAGCCTGTGCCCACAGTAATGATATATAATACACAAGTCTCCGCTTACCTGGTGATGTATGAAACCGGTGCTCCTCCACCACAACGTCCGAGTACAGATCCCGATGCTCCTCCACCACAACGTCCGAGTACAGATCCCGATGCTCCTTCACCCCAACGCCCAAGTACAGATCCCGGTGCTCCTCCTCCACCACAACGTCCGAGTACAGATCCAGGTGCTCCTCCACCACCACAAAGTCCGAGTACAGATCCCGATGCTCCTCCACCACAAAGCCCGAGTACAGATCCCGATGTCCTTCTACATAATCCCACTCCTCCATGGAGAAATAGAGAGCGAAGTCCTGACACCGGAGAGGAACCTGACAAACAACGAGACTGACATGACCCAAAATCCTCCAGTATATGACAGAATAATCTCCCAGCAGTCACCTCTCCACTCATCACCCAGAATCCTCCAGTGTATACTGTTTAAGCTCCCAGCAGTCACCTTTCTGCTCATCACCCAGAATCCGCCAGTGTATACTGTTTAAGCTCCCAGCAGTCTCCTCTCCTCACCCAGAATCCTCCAGTGTATACTGTGTAATCTCCCAGCAGTCTCCACTCCGCTCATCACCCAGAATCCTCCAGTGTATACTGTATAATCTCCCAGCTGTCTCCTCTCATCACCCAGAATCCTCCAGTGTATACTGTATAATCTCCCAGCAGTCTCCTCTCATCACCCAGAATCCTCCAGTGTATACTGTATAATCTCCCAGCAGTCACCTCTCCGGTCAGCAGCTCAGTGATCTTGCTTGTGAGTTCTAAGATTTTCTCACATATTGGAAAGTGTGAGGGTGGTTCTTTGATAGACTCTTGGACTTGAATGATAGGAGCCACACAGACTCTCAAAGTGTTCTTCATTACTGTGTAATCCTGTATATGAAGAGAAACAGGAAAATATAATGGAGATAATGATAGAAATATAGAAGAGTTTACCTCTCCGCTCAGCAGATAATAGAAATACAGAAGAGTTTACCTCTCCACTCAGCAGATAATCATAGAAATATAGAAGAGTTTACCTCTCCACTCAGCAGATAATGATAGAAATATAGACGAGTTTACCTCTCCACTCAGCAGATAATAGAAATATAGGCGAGTTTACCTCTCCACTGAGCAGATAATAGAAATATAGAAGAGTTTACCTCTCCACTCAGCAGATAATAGAAATATAGAAGAGTTTACCTCTCCACTCAGCAGATAATAGAAATATAGAAGAGTTTACCTCTCCACTCAGCAGATAATAGAAATATAGAAGAGTTTACCTCTCCACTCAGCAGATAATAGAAATATAGGCGAGTTTACCTCTCCACTCAGCAGATAATAGAAATATAGAAGAGTTTACCTCTCCACTCAGCAGATAATGATAGAAATATAGAAGAGTTTACCTCTCCACTCAGCAGATAATAGAAATATAGGCGAGTTTACCTCTCCACTCAGCAGATAATAGAAATATAGAAGAGTTTACCTCTCCACTCAGCAGATAATGATAGAAATATAGAAGAGTTTACCTCTCCGC
Organism: Phyllobates terribilis; assembly: GCF_046119375.1. Classification (NCBI taxonomy): domain Eukaryota; kingdom Metazoa; phylum Chordata; class Amphibia; order Anura; family Dendrobatidae; genus Phyllobates; species Phyllobates terribilis. Next base: position 18,167,245 of record NW_027362763.1, read on the forward strand.
TCAGCAGATAATAGAAATATAGAAGAGTTTACCTCTCCACTCAGCAGATAATAGAATTATAGAAGAATTTACCTCTCCACTCAGCAGATAATAGAAATATAGAAGAGTTTACCTCTCCACTCAGCAGATAATAGAAATATAGAAGAGTTTACCTCTCCACTCAGCAGATAATAGAAATATAGAAGAGTTTACCTCTCCGCTCAGCAGATAATAGAAATATAGAAGAGATTACCTCTCCGCTCAGCAGATAATAGAAATATAGAAGAGTTTACCTCTCCACTCAGCAGATAATAGAAATATAGAAGAGTTTACCTCTCCACTCAGCAGATAATAATAATATAGAAGAGTTTACCTTTCCACTCAGCAAATAGAAATATAGAAGAGTTTACCTCTCCACTCAGCAGATAATAATAATATAAAAGAGTTTACCTCTCCACTCAGCAAATAATAATAGAAATATAGAAGAGTTTACCACTCCACTCTGCAGATAATAGAAATATAGAAGAGTTTACCTCTCCACTCAGCAGATAATAGAAATATAGAAGAGTTTACCTCTCCACTCAGTAGATAATAGTAATATAGAAGAGTTTACCTCTCCACTCAGCAGATAATAATAATATAGAAGAGTTTACCTTTCCACTCAGCAAATAGAAATATAGAAGAGTTTACCTCTCCACTCAGCAGATAATAATAATATAGAAGAGTTTACCTCTCCACTCAGCAAATAATAATAGAAATATAGAAGAGTTTACCACTCCACTCTGCAGATAATAGAAATATAGAAGAGTTTACCTCTCCACTCAGCAGATAATAGAAATATAGAAGAGTTTACCTCTCCACTCAGTAGATAATGATAGAAATATAGAAGAGTTTACCTCTCCACTCAGCAGATAATGATAGAAATATAGAAGAGTTTACTTCTCCACTCAGCAGATAATAGTAATATAGAAGAGTTTACCTCTCCACTCAGCAGATAATAGAAATATAGAAGAGTTTACCTCTCCGCTCAGCAGATAATGATAGAAATATAGAAGAGTTTACCTCTCCACTCAGCAGATAATGATAGAAATATAGAAGAGTTTACCTCTCCACTCAGCAGATAATGATAGAAATATAGAAGAGTTTACCTCTCCACTCAGCAGAAAATAGAAATATAGAAGAGTTTACCTCTCCACTCAGCAGATAATAGAAATATAGAAGAGTTTACCTCTCCACTCAGTAGATAATAGAAATATAGAAGAGTTTACCTCTCCGCTCAGCAGATAATAGAAATATAGAAGAGTTTACCTCTCCACTCAACAGATAATGATAGAAATATAGGAGAGTTTACCTCTCCGCTCAGCAGATAATAGAAATATAGAAGAGTTTACCTCTCCACTCAACAGATAATGATAGAAATATAGGAGAGTTTACCTCTCCACTCAGTAGATAATGATAGAAATATAGAAGAGTTTACCTCTCCGCTCAGCAGATAATGATAGAAATATAGAAGAGTTTACCTCTCCACTCAGCAGATAATAGAAATATAGAAGAGTTTACCTCTCCAATCAGCAGATAATCATAGAAATATAGAAGAGTTTACCTCTCCGCTCAGCAGATAATAGAAATATAGAAGAGTTTACCTCTCCGCTCAGCAGAAAATAGAAATATAGAAGAGTTTAACTCTCCACTCAGCAGATAATAATAATATAGAAGAGTTTACCTCTCCACTCAGCAAATAATAATAGAAATATAGAAGAGTTTACCTCTCCACTCAGTAGATAATGATAGAAATATAGAAGAGTTTACCTCTCCACTCAGCAGATAATGATAGAAATATAGAAGAGTTTACCTCTCCACTCAGCAGATAATAGAAATATAGAAGAGTTTACCTCTCCACTCAGCAGATAATAGAAATATAGAAGAGTTTACCTCTCCACTCAGTGGATAATGATAGAAATATAGAAGAGTTTACCTCTCCACTCAGCAGATAATAGAAATATAGAAGAGTTTACCTCTCCACTCAGCAGATAATGATAGAAATATATAAGAGTTTACCTCTCCACTCAGCAGATAATAGAAATATAGAAGAGTTTACCTCTCCACTCAGTAGATAATGATAGAAATATAGAAGAGTTTACCTCTCCGCTCAGCAGATAATGATAGAAATATAGAAGAGTTTACCTCTCCACTCAGCAGATAATAGAAATATAGAAGAGTTTACCTCTCCACTCAGCAGATAATAGAAATATAGAAGAGTTTACCTCTCCACTCAGCAGATAATAGAAATATAGAAGAGTTTACCTCTCCACTCAGCAGATAATAGAAATATAGAAGAGTTTACCTCTCCGCTCAGCAGATAATGATAGAAATATAGAAGAGTTTACCTCTCCGCTCAGCAGATGATAGAAATATAGAAGAGTTTACCTCTCCACTCAGTAGATAATGATAGAAATATAGAAGAGTTTACCTCTCCGCTCAGCAGATAATGATAGAAATATATAAGAGTTTACCTCTCCGATCAGCAGATAATGATAGAAATATAGAAGAGTTTACCTCTCCGCTCAGCAGATAATGATAGAAATATATAAGAGTTTACCTCTCCACTCAGCAGATAATAGAAATATAGAAGAGTTTCTCTCTCCGCTCAGCAGATAATGATAGAAAGTCATAAGTTACTTACCAGTAACGGGATTTTTCGGAGACCATGACAGCACCACGAGAGAGGGGATCCGCCCACCAAGGACAGGAAACCTACAGGCTTAAAAGGGGGCGGCCCTCCCTCTCGCCTCAGTTTGGATTACAGAGCATTGAGAGGACCGCCAGGTTAGTAGACATAGCAAAACAATAATAAAAATAACATTTTTATACAACACCAGTAAGTGAGAAAAGGTTGTAATTAATAGATGACGCGTGCTCCCATAAGGTGAAGGGAGGGAATATAAGGGTGCTGTCATGGTCTCCGAAAAATCCCGTTACCGGTAAGTAACTTATGACTTTATCGGTCGACCATGACAGCACCACGAGAGAATTGCAGAGATGAAAAAGTCTAGGGAGGGACCACCGCCTGGAGCACCCTTCTCCCAAATGTGAGGTTGAATTAAACACCAGAATCCAGTCTATAGTGCCTATAGAAGGTAGATGGAGAAGACCAGGTAGCAGCCTTACATATGTCTTCCATCGAGACACCAGTCTTCTCCGCCCATGAGGTTGCCACCGCCCGGGTAGAGTGAGTCTTCAACCCCTGTGGCGCTTCCTCACCGCTGGAGACATAGGCTAGAGTAATAGCCTCCCTGATCCACCTAGCTATGGTGGATTTAGTAACCTTAAGCCCCTTCCTCACCCCTTGGAAGGAGATAAATAAGGAACTATCTTTCCTGAAGGCCTGGGTAACCGACAGGTACTTAATCACACATCTTCTAACCTCTAAGGTATGGAACTCTGCTTCTTTTTGGTTACTTGGATTAAGACAGAACGAGGGAAGTATTATTTGCTGGAGTCTATGGAAACGGGAAACTACTTTAGGGAGATATCATAGAATCATAGAATGGTAGAGTTGGAAGGGACCTCCTGGGTCATCTGGTCCAACCCCCTGCTCAAAGCAGGATTCACTAGATCATCTCAGACAGATGTCTGTCCAGCCTCTGTTTGAAGACGTCCATTGAAGGGGAACTCACCACCTCTCGTGGCAGCCTGTTCCACTCATTAATCACCCTAACTGTCAAAAAGTTTTTTCTAATATCTAATCTGTGTCTCCTCCCATTTAGTTTCATCCCATTGCTTCTAGTCTTTCCTTGTGCAAATGAGAATAAAGATGATCCTTCTACAATGTGACAGCCCTTGACATATTTGTAGACAGCTATTAAGTCTCCTCTCAGTCTACTTTTTTGCAAGCTAAACATTCCCAAATCCTGCAACCGTTCCTCATAGGACATGGTTTGCAGACCAGTCACCATTCTGGTCGCTCTTCCCTGAACTTGCTCCAGTTTGTCTATGTCTTTTTTAAAATGTGGTGCCCAAAACTGTACACAGTATTCCAGATGAGGTCTGACCAAAGAGGAGTAAAGACCGATAATGACTTCACGTGATCTAGACTGTATGCTTCTGTTAATACATCCCAGAATTGTATTTGCCTTTTTTGCTGCTGCATCACACTCTTGACTCATGTTCAGTCTATGATCTATTAGTATACCTAAGTCTTTTTCACATGTACTGTTGCTTAGCTCTATTCCTCCCATTCTGTATATGCTTTTTTCATTTTTATTGCCCAGATGTAGTACTTTGCATTTTTCCCTGTTAAAAACCATTATGTTGGTTGCTGCCCACTGCTCCAGTTTATTTAGGTCTTTTTGAATCCTCTCTCTCTCTTCTCTAGTATTAGCTATCCCTCCTAGCTTTGTGTCATCAGCAAATTTAATCAGTTTACCCTCAATTCCTTCATCTAAATCATTGATAAAGATGTTGAACAATACAGGTCCCAGGACGGAGCCCTGTGGTACCCCACTTGAGACATTCATCCAGCTAGATGTGAAGCCATTTACAACCACCCTTTGAGTCCGATCACTAAGCCAGTTATGAATCCACCTAACAGTTGCCTGGTCCATTGCATACTTGGTCATTTTTTCAATAAGGATGGTGTGAGATACTTTGTCAAATGCTTTGCTGAAGTCAAGATATACTATATCTACAGCATTTCCCTGATCCACCCAGTCAGTGATTCTGTCATAGAAGGAAATTAAGTTAGTCTGACATGACTTGTTAGTTACAAACCCATGCTGACTCTGGTTAATCACTTCATTCTTATCCATGTACTTACATACATGTTGTTTAATAATTTGTTCAAAGATCTTTCCTGGTATAGAAGTCAGACTCACCGGCCTATAGTTCCCTGGGTCCACCTTCTTCCCCTTTTTGAAGATAGGAACAACATTTGCTCTTCTCCAGTCTTCTGGGACTTCTCCTGTTCTCCAAGAATTTTCAAAGATTATGGAGAGTGGTTCTAAAATTTCTTCTACGATCTCCTTCAGTACTCTGGGGTGTAATTCATCTGGACCTGGAGACTTGAACTTATTTATGTTAGCTAAATATTCCCTCACTATCTTTCTGTTTACAGATAACTTGGATTCCTCTATTCCTTTAAAAGGACAGTGAAGATCAGTTGATGTTACATTTTCTTTCTGAGAGAAAACAGATGCAAAATAGGAATTAAAAAGTTCGGCCTTCTCAACATCCTCTCTTACCATTTCTCCATTTTCATCCTGTAAAAATCCTATAGCATCTTTGACTTTTCTTTTACTTTTGACATACCCCCAAAATCCTTTTTTATTGCTTTTGACATCTCTTGCAAGCCTTAATTCATTGTCAGCTTTAGCTAACCTGATACGTGCCCTGCAGGATCTGCAGACTGCATTATAATCTTCTTTAGATATGCCTCCCTCTTTCCATTTAATAAACTTTTCTTTCTTTCTTTTTAGCATGTGTTTAAGTTCTGTGTTCATCCATCCTGGTTTCCTTAAATGCTTCCCATTCTTCCTACTTTTCGGGATTGTTAACGATTGTGCTTTGAGAATCTCATTTTTAAAAATTTCCCATCCTTCCTGGACATTTTTGTCCTTAAGGACATCCAGCCATTGGATCCCTCCTATTCTCTTTCTGAGTCTCTTAAAATCTGCCTTTCTAAAATCTAACCTTGAAGTCTGAGTCTTCACATGTCTTCCTCCTCTAGTTATCCAAAATTCTATAATATCATGATCGCTGCCTCCTAGGGTCCCAGCCACCTTTACCTCTTCAACCATTTCCTCCCTGTTTATAAGGATTAGATCCAAAGTAGCAGATCCCCTTGTTTTCTCCCCTACCTTTTGGAAGATAAAGTTGTCAGCAAGAGAGGATAAGAATTTGCTTGACCTGTTAGTTTTACTTGAGAGAGATTCCCAACAAATGTCTGGATAGTTGAAATCTCCCATGACCACTACGTCATATTTTTTGGAGAACTTGGTCATTTGATACATAAAGAGTTCATCCATATCTTCAGCTTGCCCAGGTGGCCTGTAGTAAATGCCTACAATGGTGTCCTTTCCGTTGTTCTCTCCTTGTATTCTTACCCAAACAGTTTCCACAGAACTCCCAGTCTCTGAAGCTTCAATCTCTGTGCAGATATACGCTTTTCTAACATACAATGCAACACCTCCTCCTCGTTTATCAAGTCTGTTTCTTGCAAATAAGTTGCATCCTTTTATTCCAATCATGTGTATCGTCCCACCAAGTTTCAGTGATTCCAATGACATCATATTCCTTTTCCTGCATTAGTAGTTCCAATTCTCCTTGTTTGTTGCCCATGCTTTGTGCATTTGTATAAAAACATTTTAGTTTGTGATTGGTTTCTCTTCCTCCCATATTTTTATTATTTAAATAGTTTTGTCTTTGTTCTTCCTTTCCACTTCCAGTAGCAGAGATCTCAATAGTATTTGTCAGCTGTATGGCTTTTTCTGGCCTTTTGCTTCCCTTCCCACATTGTTCTAGTTTAAAGCTCTTCTGATGAGTGTAGCAAGGCGACTTCCAAATACACGTTTTCCAGTCTTCGTAAGGTGCACCCCATCTCTAGCAAGTAGTCCATCGTATAGGTAATTCATTCCGTGATCCAGAAATCCAAATCCTTGTAGACGGCACCATCGACGTAGCCAGTTGTTCACCTGTAGAATCTTATTCCACCTCATTGTTCCATGGCCATCCACTGGGAGGATGGATGAGAAGACCACCTGCGCTCCCAATTCTTTCACTTTCTTGCCTAAGTCTTCAAAGTCACTGCAGATGGTTTCCAGGTCCTTTCTTGCGGTGTCATTTGTCCCCACATGTATTAGCAGGAATGGGTAGTGATCTGTAGGTCTGAAGAGTCTTGATATCCTGTCAGACACATCTTTAATTTTTGCTCCTGGAAGACAGCACATTTCTCTTGAGGTTATGTCTGGTCTGCAGATAGCGGCCTCTGTTCCTCTTAACAGGGAATCCCCCATGACCACCACTCTCCGTTTTTTCTTCTTCACAACATTCTTCTTTCTCCATCCAGGAGGATTCTGAGGGCTTACAAGGTTATTCATTGCTGGCAAAGTCTTATTTTGCTGTATTTCTTCATGGTTCTCCTGCGTGAGAGCCTGGTACTGGTTCCTGAGCAGTATAGGTGCTGACTGCCTCTCGATCCTCCGGCTTCTGTGGGTCACATGCTTCCATTCCTCTGTTTCGTCAGGTGCAGTTCGAATTTCTTCTCTTTCTGAATCATGAAGAGATAATTCTGCTCTGTCTAAGAACTCTTCACCTTCCTTAATGATTTTCAAGGTAGTTAACCTCTCTTCTAGATTTCGCAACTTTTCCTCCAACAGGGACACAAGCTTGCATTTCTGGCATGTGAAGTTTGGCTTTTCCACTGGCAAGTCTGTGAACATGTAGCAGGATATGCAGCTCACCAAATGGCTCCTGGACTCTTCCATGTTCTTATTGTTAATGTTCTGAAAACAGTGAAAAAAGCTTAAAAAAAAAGCTTCAATATGCCGGGTCCGTTCTAAGAATTATTCTATCGTCCAGGATTTGAGTGAAAGGTGGGGCTGAAGACAGAGCCTGGATATCACTAACCCTTCTAGCTGATGTTAGAGCTATTAGAAGCGCTGTTTTAAGGGAGATGGACTTAAGGGATGCTGAATCTATTGGTTCAAAAGGTGAACCGGTTAATGCTTTTAGAACTAAATTTAGATCCCAGGGTACCAAATTGCTTTTGATAAACGGTCTGGATCTAAACACAACTCTGATAAAGCAAGAAAACCAGTAATTCCCTGCCAGGTCACAGTTATATAGGGCACCTAATGCTGAGACTTGGACTTTAAGGGTGCTTGTCACCAACCCAATCTCTAGGCCCTTCTGTAAAAATTCTAAAATTTTACTAATTGGAGCTCCCTCACCAACGGTAGAACCAGAGAAAGATTAAAATTTTTTTCCCAAGTTCTAGAGTAAATCCTGGTCGTGACAGGTTTTCTACTATGCATTAGTGTAGTCACTAGATCTCGGGAGAATCCTTTGCATTCTAACAGGGACCTCTCAAGTTCCCCACCGTCAAGTGGAGGCCAGGAGCTGGAGGATGGAGTATCGGACCCTGGCTGAGGAGATCCGGGATTTCTGGTAGGACCCAAGGATCGGAGATGGACATGTTCCTCAGGCATGAGAACCAGGGCCTCCTGGGCCAAAAGGGGGCGACCAGAAGGACCCTCGCCTTGTCCTCTCTGATCTTTCTTAGAACCATGGGAAGGAGATTGAATGGGGGAGAAGGCGTAGGCCAGACTGAAATCCCAAGCTATTTGGAGAGAGTCTACTGCCAGGTGGTTTTCTCTGGGATTTAGGGAGCAAAAGGGCTTTGTCTTTCGATTTAGCCCTGTGGCAAAGAGATCTACCACCGGAAGACCCCATTTGTTTTCGTTTCCTTTGATGTAGAGGGCCGTTAAAGAAAAGAGATGGCATTCCGAAATCCAGGTGGCTCAAAAGGCTGGTACAGACTTGGAGGAAGGACCCTTCTCAGCCGGGGGATCTTCCCTGGAGGCTGCAGATTCGTCCATCCTGCTGGGGCCATGATGACTGGACTTAGACGACTAACCTCGTTTTCCTGAGGACCGGGCATTACCAGAAACACGCGTGCGATGCACCTTTTGGGGCTCCCCAAACGGCCGCTGAGATGGTGGAGATGGCGGCTGCTCAACTTGCTGCTGCAGTAGCTGCTGCTGCTGTTGCTGTTCACTGTCAAACTCCATGATAGGGAGAATGAAGCTGGGAAGCCCTGAACAGTGGTGCCTGGCCAGTTAAATAGGCCTTGATCCACCCCTCCGCCACCAGATTTCCATCAAATTCCTCTTTTTTTTTTTTTCCCCCCAGTACCTTTACAAAGAGGGACTATGAGGTACAGACACCCTATAAAAGCACTACAAGGCACAGGTGCACCCTGAAGCACTGAGAGATACTATGAGGCCCCATTAGGTACTAAAAGGCACTGTGAATCGCTATGAGGTACTAACAGGCGCTATACGGCACTATGAATGCACCATAAAGTATTATGGTATGCCATGAGTCACTATGATATGTTATGCTATGAAGAGCCATAAGGCGCTATGAAGTGCTATGAGGCACTATGCCATGAGGCACTATAAGCACTATGAGACGCTATGCGGCACTATGATGTGCTTTGAGACACTAACATGCGTTATGAGGCACTGTGAAGCGCTATGTGCAACGAGGCACTATTAAGTGACATGAAAAGCTATGCCGCGAGGCACCATGCTATGATGCGCCGCGAGGCACCATGCTATGATGCGCCGCGAGGCACCATGCTATGATGTACCAAGATGTGCTATGAAGCGCTATGCTATGACGCACTATGATGTGCCATGAGGCACTATGATGTGCTATGAAGAGCTATGCTATGATGCACTATGATGTGCCATGAGGCGCAATGCTATGAGGCACTATGATGTGCCATGAGGCACTATGATGTGCCATGAAGCGCTGTGAGGCACTATGATGTGCTATAAAGCGCTATGCCATGACGCACTATTATGTGCAATGAGACACTATGATGTGCCATGAGGTGAGGCACTATGATGTGCTATGAAGCGCTATGCTATGTTGCACTATGATGTGCTATGAGGCATTAAAATGTGGCATGAGGCACTATGATGTGTATAAAGAGCTATGATGTGCTGTTTGTGAAGCGCAAAGAGGCTTTATAAGGCACTGTGAGGCACTGCGCTCAGATTTATATTTAAAAGAGTAATCCATCTGAATGAAGGATAAACCTTTCCTTTGGGTGGTAAATCTCAATTGTCAGACTAGCCCCACCCGAAGGAGCCAACTGATGAGACGCAGCTGGACAGCAGACCTTCACAGAGACCATGTGCTGTATTAACACCATGTGCCGTCCTATGGATGGAGTAAACAGACTGGAGGACAACAGTAAAACCCTCAGTGTTAGTTTAACATTTACTGAGCAGATTGAGGCTCATTTTTGTGGTAAATTCTGAAGGCCAATCATGAGGCTCTGTGCGGCCCAGACATGTGGCTCACTTTAGCCTAGAGGTCTAAGGTCCAGCTTCCGTCCTGAAGCCAATTTTAAAGCACGATGCCCTTGGCCCAGATGGGGTCTCACAGAGCGCACACACATCCATTTTTGAGTTTTGCGCAAACATCCTTCAGCCTTCCCTAGTATCCATAACAAGGAAAGGGCCCCATAATCAAGGTAAACATTCACGAAGATCACTCCACCAGCTGTACGGATTCGGAGGCAGGAAAGAGTCACAGGCCTGTTCCTCTCCATCCGTCCATGCCCAAGCAATACTGAGGTGGTCAATCCCAGGCAGGCTTCTCCACTGATGCACAAAACTGGAGCTGTCGACCCCAGACAGGGTCACAGGTCCCCAGCAGCTTCTCCACTGATGCACGGAACTGGAGCTGTCGACCCCAGACAGGAGCGCAGGTCCCCAGTAGCTTCTCCACTGATGCACGGAAAGGGAACTGTCGACCCCAGACAGGGGAGCTGCCGATTATTTTATTTTTTTTATCTTTAGGGACGCATGCATCGCGGTGAATAACGCACTAACAAACAGATGCCGGTAACCCGACTTCCGGTCACATGATGTCCTCGAGGCGCGGTGACGTCATCAGGCCACGACTTACAGTACAACGGAAGTGCGCGCTCGCGCGAGGATGCCTCATACACCGCCGGCGCTCCCAGGTAGGCCCTGCCCATAGCGATGGCCTGCTACCGTGGAGGTTCACAGACGGCCTCAGACCCGGCGCGCCGACCTCCGCCAGGTGTCGATGGGGACAACACCCCAAGCAACTCGCATCTCCAGGGCGATGGTGGGCTTGCCACCCCAGATAGGGGCGCAGTCCCACTGCAATCCGGATCCCAACAAGGGCAGACTCCTCTACAGAAAGAGCAATCTGGCTGAGGCAGATAAAAGGGCACCCACCCCAGATAGGAGCGCAGCTCCCCTGCATATCCGGTGCGAAAAAATGCTGGGCCTCTCCCAAATAGGGGTGCACTCGCATAGGCAGAAGGCTGGAGCTGCAGATGCAGTCTTCATCCAGATCTTCCACGAGCCTGCAATAGGTTCCCTCCATCAAGAACAGGAAATCAAACTGAGGCAAGAGGGAGGGCTGCCCCCTTTTAAGCCTGTAAGTTTCCTGTCCTTGGTGGGCGGATCCCCTCTCTCGTGCTGCTGTCATGGTCGACCAATAAATAAAGAGTTTATCTCTCCACTCAGCAGATAATAGAAATATAGAAGAGTTTACCTCTCCACACAGCAGACAATAGAAATACAGAAGAGTTTACCTCTCCGCTCAGGAGATAATGATAGAAATATAGTTTACCTCTCCACACAGCAGATAATAGATATATAGTAGAGTTTACCTCTCCACTCAGCAGATAATAGAATATAGAAGAGTTTACCTCTCCACTCAGCAGATAATAGAAATATAGAAGAGTTTACCTCTCCGCTCAGCAGATTATAGAAATTTAGAAGAGTTTACCTCTCCACTCAGCAGATAATAATAGAAATATAGAAGAGTTTACCTCTCCACTCAGCAGATAATAGAAATATAGAAGAGTTTACCTCTCCACTCAGCAGATAATCATAGGAATATAGAAGAGTTTACCTCTCCACTCAGTAGATAATAGAAATATAGAAGAGTTTACCTCTCCACTCAGTAGATAATAGAAATATAGAAGAGTTTACATCTCCGCTCAGCAGATAATAGAAATATAGAAGAGTTTACCTCTCCACTCAGCAGATAATAGAAATATAGAAGAGTTTACCTCTCCGCTCAGCAGATAATAGAAATATAGAAGAGTTTACCTCTCCACTCAGCAGATAATGATAGAAATATAGAAGAGTTTACCTCTCCACTCAGCAGATAATGATAGAAATATAGAAGAGTTTACCTCTCCACTCAGCAGATAATAGAAATATAGAAGAGATTACCTCTCCGCTCAGCAGATAATCATAGGAATATAGAAGAGTTTACCTCTCCACTCAGTAGATAATAGAAATAGAGAAGAGTTTACCTCTCCGCTCAGCAGATAATAGAATATAGAAGAGTTTACCTCTCCGCTCAGCAGATAATAGAAATATAGAACAGTTTACCTCTCCACTCAGTAGATAATAGAAATATAGACGAGTTTACCTCTCCACTCAGCAGGTAATCATAGAAATATAGAAGAGTTTACCTCTCCGCTCAGCAGATAATAGAAATATAGACGAGTTTACCTCTCCACTCAGCAGATAATCATAGAAATATAGAAGAGTTTACCTCTCCACTCAGTAGATAATAGAAATATAGAAGAGTTTACCTCTCCGCTCAACAGATAATAGAAATATAGAAGAGTTTACCTCTCTACTCAACAGATAATGATAGAAATATAGAAGAGTTTACCTCCCTACTCAACAGATAATGATAGAAATATAGAAGAGTTTACCTCTCCACTCAGCAGAAAATAGAAATATAGAAGAGTTTACCTCTCCGCTCAGCAGAAAATCACAGGAATATAGAAGAGTTTACCTCTCCACTCAGTAGATAATAGAAAAAGAGAAAGAGTTTACCTCTCCGCTCAGCAGATAATCATAGGAATATAGAAGAGTTTACCTCTCCACTCAGTAGATAATAGAAATATAGAAGAGTTTACCTCTCCACTCAGCAGATAATAGAAATAGAGAAAGAGTTTACCTCTCCACTCAGCAGATAATAGAATATAGAAGAGTTTACCTCTCCACTCAGCAGATAATAGAATATAGAAGAGTTTACCTCTCCGCTCAGCAGATAATAGAATATAGAAGAGTTTACCTCTCCACTCAGCAGATAATAGAATATAGAAGAGTTTACCTCTCCACTCAGCAGATAATAGAAATATAGAAGTTTACCTCTCCGCTCAGCAGATAATAGAATATAGAAGAGTTTACCTCTCCACTCAGCAGATAATAGAAATATAGAAGTTTACCTCTCCGCTCAGCAGATAATAGAAATATAGACGAGTTTACCTCTCCACTCAGCAGATAATAGAAATATATGAGTTTACCTCTCCGCTCAGCAGATAATAGAATATAGAAGAGTTTGCCTCTTCACTCAGCAGATAATAGAAATATAGAAGAGTTTACCTCTCCAATCAGCAGATAATAGAAATATAGAAGAGTTTACCTCTCCACTCAGCAGATAATCATAGAAATATAGAAGAGTCTACCTCTCAACTCAGCAGATAATAGAAATATAGAAGAGTCTACCTCTCAACTCAGTAGATAATAGAAATATAGAAGAGTTTACCTCTCCACTCAGTAGATAATAGAAATATAGAAGAGTTTACCTCTCTACTCAACAGATAATGATAGCAATATAGAAGAGTTTACCTCTCCACTCAGCAGATAATAGAAATATAGAAGAGTTTACCTCTCCACTCAACAGATAATGATAGAAACATAGAAGAGTTTACCTCTCCACTCAACAGATAATGATAGAAACATAGAAGAGTTTACCTCTCCTCTCAGCAGAAAATAGAAATATAGAAGAGTTTACCTCTCCACTCAGCAGATAATAGAAATATAGAAGAGTTTACCTCTCCACTCAGCAGATAATAGAAATATAGAAGAGTTTACCTCTCCACTCAGCAGATAATCATAGAAATATAGAAGAGATTACCTCTCCACTCAGCAGAAAATAGAAATATAGAAGAGTTTACCTCTCCGCTCAGCAGATAATAGAAATATAGACGAGTTTACCTCTCCACTCAGTAGATAATAGAAATCTAGAAGAGTTTACCTCTCCAATCAGCAGATAAAAGAAATATAGAAGCGTTTAACTCTCCACTCAGCAGGAAATAGAAATATAGAACAGTTTACCTCTCCACTCAGCAGATAATGATAGAAATATAGAAGAGTTTACCTCTCCACTCAGCAGATAATGATAGAAATATAGAAGAGTTTACCTCTCCACTCAGCAGATAATAGAATATAGAAGAGTTTACCTCTCCACTCAGCAGATAATAGAAATATAGAAGAGTTTACCTCTCCGCTCAGCAGATAATAGAATATAGAAGAGTTTACCTCTCCACTCAGCAGATAATAGAATTATAGAAGAGTCTACCTCTCAACTCAGCAGATAATAGAAATATAGAAGAGTTTACCTCTCCACTCAGCAGATAATAGATATATATTAGAGTTTACCTCTCCGCTCAGCAGATAATAGATATATATTAGAGTTTACCTCTCCGCTCAGCAGATAATAGATATATCGAAGAGTTTACCTCTCCACTCAGCAGATAATAGAAATATCGAAGAGTTTACCTCTCCACTCAGCAGATAATAGAAATATCGAAGAGTTTACCTCTCCACTCAGCAGATAATAGAAATATATAAGAGTTTACCTCTCCACTCAGCAGATAATAGAAATATATAAGAGTTTACCTCTCCGCTCAGCAAATAGAAATATAGAAGAGTTTACCTCTCCGCTCAGCAAATAGAAATATAGAAGAGTTTACCTCTCCGCTCAGCAAATAGAAATATAGAAGAGTTTACCTCTCCGCTCAGCAAATAGAAATATAGAAGAGTTTACCTCTCCACTCAGCAGATAATGATAGAAATATAGAAGAGTTTACCTCTCCGCTCAGCATATGATAGAAATATAGAAGAGTTTACCTCTCCACTCAGTAGATAATAGAAATATAGAAGTTTACCTCTCCGCTCAGCAGATAATAGAAATATATTAGAGTTTACCGCTCCACTCAGCAGATAATAGAAATATAGAAGAGTTTACCTCTCCACTCAGCAGATAATGATAGAAATATAGAAGAGTTTACCTCTCCGCTCAGCATATGATAGAAATATAGAAGAGTTTACCTCTCCACTCAACAGATAATGATAGAAATACAGAAGAGTTTACCTCTCCACTCAGCAGATAATCATAGAAATATAGAAGAGTTTACCTCTCCACTCAGTAGATAATAGAAATATAGAAGAGTTTACCTCTCCGCTCAGCAGATAATGATAGAAATATAGAAGAGTTTACCTCTCCACTCAGCAGATAATAGAAATATAGAAGAGTTTACCTCTCCGCTCAGCAGATAATAGAAATGTAGAAGAGTTTACCTCTCCGCTCAGCAGATATTAGAAATATAGAAGAGTTTACCTCTCCACTCTGCAGATAATAATAGAAATATAGAAGAGTTTACCTCTCCACTCAGCAGATAATAGAAATATAGAAGAGTTTACCTCTCCACTCAGCAGATAATAGAAATATAGAAGAGTTTACCTCTCCACTCAGCAGATAATAGAAATATAGAAGAGTTTACCTCTCCACTCAACAGATAATGAGAGAAATATAGAAGAGGGGGTGTGTGGCCTGCAAGACAAGGTGGCAGCAGCTTAACTGCATAGCTCCAGCCAGCCAGGATTAAAACCAGCAAAAAGCAGCATGCAGCATCGTCCTACAGCCTATTACCTAACACCCAGGGCCCATGATGACCAGGGGAAGGTCTCAAAAAAGAGGATCCCAGGCGAGATTGGAGGCTTTCTTCCAGAGGGGACAAACAACAAGAACAGTGAGTAAGATGGCACCTGCTTCTCCTGCAGCTTCTTCACACTCCTCAGGGGGAGGGGAAGCAGAGAATGTGAAACACAGCAGCAGGGACAATGAGCCCACAGCACCAATGACAAGGGCAGATATGCAAGAATTTCTGGCTGCAATTCGCTCCTCCATGAGGGAAGATATGCAGGCAATGTTGCAGGAGATAAAAGGGGAGATTACTTCCATTGGGGATTGTACTTCCCACATTGAAAACAAGTTGGAAGAATATGCCAGAACGATCAATGCCTTGGTAGATGAAAATGAGGCACTCAGGGAAGAGATGTCTCGAGTCACTGATAAAGTTTATGACTTAGAAGATAGATCCAGACATAACAATGTGAGGCTTAGGGGAATCTCTGAAGAAGTGCCAGATAAGGATCTCTCTGAGTTCATGCGATGCTTCCTGATGGCTGTATTACCGGAGGTTGCCCCTAATGAATTAAATGGTGGACAGGATTCACAGAACACCGAAGCCCAGACACTTAGATCCTACCCTGCCTAGAGATACCTTGGCACGTATTCATTTCTTCACTATGAAGGACATGTTCCTATACCAACTAAGGAAAACCCCTAGGCTGCCTGAGGAATTTCAAAATCTGCAGGTGTTTCCAGACCTTTCTGTGGCTACCCTGGCAAAGAGAAGAGAATTTGCCCATGTGTGCAGGGCATTGAGAGAGGCTGGCATACGGTATAGATGGGGATTCAACCCAGTAAAACTACTAATACTCCGTGACAGTGGTGTGGTAGTGTGTTTTACCCCTAAACAAGCGGAAGAGAAATTGGCTTCCTGGAAGATTGCCTACGCTCCTAGACAACCTGCTAGGGGCAAGAAAATTGTGCAGGAATGGGTATCGACCTGAAAGAGAGGCGAGGACGCTATCCTGGCTGAGATGAAGCAGTCTGGTTGGTGATCCTCTGGACTGTGAGAAATCTTGCTGAGTGACAACGAGATTTGAAAATCTCACGGGACCTTGTGATCAGATTTATGTCTGAAGAATTTACTTTTTTGACTGTAGTTTTCTCTATGGTTTTTTCTGCGGACTTTTTTCCGCTGTGTTTTTTCCTTCTTTTTACTGTGTGTTTGTTTTTTCCAATTTAACTTGAGGTATATTTCCCCTATTGACGTAACTGCTGATCGTTCTAAGGACATATGTGCTTTTTTCAGTGAATGGCTCATGAGGGGTGGTGTGGGAGAGAAAAATTGGATTTTTGTATGCGGCTCATAACAATTTCCTCCTTTATGTGTAATTAGGAGTATACAATTTCTCTCGTTGAATGTGAAAGGGTTAAATTCACCTGCTAAACGCTCTATGTTGTGGAGGGAGGTGAGGAAATCGAAGGCAGACATTGTGTGTCTGCAGGAGACGCATTTATTGGCAGCTGATAATCATAGATTGCATCAGGCACAATTTCCCCATATATTCTTTGCAAATGCCCAGACTAAGACAGCAGGAATCTGTATTATGATAAAAAATTCGGTGGCCTTACAGAACATTCAGATGTGTGCAGACCCCATGGGTAGATACTTGGTGTTGGTGTGTACATTGAATGGGACCCCTCATACGATTTCAGCACTATATGCCCCAAATTCTGCCCAGTTCCCATTTGTGCGAAAAGTCCTCTCTACCATTTCAACACTTAAACAAGGGGAGGTTATTGTATGCGGGGATTTTAACATGCCAATGGATGGTACCTTAGACTGCTCATCTAGATCGGGTCGCCCTCGGAGAGAATTGGGCAAGTTGGTCCATGAATTGGGTCTGCATGATTTTTGGAGATACTCTCAGGCCAGTGAAAGGGACTATACTTTTCATTCTCTCCGACATGGGTCATATAGTAGGATTAACTTATTCCTAGTAGACAATAGAGCTCTCAATAGATGTATATCTGCGGAGGTTGGAACGATTACGTGGTCTGACCACGCACCGATCTACCTACGTGTACATCTTGCGCACCAATTCAATCCAACACCACACTGGCGACTAAATACCTCTCTATTATTGAATGACTCTATAATGACAAAAGCAACAGCAGAATTGACATCTTATTTTGAATTAAACGACAATGGCACAGTTTCCGACGAGACTTTATGGACAGCGCACAAAGCGGTGATACGGGAAGTCTTCTTACAACAAGCGTCACAATTGAAAAGAAAGAGGGAGCAACGCAGGAATGACCTCCTGACTGAGTTGAAAAAGCTAGAAATATTAAATAAAACCTCCCCCTCCCCGGCTACCACTGAGGCCATATATCAGCTCAGATTTAAACTGCGCTCTGATCTGCTGGCAGTATATGAATATAACCTCTGCAAGTTCCAACTTAGTCACTACGCCATGGGAGATAGGTCGGGAGTCGTTTTGGCCAAGCGGGTCAAGAAAAGGGCTGCAAAATCCAGAATAGATTATCTACGAGACTCGAAAGGGTTGATAGCCAGAAGTCCGAAGGACATAGCTGCAGTCTTTGCTGCATACTATAAATCTTTATATAACCTAAAAGATGATGTTGATACCCCACAGCCACAACAGTCAGATATTGATCAATATTTGAGTGATTTGAAGCTCCCGAAGATTTCCCGGGAACAGTTACAAATATTGAATGCCCCCTTCACCGAAGTAGAACTGAAAGATGTTATTAATTCATCCAAATGTCACAAGACCCCTGGCCCAGACGGCATAGCTAACGAGTACTATCGTGGTTTCCAAAAAATGCTTACCCCATACCTTATCAGGCTATATAATACCTGGAGAGACTCGGGAAAGGTAGCAGTACCTAATTTGGAGGCTACGATCGTCACATTGCCTAAGCCTGGAAAGACCCCTGATTCTCCAGGTAATTTTAGACCAATAGCACTTTTGAATAGTGATGTAAAGATCTTTACCAAGCTCTTGGCTGTTAGACTAAATCGTGTCGTTCCTTCCCTGATATCCTCGGATCAAGTTGGTTTTGTAGCTGGTAGGGAAGCTAAAGATGGTACGAGGAGGATGTTGGATCTGATTAAAGTGGCAGAGTTGAGCGGTCTCCCCAGTGCACTCCTGTCGCTAGATGCTAAGAAAGCGTTTGATAGGGTGCACTGGGGATACCTTAAAAGTGTTTTGCTTAAATTTGGACTAAAAGGACCTATTCTGTCTGCGATTAACGCATTGTACTCCACTCCTTCCGCTAAGGTTTTGACGTCTGGTTTCGTCTCTGAATCCTTCCCCATAACAAATGGGACACGGCAGGGCTGCCCCTTATCTCCAGTCATATTTGCTTTATGTATGGAGCCCTTGGCTGAAAAGATTAGAAATAACTCAGCGATTTCGGGCATCTCGGTGGGGGGGGGTCGTCCCACAAAATCGGTCTATATGCAGACGATGTGGTTATCCCGTGCACTGATCTGGACAGGTCCTTCTCTGCCATTATGTCCGATCTCAAAACGTTTACAAACATCTCGTATTATAAACTACCTAAGGATAAAAGAGCTATGGGTTATTTTCTCCACTCTAAGACGGTTGTCCTGCCGATTCTTGTTCCGTTGTCACTTAGGCAAAGACTGGAAGGGACATACCCTTTTCAGTGGGCGCAGGAAGGAATGACGTATTTGGGTATCACCTTAACCCTTTCAAAACAATTGGTGGAAGTAAATTTTACTAGACTGATAAATACGGTGCGGGAGGAGCTGGCGGTATTACAAAATGTTATTGCATCGTGGATAGCCAGGATATATATTTTTAAAATGAAGGTCCTTCCAAAAATTTTATACTATTTTAGGTGTATCCCAATTAAAATCCCTTCTAAAATCATAAATACTCTTCAAAGACTGGCTAATAATTACGTTTGGGACAATAGGAGACCGAGGGTGTCTAGTAGACTTCTGTATTATCCATATGACATGGGAGGGATGGGCATGCCCAATCTCATAGCCTACTATAGAGCGGCGTTCTTGACAGGACTCAGGGACTGGTGGAACATGGACAGCGACCACAAATGGTTGCAAATAGAGTCCTTACTTGCCCAAAACCATTCTACTAGATTGATATTGGAGACAGAAGTAGTGAAGATAAGCACTATGGTCGCCGTGTTACCAACATCGGAGGCTACTATGCATTGTTGGAGGAATTTGGCATCCAAACTGCTGTTACTCCCCAGGACTGAGATCTCTTTACGAGCTCTAGAATATCATATTCCATATATTAACCTTCAACGTTGGGTGTCAGCTGGAGTTCAGTCGCTAGCAGACCTGTTGGAGGACAATGTAATAATTCTTTTTGATAAACTAGTCATGAGATTCCCGGACCTACGGCCCTTGTTTTATCAGTATTTGCAAATAAGGCATTTACTTCACTCTACACAGACATCCCCCTTTTTTATTCTACCTAAGGATAAAAGAGCTATGGCTTATTTTCTCCACTCTAAGACCGATTCTAAGGGGGTTTCTATACGACCCAGATCTGGACGATAAATTGACGTATATGACTCGTTGGGAACGGGATCTAAGAATTTCGACGGACCCTCAGGACTGGCGGGATGGTTTGGATGAGGTCCAGCGAGTTTTGTCGTGTTTAAACCACCTAGAGAAGCTTAAAAAGACGCACATGAGATGGTACTACTACCCGGCACAGATGGTACACTTCGGGTCTGAATCATCATCTTTATGTTGGAGAGGATGCAATGGGGAAGGCTCGTTGGGCCACATGTGGTGGTTTTGTCCAAAACTTCAATCACTATGGGGGGCACTGGATAGTTTGATATGGGATGTACTGGGGACTCACCTGAAGATAACACCTAGTATGGGAATACTTCATATAGGATTAATGGATGTCCCCTGGGAAATTAGAGGAATTTTGTCACATATTCTGATCGCAGTTAGATCAGCTATCGCGGCTAAATGGAAAGGAGTGGGCATCCCTACGGTGGGGGGGATAGTGACCAGACTAAACACGAACTGTCAATATGAAAGGGCTCTGGCACACACACTCAAGGCAAAGAAGAAAACTGATAAAATATGGGAACCTTGGTTAAACAGCCCATTGTCTATACATGGGGAACGTTGAGGAAGCGGGATATTTTGTGTGCCGTTCTGAGTTTGGGTGACGCGCGGGACGATTCTGGGCCCCTCTCCCTACCTTGCACCTCCCATCTTGCAATAGAGCAAAATATGAGCCATGCGACATTCACAGCACTTACGGATATAAATTATTTCTCACAACCATCTAATATATGGGGAATTTAATGTAATTAATCCATTCTTTTTTCATTTGTTTTCTTTTATGTATATGTAATTTCCTTTTATTTTATTTTTATACTGTTAATTTTGTAAGCCCAGAGGGCATCTGCTGGCCCTATAGATTGTATGTTCTGATTTTTGTGCAAAATTCAATAAACACATTGTTTAAAAAAAAAGAAATAAAGAAGAGTTTACCTCTCCACTCAGCAGATAATAGAAATATAGAAGAGTTTACTTCTCCGCTCAGCAGATAATGATAGAAATATAGAAGTTTACCTTTCCGCTCAGCAGATAATGATAGAAATATCGAAGAGTTTACCTCTCCGCTCAGCAGATAATGATAGAAATATCGAAGAGTTTACCTCTCCGCTCAGCAGATAATGATAGAAATATAGAAGTTTACCTTTCCGCTCAGCAGATAATGATAGAAATATAGAAGAGTTTACCTCTCCACTCAGCAGATAATAGAAATATAGAAGAGTTTACCTCTCCACTCAGGAGGGAGATGATTTCCAAGGCTAAGTCTACTATTCTTCTGGTAATGTTACTTTTGGGTTTGTCCATTTTTGATCAGTCATGCAGGTGCACAGTTTTGGATGGAAACATAAAAATACTGGTTGATCTTGAGTGATCTCGTCTCACAGGTGCCGATATTATAGAAACTAAGGCTGCAAAACATACAAAGGAATCATCATCAGTGACATTGATAACTTACTGACTGTTCTCTGAACAGTCTAAATTTATCGCTATAATTGCCCAATTAATCAATATACATCAACCTCAATACACTGCTCATTAAGAATATTACTTGTCCTATAATGATTGGTTTGAGGGAGGTGCTAGAAGTTGTGTTGTGGCGCTGGTGTCACTTACTGCTTCTATCTTCGTCCCTT
The DNA here is from genome assembly GCF_046119375.1 of Phyllobates terribilis. Classification (NCBI taxonomy): domain Eukaryota; kingdom Metazoa; phylum Chordata; class Amphibia; order Anura; family Dendrobatidae; genus Phyllobates; species Phyllobates terribilis. The sequence continues at coordinate 18,188,962 of NW_027362763.1, forward strand.
GTTGACGCTTTGTTGTACAGTTAGGAGCTGTGCCTGCAATGATGATAGAAGAGGGCCGGCGCTGCACTCACCTCTCCCACAGTACCATTCAGTGCCATTGAACCAGGCTGACTTCAGAGGGTGGCGATGCATTAATGTGTAGTAATAACTGCAGAGCTGTCCCCTGATAATGTCCTGTTCCAACAGGGGCAAAAGACGCTGCGGGAAGTGAGTGCAGCCCCAGCCTGTGTGACGCCAGTCTGAACCACCTCTCAAACGAAGCGTCATATGAAGTGCAGGAAAAAAATTTAGGGATTAGCAGGATGGGAAGCAGTGTAGGGAAATTGTTAATAAAGCCAATTACAAAATTGATTGGCTGTAAAATTAGATATTTAGACAAGATATTTTAGCTACTGGACAACATCTTTAAGGTAAAGGCAATTTTTCTTTTTTTGTGTGTTTATGTTCTTTTCACCTTTTCTTTCTAGAGCCATGAATTTGAATTTTCCTATCGACATTCCTGCATGAGGGCTGTTTTATTTTTTTAGCTTGGCACAAGCTTTAGTGTTGAATGACACCATGTACTTTACCATTGAGTGTAATGAATAATGGAGAAAAAATCACGTGCAATAAAATCATAAAAATAACTATGAAAGCGATTTTAAGTGGTGGAAAAAAATTATTGAAAAAAATGTTTGACCTTGACCAGAAGCTGAGAGTAGATCTCTTCTGTAGTAGTGACCTCCCCCAAGGAGCAGGAAGAGGGTCTATCCTATGTAAATGACCTCACCCATTGGGCAAGGGTTAGAGGTCTGTCCTGTGGCAGTAGCCCCCTATTCACAGTCTGTCCTGTGGCCCCCTCCTCCCTCAGCAGAGTCTGGGGGTCTGTCCTGGGCAGTGGCCTCCTCCTCCCTCTGCAGAGTCTGGGGGTCTGTCCTGTGGCAGTGGTCCCCTCCTCCCTCTGAAGGGTCTGTCCTGTGGCCGTGGCCCCCTCCTCCCTCTACAGAGTCTGGGGGTCTGTCCTGTGGCAGTGGCCCCCTCCTCCCTCTGAAGGGTCTGTCCTGTGGCCATGGCCCCCTCCTCCCTCTACAGAGTCTAGGGGTCTGTTCTGTGGCAGTATCCCTCTCCTCCCTCTGCAGAGTCTAGGGGTCTGTCTTGTGGCAGTGGTCCCCTCCTCCATCTGCAGAGTCTGGAGGTCTGTTCTGTGGCAGTAGCCCACTCCTCCCTCTGCAGAGTCTGGAGGTCGGTTCTGTGGCAATAGCCCACTCCTCCATCTACAGAGTCTGGGGGTCTGTCCTGTGGCAGTGGCCCCCCCCTCCCTCTGAAGGGTCTGTCCTGTGGCCATGGCCCCCTCCTCCCTCTACAGAGTCTCGGGGTCTGTTCTGTGGCAGTATCCCTCTCCTCCCTCTGCAAAGTCTAGGGGTCTGTCTTGTGGCAGTGGTCCCCTCCTCCATCTGCAGAGTCTGGGGGTCCGTTCTGTGGCAGTAGCTCCCTCCTCCCTCTGCAGAGTCTGGAGGTCTGTTCTGTGGCAGTAGCCCACTCCTCCCTCTGCAGAGTCGAGGGGTCTGTCCTGTGGCAGTGCCCCTCTTCCCTCTGAGGAGTCTGGGGGTCTGTCCTGTGGCAGTGGCCCCCTCCTCCCTCTGCAGAGTCTGGGGGTCTGTACTGTGGCAGTGGCCTCCTCCTCCCTCTGCAGAGTCTGGGGGTCTGTACTGTGGCAGTGGCCTCCTCCATCGGCAGGGTCTGGGGGTATTTCCTGTGGCAGTGGACTCCTCCTCCCTCTGCAGGGTCTGGGGGTCTATCCTGTGGCAGTGGCCTCCTCCTCCCTCTGCAGGGTCTGGGGGTCTGTCCTCAGTGACGGCAGCCCCCTCCTCAGTGATGGCAGCCCCCTCCTCAGTGACAGTTTTTAAGGTTGAAGGAAGACTAAGTCCATCTAGTTCAACCCATAGCCTAACATGTTGACAGCAGCCCCCTCCTCAGTGACGGCAGCCCCATCCTCAGTGACGGCAGCCCCATCCTCAGTGACGGCAGCCCCCTCCTCAGTGACGGCAGCCCCTTCCTCAGTGACGGCAGCCCCCTCCTTAGTAACAGTTTTTAAGGTTGAAGGAAGACTAAGTCCATCTAGTTCAACCCATAGCCTAACATGTTGACAGCAGCTCCCTCCTCGGTGACGGCAGCCCTCTCCTCGGTGACGGCAGCCCTCTCCTCGGTGACGGCAGCCCCCCTCCTCGGTGACGGCAGCCCCCCTCCTCGGTGACGGCAGCCCCCCTCCTCGGTGACGGCAGCCCCCCTCCTCGGTGACGGCAGCCCCCTCCTCGGTGACGGCAGCCCCCCTCCTCGGTGACGGCAGCCCCCTCCTCGGTGACGGCAGCCCCCTCCTCGGTGACGGCAGCCCCACTCCTCGGTGACGGCAGCCCCCCTCCTCGGTGACGGCAGCCCCCTCCTCGGTGACGGCAGCCCCCCTCCTCGGTGACGGCAGCCCCCTCCTCGGTGACGGCAGCCCCCCTCCTCGGTGACGGCAGCCCCCTCCTCGGTGACGGCAGCCCCCCTCCTCGGTGACGGCAGCCCCCTCCTCGGTGACGGCAGCCCCCCTCCTCGGTGACGGCAGCCCCCCTCCTCGGTGACGGCAGCCCCCCTCCTCGGTGACGGCAGCCCCCCTCCTCGGTGACGGCAGCCCCCCTCCTCGGTGACGGCAGCCCCCCTCCTCGGTGACGGCAGCCCCCTCCTCGGTGACGGCAGCCCCCTCCTCGGTGACGGCAGCCCCCCTCCTCGGTGACGGCAGCCCCCCTCCTCGGTGACGGCAGCCCCCCTCCTCGGTGACGGCAGCCCCCCTCCTCGGTGACGGCAGCCCCCCTCCTCGGTGACGGCAGCCCCCCTCCTCGGTGACGGCAGCCCCCCTCCTCGGTGACGGCAGCCCTCTCACCTCACACTGCAGCCATCAGAGGGGAAGTAACAGGAGAGCAGGAGCTGTGCAGTGTCCTGTGTACGGCGCGGCTGACAGCAGAGACAACAACCTGCACCTACTGCACTGCAGCAGCTGAAGGACCTGTGATGACGTCAGCACCATGTGACCAGTAGGGGCGGAGCTCCACACAGGAGACATTTACTGGAGGACCCGTGATGCCGTATAGGGTTAATAACAGCAACGACCCGGGCGTCATTCATAACAGCGACGACCCGGGCGTCATTCATAACAGCAACGACCCGGGCGTCATTCATAACAGCAACGACCCGGGCGTCATTCATAACAGCAAGGACCCGGGCGTCATTCATAACAGCAACGACCCGGGCGTCATTCATAACAGCAACGACCCGGGCGTCATTCATAACAGCGACGACCCGGGCGTCATTCATAACAGCAAGGACCCGGGCGTCATTCATAACAGCAACGACCCGGGCGTCATTCATAACAGCGACGACCCGGGCGTCATTCATAACAGCAACGACCCGGGCGTCATTCATAACAGCAACGACCCGGGCGTCATTCATAACAGCGACGACCCGGGCGTCATTCATAACAGCGACGACCCGGGCGTCATTCATAAGAGCAACGACCCGGGCGTCATTCATAACAGCAACGACCCGGGCGTCATTCATAACAGCGACGACCCGGGCGTCATTCATAACAGCGACGACCCGGGCGTCATTCATAAGAGCAACGACCCGGGCGTCATTCATAACAGCAACGACCCGGGCGTCATTCATAACAGCGACGACCCGGGCGTCATTCATAACAGCGACGACCCGGGCGTCATTCATAACAGCAACGACCCGGGCGTCATTCATAACAGCGACGACCCGGGCGTCATTCATAACATCGACGACCCGGGCGTCATTCATAACAGCGACGACCCGGGCGTCATTCATAAGAGCAACGACCCGGGCGTCATTCATAACAGCGACGACCCGGGCGTCATTCATAACAGCGACGACCCGGGCGTCATTCATAACAGCGACGACACGGGCGTCATTCATAACAGCTACGACACGGGCGTCATTCATAACAGCAACGACCCGGGCGTCATTCATAACAGCGACGACCCGGGCGTCATTCATAACAGCGACGACCCGGGCGTCATTCATAACAGCAACGACCCGGTTGTCATTCATAACAGCAACGACCCGGGCGTCATTCATAACAGCAACGACCCGGGCGTCATTCATAACAGCGACGACACGGGCGTCATTCATAACAGCGACGACCCGGGCGTCATTCATAACAGCAAGGACCCGGGCGTCATTCATAACAGCAAGGACCCGGGCGTCATTCATAACAGCGACGACCCGGGTGTCATTCATAACAGCGACGACCCGGGCGTCATTCATAACAGCAAGGACCCGGGCGTCATTCATAACATCGACGACCCGGGCGTCATTCATAACAGCGACGACCCGGGCGTCATTCATAACAGCGACGACCCGGGCGTCATTCATAACAGCAACGACCCGGGCGTCATTCATAACAGCAAGGACCCGGGCGTCATTCATAACAGCGACGACCCGGGTGTCATTCATAACAGCGACGACCCGGGCGTCATTCATAACAGCAAGGACCCGGGCGTCATTCATAACATCGACGACCCGGGCGTCATTCATAACAGCGACGACCCGGGCGTCATTCATAACAGCGACGACCCGGGCGTCATTCATAACAGCAAGGACCCGGGCGTCATTCATAACATCGACGACCCGGGCGTCATTCATAACAGCGACGACCCGGGCGTCATTCATAACAGCAAGGACCCGGGCGTCATTCATAACAGCGACGACCCGGGCGTCATTCATAACAGCGACGACACGGGCGTCATTCATAACAGCAACGACACGGGCGTCATTCATAACAGCAACGACCCGGGCGTCATTCATAACAGCGACGACCCGGGTGTCATTCATAACAGCGATGACCCGGGCGTCATTCATAACAGCAACGACCCGGGCGTCATTCATAACAGCAACGACCCGGGCGTCATTCATAACAGCGACGACCCGGGCGTCATTCATAACAGCGACGACCCGGGCGTCATTCATAACAGCAAGGACCCGGGCGTCATTCATAACATCGACGACCCGGGCGTCATTCATAACAGCGACGACCCGGGCGTCATTCATAACAGCGACGACCCGGGCGTCATTCATAACAGCAAGGACCCGGGCGTCATTCATAACATCGACAACCCGGGCGTCATTCATAACAGCGACGACCCGGGCGTCATTCATAACAGCAAGGACCCGGGCGTCATTCATAACAGCGACGACCCCGGCGTCATTCATAACAGCGACGACCCGGGCGTCATTCATAACAGCACGGACCCGGGCGTCATTCATAACAGCAAGGACCCGGGCGTCATTCATAACATCGACGACCCGGGCGTCATTCATAACAGCGACGACCCGGGCGTCATTCATAACAGCGACGACCCGGGCGTCATTCATAACAGCAAGGACCCGGGCGTCATTCATAACATCGACGACCCGGGCGTCATTCATAACAGCGACGACCCGGGCATCATTCATAACAGCGACGACCCGGGCGTCATTCATAACAGCGACGACCCGGGCGTCATTCATAACAGCACGGACCCGGGAGTCATTCATAACAGCGACGACCCGGGCGTCATTCATAAGAGCGACGACCCGGGCGTCATTCATAAGAGCGACGACCCGGGCGTCATTCATAAGAGCGACGACCCGGGCGTCATTCATAAGAGCGACGACCCGGGCGTCATTCATAACAGCGACGACCCGGGCGTCATTCATAACAGCGACGACCCGGGCGTCATTCATAAAAGCGACGACCCGGGCGTCATTCATAACAGCGACGACCCGGGCGTCATTCATAACATCGACGACCCGGGCGTCATTCATAACTGCGACGACCCGGGCGTCATTCATAACATCGACGACCCGGGCGTCATTCATAACAGCGACGACCCGGGCGTCATTCATAACAGCGACGACCCGGGCGTCATTCATAACAGCGACGACCCGGGCGTCATTCATAACAGCGACGACCCGGGCGTCATTCATAACAGCGACGACCCGGGCGTCATTCATAACAGCGACGACCCGGTCGTCATTCATAAGAGCGACGACCCGGGCGTCATTCATAACAGCGACGACCCGGACGTCATTCATAAGAGCGACGACCCGGGCGTCATTCATAAGAGCGACGACCCGGGCGTCATTCATAACAGCGACGACCCGGGCGGCATTCATAACAGCGACGACCCGGGCGTCATTCATAACAGCAAGGACCCGGGCGTCATTCATAACATCGACGACCCGGGCGTCATTCATAACAGCACGGACCCGGGCGTCATTCATAACATCGACGACCCGGGCGTCATTCATAACAGCGACGACCCGGGCGTCATTCATAACATCGACGACCCGGGCGTCATTCATAACAGCGACGACCCGGGCGTCATTCATAACAGCGACGACCCGGGCGTCATTCATAACTGCACGGACCCGGGCGTCATTCATAACAGCGACGACCCGGGCGTCATTCATAACAGCAACGACCCGGGTGTGATTCATAAAAGCAACGACCCTGGCGTCATTCATAAGAGCGACGACCCGGGCGTCATTCATAAGAGCGACGACCCGGGCGTCATTCATAACAGCGACGACCTGGGCGTCATTCATAACAGCACGGACCCGGGCGTCATTCATAACAGCACGGACCCGGGCGTCATTCATAACAGCGACGACCCGGGCGTCTTTCATAACATCGACGACCCGGGCGTCTTTCATAACATCGACGACCCGGGCGTCATTCACAAAAGCGACGACCCGGGCGTCATTCATAACAGCGACGACCTGGGCGTCATTCATAACAGCGACGACCCGGGCGTCATTCATAACAGCGACGACCCGGGCGTTATTCATAAAAGCAATGACACGGGCATTATTCATAAAAGCAATGGCACGGGCATTATTCATAAAAGCAATGGCACGGGCATTATTCATAAAAGCAACGGCACGGGCATTATTCATAAAAGCAACGATTTTTCATATATATTCAGCTCTGGCTAGGGATATTACGCGTGCTGGGTGACACGTGCAATATATTTTAAGTGCCATAGTTTAAAGTGCTTGTCATGGAGATATTATGAAAATATTCTTTCCCCCCTGAAGCCCCTCTCACCTCTTCCCTATAGTATTTTTCAGGAGAGAAGAGCTGACAATCTACCATCTATCTGTATACAAATTATCACCTACAGCAGATGTGACTTGTAAACAAATGCTGGCACAGAAGGTGCTACCAACCCAATTAAAATGCGAGTGTATTTCCCCCTGGCAGAGGCAGGGGATAATTAGACACAGGCTTGCAATAAATCTACATCTAGGTGGGAAGGTTGTATTCCCAGGACGTCAAAGGAAATTTAACAGAGCTCTGTAGACGGCCAGAGCCGATGCGAAATATTGAATATTGTAAGTTCCATAATTCCGATAATAATGGGACGTATATTTTTCGTGCCAGGGTCAGCAAGGGAACAATATGGATATTTTCCCGTTGCTGTAAGCCCCTTCGGGGGGCTGTGATGCAAAAGTAACAAAATAACGGATCGCAGCTATGCCATGTGTAGTCTCTACGGAAAGGTAAATTCATAATAAAAAATATGGTATCACTTTTGGGCTTCTGCAATCCACCAGTGAGGAGTTATCAAAGAAGTGAGAGTTTTTAATAAAAACATGAAGGATGGAGCTCAGCCAACATGATGTCAGGCATGGTCCCCTCTTCAGCATAAAAGATCCAACAGAAGATTGATCAATATTCATTGCTGGGAGTATATATTTATTATAGCAAAGGATCCTGTTCGAGAACAGTCAAATCAATAATCTAGAGTGTCTCCCCTCCACCTATACTGAGTCGTCCCTGCGAACTGTATAGAGTAAGTTTCTTCTTTAATCCTTATTATTTTGTGTAGCTGCATATATATTGTATTATCTCCTTTTGTAAAATCTTGTATATGTTTCCTAAACTCTGCCTCCCTTTTGGATTAAATATAAAATTTAATAGTCCTGTGTTATGGATCCAGGTGGTGTAACCTCTGTGCTGCAGTGCAAGGAGGGACCAGAGGGGCGTAGCTAGGTATCAACTCGGATTGACCAAGTTCGCATGGTGGCTCAATCGACTCCGTGAACCAGGGAAGGACCGAGCAGAGGGACCAGGTGCTACTCTGGGCCAGTCCTTGTATGAGAGCAGGTGACTCCCACGGGTAACTGGCAGGAGCCTCCAGGTAGGCTGACTGGTAGGCATGGCAGGTAACTGGTAGGAGCCTCCAGGTAGGCTGGCTGGTAGGCATGGCAGGTAACTAGTACGTTCTCTGGGTAGGCAGGCAAGCCTGGCCCATGGACAGACTGGCGGGTTTGGATCGTAGGCAGACCGTCGGGCTGGAGAGTACACTTGGCTGGCGGAGACAGGTAGTCAGGCTGGCGGACAGGACTGGTAGGCTGGCGGACTGGACTGGTAGTCAGGCTTGGGGACTGGACTGGTAGTCAGGCTGGCGGACTGGACTGGTAGTCAGGCTGGCGGATTGGACTGGTAGTCAGGCTGGCGAACTGGACTGTAGTCAGACTAGCAGCGGGACCTGAGGGCTGAAGCAGAGTTTAGAACACAAAGCTACAACCTTGCATGGGCACCTCCATTTTGGAGGAGGTGCCTTTTATATGAGAAGTCCTCCGGCCATTGGCCGGGGACTCCTTAGGATGGCGCACGCGGCCCCTTTAAGAGGGAGGGAGTGCGCACGCCCTAAGCACAGTGCCTGGGAAGCTGCGCGCGCCGGCAGCAGCAAAACAACTGGAAGACGCCGGGCCGGGAGCGCGGCGGGAAGGGGGACGGCGTCTCCGCCTGTCAGGGGGCAGAGACGCCTATGCTACAGTACCCCCCCTTTACGCCCCCTCTTCTTTAGTCCTGAAAGACATTTAAGGAGAAGCGGGGTGTGGATGTTCTCCCTGGGTTCCCAAGTTCTCTCCTCTGGGCCAAACCCCTTCCAATCCACCAGAAAAAAGGTTTTTCCTTTTACCCTGTTGGTGGCCAGAATGTTCTCTACCTCATAGACGTCCTCAGCGGAGACCGGAGCTGGGGAGGTACCTGGATCATCAGAAAAAGAATTAAGAACAACTGGTTTGAGGAGAGGTACGTGGAAGGAGTTGGGAATCCGTAAGGTGGCCAGGAGTAACTTGTAGGCTACTGGTTTGATTTGCTTGAGGACTTTAAATGGATAGATGAACCGAGGACCCAACTTATAGAAGGGTATTTTGAGACGAACATGTTTGGAGGAGAGCCAAACCTTGTCTCCTGGACGGAATTGAGGCGGATCCAGACGTCTCTTATAAGCATGTTTCCTCATCCGCTCGGAGGATTGAAGAAGTGCGGACCTAGTGTCTTCCCAAATGGTGGAAAATTCGCTGACCAGAGACTCCGCGGCAGGGTTGTCCACTGAAGCGGAAACGGGAAGCGGAATTCGGGGATGTTGACCATAGACCACAAAGAATGGGGACTTGGAAGAAGATTCGCTCTCATGGTTGTTATAGGAGAACTCGGCCCATGGTAGGAGCTCCACCCAATCGGTATTGTGAGCGTTGACGAAGTGCCGGAGGAAGCTGGTAAGGATCTGGTTGATACATTCCACTTGGCCATTGGACTGCAGATGGTAAGCTGAGGAGAAATCCAGGGTGACATCCAGCAGCTTACACGTAGCTCTCCAGAAGTGCATAGTGAACTGGACCCCTCGATCAGACACAATGTGGAGGGGTAGGCCGTGGAGACGAAAGATGTGATGGATGAAGTCCTTAGCCAGAACAGATGCAGACGGGAGACCAGGAAGAGGGATGAAGTGGGCCATTTTAGAAAAAAGGTCAGCGACCACCCAAATGACCGTACAACCGGCAGAAACAGGGAGATCAGTAATAAAGTCCATAGCAATGTGTTGCCACGGGGCAGCAGGTACGGGAAGAGGCAGGAGAAGGCCGGCTGGAAGATGTCTGGGAACCTTGTTGCGGGCACAGGACGAACAGGCCGAGACGAAGTCTACCACATCCTTGCGCAGGGTAGGCCAACAGTAATGCCGGGTAATGAGCAGGAAGGTCTTCTTCTGGCCAGCATGGCCGGCTAGTTTGGATGAATGACCCCAGTGAAGAACCTTCTTATGATCTGGAACCGCTACAAACGTCTTACCGGGTGGAAGACGAGACAGGTCCAAGGGGGCTACATTCATCACTTTGGAGGGATCGATGATATGCATAGGCTCCTCCTCTTGATCGGAAGACAGGAAGGATCGGGACAAGGCGTCGGCTTTAACGTTCTTGTCCACCGGGCGGTAATGTAGGGTAAAGTTGAAGCGGGCGAAGAACAAAGACCACCGGGCCTGACGCGGATTGAGTCTTTGGACATTCTGTAGATTGTTACGCTCGCGCCCAGACTGACTGGCGTGAGTGTGATTAGTGATCCCACTGTACCATGAAACAAGGAGTGCCTGGAGGGGCGTAACTAAGTATCAACCCGATCCGACCAAGGTCGCACGGCAGCTCAGTCGACTCCGTGAACCAAGAAGGAACCGAGCAGAGGGACCAGGTGCTACTCCAGGACAGACCCCGGTCACAAGTGTTGATCCACACCAGGGAATGCAGGAACAGGCAGGTTAGACCGGCATGTAGACAGGTGGGTACTGGCAAACATGGCTGGTATGCAGACAGGTGGATATTGACAGGCACAGCTGGTATGCAGACAGGTATGCACTGCAGGCCCGGCTGGCATGCAGACAGGTGGACACAGGCAGGCACGGCTGACATGCAGAGAGGCGGGTACTGGCAGGTAGAAACGCAGGCAGGATAGGGATCTGTACAGACTGGGACACAGGAAGGGAGCCGCAGGTGCAGTAGACGAGCAGAGCAGAGCAAAACCCGCAGATGCGGTAGACAAGCTGAGCAGAGCAAAACCCGTAGATGCGGTAGACAAGCTGGGCAGAGCAAAACCCGCAGATGCGATAAACAAGCTGAGCAGAGCAAAACCCGCAGATGCGGTAGACAAGCTGAGCAGAGCAAAACCCGCAGATGCGGTAGACAAGCTGAGCAGAGCAAAACTCGCAGATGCGGTAGACAAGCTGAGCAGAGCAAAACCCGCAGATGCGGTAGACAAGCTGAGCAGAGCAAAACCCGTAGATGCGGTAGACAAGCTGAGCAGAGCAAAACCCGCAGATGCGGTAAACAAGCTGAGCAGAGCAAAATCCGCAGATGCGGTAGACAAGCTGAGCAGAGCAAAACCCGCAGATGCGGTAGACAAGCTGAGCAGAGCAAAACTCGCAGATGCGGTAGACAAGCTGAGCAGAGCAAAACCCGCAGGTGCAGTAGACAAGCTGAGCAGAGCAAAACCCGCAGGTGCGGTAGACAAGCTGAGCAGAGCAAAACCCGCAGATGCGGTAGACAAGCTGAGCAGAGCAAAACCTGCAGATGCGGTAGACAAGCTGAGCAGAGCAAAACCCGCAGATGCGGTAGACAAGCTGAGCAGAGCAAAACCCGCAGATGCGGTAGACAAGCTGAGCAGAGCAAAACTCGCAGATGCGGTAGACAAGCTGAGCAGAGCAAAACCAGCAGGTGCAGTAGACAAGTTGAGCAGAGCAAAACCCGCAGGTGCGGTAGACAAGCTGAGCAGAGCAAAACCCGCAGATGCGGTAGACAAGCTGAGCATAGCAAAACCCGCAGATGCGATAGACAAGCTGAGCAGAGCGAAACCCGCAGATGCGGTAGACAAGCTGAGCAGAGCAAAACCCGCAGATGCGGTAGACAAGCAGAGCAGAGCAAAACCGCAGGTGCGGAGAACAAGCAGAGCGGATCAAAACCGCAGCTACGGTAACCAAGCGGAGCAGAGCGTAACCGCCGGAGCGGTGAACAAGCAGAGCAGAGCAGAAAGTGAAGGCAGACAGGACAGGGCTCTGTTCACATGGAACAGACTGGAAAATACAGGAAGATGGTTAGAACACAGGAGGTAGATACGGAGGAAGGAAAAGGGGACAACAAGAACCAGATACACACAAGGTACTTACAATGAAGTAGCGAGTGGACACAAAACTCACAAACAGAAGTACAGAGACAACGAGTTGGAGTTAGGTGCAGGTTCAGATACTGCAGGAAAAGGGAGAGCAACAGACAGAGACAAATGGGTAACGGACTAGGACGCTGTTCAGACAGGATCAGAACCAGGAACAAGATACAGGAACGAGCCTGGGAACTCAGCCCCCAGGGTGGCGGAAAACAGACTAGAAGTCAAAGATACAGGTAGCGGCCCTGGGTACTCGGCCCCCAGGGTGGCAGAAACAGACTAGAATTCACAGGTACAGGAAAAGACCCTGGGTAATCAGCCCCCAGGGTGGTGGACAGACTAGAGTCAGGACAGGACCTGGCACCTCAGTTTGAAAAGACAAACTGAGTGAAAGAGTTGCTCAGACACCTCCTACTGGGTGGAGGGGGTTTAAGTATCCAGTGACTCACAGCAATAGGCTGGGGACGCATTAGGTCTGTGCACACAGTAGCTATAAGAAACAAGCAGAAAGCCGCGCCGATGCCCTAAGCAATCAGACAAGAGACATGGACAAAGCAGGTACTGGAGCAAAGAGTGCGGCATGGACTGACAGGTAAGATTGCGATCTTGCATAGTGGGAGGTGGTGCACCATGCAAGCACGCCGCCAGGGATGTTACATAGATATGCCAGGTTTTTGTGGTCAGTATAGATGACCACCGGGTGCAGAGTCCCCTCGAGCAGGTAACGCCACTCCTCCAGCACCAATTTGATGGCTAGCAGTTCTCAGTCTCCTATGGAGTAGTTGCGCTCAGACGAGGAGAAGAGCTTGGAGAAGAAGCCACAGGTTACCATTCTCCTGGATGGAGATTTCTGGGTGAGCACCGCTCCGGAAGAGGAAGCATCAACCTCCAGAAAGCACTGTTTGTTGACGATGCAGCACTGAGGCAGAGGAGAAGACTTGTTTTAAGGAGAGGAAGGCCTACTCCGCTTCGGACGGCCATTCCTTAGGATTTGCTCCCTTTCGGGTGAGCGCAGAGATGGGAGCAGTCCGGGAAGAGAAATGTGGGATGAAGAGACGGTAATAGTTGGCGAAGCCCAAGAATTGCTGAATCGCCTTCAACCCCTCCGGAAGGGGCCACTTTAAGACAGCAGAGACCTTCTCGGGGTCCATCCGTAGACCTGTCTTAGAGATAATATAGCCCGGGAACGGAAGAGAGGTCTGCTCGAAGAGACATTTCTCAAATTTTGCGTATAGATGATCCTGCCTGAGCCTATGCAGGACCTGATGAACATCCCTCCGGTGTGTGGGAAGATCTGGAGAGAAGACCAAGATGTCATCCAGGTACACCACCACGCAAGAATATAAGAGGTCACGGAAGATGTCGTTGACTAGTTCTTGGAAGATGGCTGGAGCATTACAGAGGCCGAAGGGCATCACACGGTATTCATATTGGCCGTCCCAGGTATTGAATGACGTCTTCCACTTGTCTCCTTGGCGGATCCGGACCAAGTTATACGCCCCACAAAGATTGAGCTTGGTAAAGATCTTTGCGCCTTTAAGGCGGTCGAACAGCTCACAGATGAGCGGCAGGGGGTATTTATTTTTGATAGTAATCAGGTTGAGTCCTCTATAAATCGATACACGGGCGTAGTGAACCATCTTTCTTTTTTACAAAGAAGAATCCAGCTCCAGCCGGGGAGGTAGATTTCTGGATGAATCCCCTAGCCAGATTTTCTTCGACGTACTCCGACATGGCCCGGGTTTCGGCCAACGAAAAAGGGTAGATACGCCCACGGGGTGGAGTGGCACCGGGTACCAGGTCGATAGGGAAATCATATGGCCTATGAGGTGGCAGTGTCTCTGCCTCCTTCTTGTCGAAGACATCTGCATAGGACCAGTAAGGTTCGGTAGACTAGGTAAATTAGCCAGAGAAGATGGAGGTCGAACCGGGCGAACCAGAACCAGGCAGGTCTCATGTCAATCCTGCCCCCAACGGAGCACCTCACCGAATTACCAATTCAGAACGGGTTCATGTCTCTGTAGCCATGGTAGACCTAGCAAAACGGAGTGACAGAGTCTGGATAGCACATGGAAGGAGATCCTCTCCGAGTGCAGCATTCCCACCTGAAGGGTTACGGGCTCAGTGACGAGCAAGATGGTCACCGGAAGTGACTGCCAATGGTTCAGCCAGAGGTTTGGTAGGAATCTGATACTTCTCTACAAGGTACGGGGAAATGAGATTCCCAGTGGCTCCGGAATCCAGGTGGGTGGTTTTAAAGAAGCGGTTCTCTCCACAGGAAATAGAGACAGATAAAGTCAAGAACGGAGAGGATTTGCTCTTGCCTAGGACGACCTCTCCGAGCGGTCCTAGACACTGGAGTTTCCCGGCTCCACTGGACAGGAACGGATCAGATGCTCCTTACTACCACAGTAGAATCAACTCCCCTCGGCTCGGCGTGTTTCTTGGCGAGACTTGACCATCTTGGTCTGGTCGATCTGCATGAGTTCGGGCGAGCGTGCCCGGGGAGTTTCTGGTTGGGAAGCAGGTTTCTGGAAAACAGGAGCAAGACGAGGAAATCTTCTCTCCCGGGTAGTCTCCTTAGCTCATTCCAGGAAACGGATGTCAAACCAGGTAGCCAGTGACACCAGGTCATCCAGGGTGTAGCATCGGCGTCTCTGCCCCGTGCTAGGCAGAGACGCCGTCCCTCTCACCTCCTCACTCCTGGCGCGGCGTCCTCCAGCGCTTCTCTCCCCGCTGCTTCCGGCACGCGCTCCTTCCCCGGCAGTGTGCTTAGGGCACGCGCGCGCGCGCTCCCCCGCTCTTAAAGGGACCGCGCGCGCCGTCCTAAGGAGTCCTCGGCCAATTGCCGGAGGACCTCCCATTTATAAGGCACCTCCTCCAAAATGGAGGTGCCCGAGCTATGTTGTTTGCACTGTGTCTCACCTGTGCTTCAGCCCTCAGGTTCCGCTGCTAGCCTGACTTCCCGTCCTGCATGCCAGCCTGTTACTTGCCTAGTCCGTCAGACCGCTCACCTGGGAGCATCTTCTACTTACCTGCCTTGTCTGCCAGTCCGCTCACCTGGGAGCGTCCTTCAGTTACCTGCCTGTTACCTGCCTCGTCTGTCAGACCGCTCACCTGGGAGCGTACACCAGTTACTTGCCTGTTACCTGCCTTGTCTGCTGACTGCTCACCTGGGAGCGCCCACCAGTCACCTGCCTGTCTCCTGCCTCGTCTGTCAGACTGCTCACCTGGGAGCGTCCACCAGTTACCTGACTGTTTCCTGCTGTCTCAGTCTGCCCGCTCACCTGGGAGTGCCCGCCAGCTACCTGTCAGGTACCCGCCTCGCCTGTCTACCCAGAGACTGCCCCGGTCACTTGCCGTGACCACCTGCCTATCTACCCAGAGACTGCCCCGGTCACTTGCCGTGACCACCTGCCTATCTACCCAGAGACTGCCCCGGTCACTTGCCGTGACCACCTGCCTATCTACCCAGAGACTGCCCCGGTCACTTGCCGTGACTTCCTGCCTATCTACCCAGAGACTGCCCCCATCACTTGCCGTGACCACCTGCCTGTCTACCCAGAGACTGTCCCCGTCACTTGCTGTGACTACCTGCTTGCCCTCCCTGGGAGTCACCCGCTTCCTTACAAGGACTTCCCCCTTGTATTGCAGCTCAGAGGTTCCACTTCCCAGACCCGTAACACAGGGTGGTAGGAATGTCCCCGCCGGCTAGCTCGTCCTTGATCCGTCCGGAAAGACCCTCCCAGAAGGTGGACACCAGGGCCTCGTTGTTCCAGGCAAGCTCAGAAGCGAGGGTACGGAACTGTATGGCATACTAGCCCACGGTGAGACTCCATTGGCGGAGACAGAGCAATGAGGAGGCTGTAGAAGTCCTTCATCCAGGCTCATCGAAGACTCTCCGGAAGGCAGTGAGGAAAGCCGGAAGGTCGGACATCAGGGAATCCCCTCTCTCCCATAGAGGGTTTAGCCATGCCAATGCTTCCCCTGTGAGGTGAGACATGATGAACGCCACCTTGGCCCGGTCGGAGGGAAACTGATGTGCCAGTAGTTCAAAGTGCAGCGTGCACTGCTTCAGAAAACCCCGACATAAGATGGGGTCACCCCCAAAATGAGGAGGCGCAGAGAGCAGGGGTCCTGAGCTGGATGCCGTGTACTAGTAGGCAGTGGCGCTGCCGAAGCGGGTGTCGTTCGGCTCGAGGCGGGCACAGGTGGGACAGACAGCGTGTCCAAGCGAGAGTTGACAGACCGCAGGTAGTTCAGGATGGTTTCCTGTTGGGATCTCTGACGAGAAACAGGTCAGGTCAGCAAGCGAAGGAGCCTGTTATGGATCCGGGTGGTGGAACCTCTGTACTGCGGTGCAAAGAGGGACCAGAGGGGCGTAACTAGGTATCAACTCGGACTGACCAAGGTCGCACGGCGGCTCTATCGACTTCGTGAACCAGGGAAGGACCGAGCAGAGGGACCAGGTGCTACACTGGGCCAGTCCTTGTATGAGAGCAGGTGACTCCCACGGGTAACTGGCAGGAGCCTCCGGGTAGGCTGTCTGGTAGGCACGGCAGGTAACTGGTAGGAGCCTCCAGGTAGGCTGGCTGATAGGCACGGCAGGTAACTAGTACGTTCTCCGGGTAGGCAGGCAAGCCTAGCTCATAGACAGACTGGCTGGTTTGGATCGTAGGCAGACCGTCGGGCTGGAGAGTACACTTGGCTGGCGGAGACAGGTAGTCAGGCTGGCGGACAGGACTGGTAGTCAGGCTGGCGGACTGGACTGGTAGTCAGGTTGGCGGACTGGACTGGTAGTCAGGCTGGCGGACTGGTAGTCAGGCTGGTGGACTGGACTGGTAGTCAGGCTGGCGGACTGGACTGGTAGTCAGGCTGGCGGACTGCTAGTCAGACTAGCAGCGGGACCTGAGGGCTGAAGCAGAGTTTAGAACACAAAGCTACAACCTTGCACGGGCACCTCCATTTTGGAGGAGGTGCCTTTTATATGCGAAGTCCTCCGGCCATTGGCCAGGGACTCCTTAGGACGGCACGCGCGGCCCCTTTAAGCGGGAGGGAGCGCGCGAGCACCCTAAGCACAGTGCCCGGGAAGCTGCGCGCGCCGGCAGCAGCAGCAGGACAGCCGGAAGACGCCGGGCCGGGAGCGCGGCGGTAAGGGGGACGGCGTCTCTGCCTGTCAGGGGGCACAGACGCCGATGCTACATCCTGTTTCTTTTGCTCTGTAATCTGTTACAAGTCCGGGTGGTGAAACCTTTGTGCTTCGGTGCAAAGAGGGACCAGAGAGGCATGACTAAGTGCCTACTCGGCCTTACCAAGGTCGCATGGCGACTCAATCGACTCCATGAACCAAGGAGGGACCGAGCAGGAGGACCAGGTGCCACTCTGGGACCGACCTTGTATGAGAGCTGGTGACTCCCACGGGTCAGAAGGCAGGAACTGACCGGTACAGCGGATGAGCACGGCAGGAAGGCTGACGGGTAGTCCTGGTAGGTAAGCAGGCTGGTTCGGCAGATAGCCAGACGGGTGCTCCAGGTAGGCAGCTGGCGGGCATGACAGGTAACAGGTAGGTGCTCCAGGTAGGCTGGCAGGCGGGCCCAACAGGTAACAGGTTGGTGCTCCAGGTAGGCAGAACTATAGACAGACTGGCGGGCTTGACTGTAGACAGACTGACGAACAGGACTGACAGGCAGCGGGACCTGAGGGCTGAAGCAAGTGTTAGCACACAGAACAACAACCTTGCACAGGCACCTCCATTTTGGAGGAGGTGCCTTATATAGGGGCAGTCCTCCGGCCACTGGCCGGGGACACTATAGGACGGCGCGCGCGGCCCCTTTAAGAGGGAGGGAGCGCGCGCGAGCCCTAAGCACAGAGCTCGGGGAGCTGCGCGCGGAGCGCGCCACAGCAGCAGGGGCGCGGGAGGACGCCGGAACTGGACATCAGCGGTGAGGGGAACGGCGTCTCTGCCCGGCTGGAGGGGTAATGGGGTTAATCTGATTGAATCGAGCACTTAGAATTTAACGTTATTCGCCCGGCAGCATTTGGCTCCGGCCATGAGGGCGACGCCGGAGTAGGTTCAGT
Organism: Phyllobates terribilis; assembly: GCF_046119375.1. NCBI lineage: Eukaryota > Metazoa > Chordata > Amphibia > Anura > Dendrobatidae > Phyllobates > Phyllobates terribilis. The sequence goes on from NW_027362763.1 coordinate 18,207,062, forward strand.
CACCGCTTTGTGTATAGAGAATGGCTGATGTAACCACGTCCCCTGCACTATCATAAACACACAGTCTGCTCCCCTATATCTTCCTCTACCACACACACAGTCTGTGCCCCCATGTCCTCCTCTATCACACACACAGTCTGCGCCCTCATGTCCTCCTCTATCACACACAGTCTGCTCCCCATGTCCTCCTCTATCACACACAGTCGGCTCCCCCATGTCCTCCTCTATCACACACAGTCTGTGCCCCCATGTCCTCCTCTATCACACACAGTCTGTGCCCCCATGTCCTCTACCACACAGCCTGTTCCTCCATGTCCTCCTCTATCACACAGTCTGTGCCCTCATGTCCTCCTCTATCACACACACAGTCTGATCCCCAATGTCTTCCTCTATCAAATATAGTAGTGTTCAAAATAATAGCAGTGTGTTCACAAACATGTGTTAAGCACAAAATGGTTCTACTAGTTTTTATTTCCATCATTGGGAACATTGCACACTGTTTTCTAATTCAAAACCTGAAGATAAATGTAGATTAATTTTTAACTACATTATAGAAAATAAAAAATGAAAATTGGGCTTTTCTAAAAAATATCAGTGTCCTCGTTTGTCTTTAGAAACTTACAATATGTCTTTGTTTTTGAGGATGTAGCATTCCTGTGAATCACCAACCTAATATTTAATAGTATACCCACAGTTTTTTAGAACTGCTTCACATCTATGTTGCATAGAGTCAAGCAACTTCTGCACCTGTCAGCTGTTATTTAAACCCAGGATGCTTTGACTACTTCCCACAATTTTTTGCCATTTATTGGCTTTGCCTCCGAAACAAAATTTTTGATGTCACCCTACAAGTGTTCTATCGGATTAAGGTCCGGGGATTTGGCTGGACACTCCATAACCTCAATTGTGTTGGACTGGAACCAAGATTTTGCTTGTTTACTGGTGTGTTTAGGGTCGTTGTCTTGTTTAAACACCCATTTCAAGGGCATATCCTCTTCAGCGTAAGGCAACATGACCTCTTTAAGTATTTTAATATGTGCAGACTGGTCCATGATCCCTGGTATGCGGTAAATAGTTCCGGCAACATATTAAGAGAAGCATGCCCATATTATGATGCTGCTCCACCATGCTTCATTGTCTTCAGAGTGTATTGTGGCTGAATGCCGAGTTTGGGGGTCGCCTGATGAACGGTCTGCAGCCCTTGGACCCGAAAAGAACAATTTTACTTTCATCAGTCCACAAAATGTTTCTCCATTTCTCTTTAGGCCAGTTGATGTGTTCTTTGGAAAAATTGTCTTTGCTTCAGTACATGTGTTGTTTTAACAGCAGGACTTTGCGGGGACTTCTTCCTAAGAGATTAGCTTCACACCGGCGTCTTCTAACTGTCACAGTACTCACAGGTAACTGGAGACTGTCTGTGATCATCCTGGAGCTGATCATTGGCTGAGCCTTTGCTATTCTTCTATCCATTCGAATGGTAGTCTTCCGTTTTCTTCCACGTCTCTCTGGTTCTGCTTTCCATTGTAAAGCATTGGAGATCATTTTATCTGAACAGCCGATCGATGTCTGCACTTCTTTATAAGTTTTACACTCTCCAATCAACTTTTTAATCAAAGTATGCTGTTCTTCTGAACAATGTCTTGAACGACCCATATTTCTCAGGCTTTCAAGGAGAAATGCATGTACAACATGTGCTGGCTTCACCCTTAAATAAGGGCCCTCTGATTCACACCTGTTTCTTCACAGAATGATTGACAGCACTGATTGACCTCCACACTGCTATTATTGTGAACACATCCCGTACAATTAATTATTCAGATACACAGACTCAAAAAACAGCAAATCATGAATGCGGAGTCTGGGGATTTTCTTACAATCTACTGCACCGACTGGTAAATTGTTTGACATGTGGTGAAAGAATTTATACCAAAAACACTGATTAATCTGGATAGTCATATTGGACAGCTGGTATTTGATGACAACAGTATATCAGGGTTTCCATCTCAATCTCCGAGTGACATGATACAGATGAAACCCCCGAGGGATCCATTCACTATAATGAGGCAAGAAAGGGGAGGGACGGGCGCAAACCCCTAAAAAGATAAACCGAAAACAAGAGGATATGAAAATACAAAAAACTTTATTGTTAAAATTACCAAGTGAAGGGAGGGGAAAACAAACACATATACAGACATCCATGTGGAAAACGTAGCAGCACCAGACACCTGATTATTGTAGACGAAGTACATATATGAGGGTCTACACCAGAGGTCTCAAACACGCGGCCCGCAGGCACCATAGACACCGATCGCGGCCCGGTCCAGGAGCTGCCGACAGCTGCGCTTTAGTTCAGTGTATAGCCACGCACAGACCGGCTATAGCGTCGGCGTCCCTGCCTCCTGCTAGGCAGGGACGCCGTTCCCCTCACCTCTCCGCTCCGTGCCCGGCGGCTTCCTCCTGCTCTGCTGGCAGCGCGCGCTGCTTCCCGGCCTCTGTGCTTAGGGCGCGCGCGCGCTCCCCCTCTCTTAAAGGGGCCGCGCGCGCCGTCCTAAGGAGTCCCCGGCCAATGGCCGGAGGACCTCACCATATATAAGGCACCTCCTTCAAAATGGAGGTGCCAGAGCAATGTTGTTGCAAAGCCTTTCAACTCTGCTTCAGCCATCAGGTCCCGTTACCAGATACCTGCCAGTTACCTGCCAGATCTCTGCTTGATACCTACCTGATTCCTGTCTACCTGCTTGCATTCCTGCGGTCCGACAGTCTGCCTACCAACACCTGTCAGTCTGTCTATGGATCTGCCCGCCCACCTGGGAGCGCTCACCTGCTACCTGCCTGCTAGCCTACCTGGAGGCTCTGCTGTCACTTGCCGTGACCACCTGCCTGTCCAGAGACTCTTGCCCGCTCACCTGGGAGCACTCACCTGCTACCTGCCTGCTAGCCTACCTGGAGGCTCTGCCGTCACTTGCCGTGACCACCTGCCTGTCCAGAGACTCTTGCCCGCTCACCTGGGAGCGCTCACCTGCTACCTGCCTGCTAGCCTACCTGGAGGCTCTGCCGTCACTTGCCGTGACCACCTGCCTGTCCAGAGACTCTTGCCCGCTCACCTGGGAGCGCTCACCTGCTACCTGCCTGCTAGCCTACCTGGAGGCTCTGCCGTCACTTGCCATGACCACCTGCCTGTCCAGAGACTCCTGCCCGCTCACCTGGGAGCGCCCACCTGCTACCCGCCTGCTAGCCTACCTGGAGGCTCTGCCGTCACTTGCCGTGACCACCTGCCTTCTAGAGACTCTTATCCTGCTGTCACTTGCCGTGACCACCTGCCTGTCTAGAGACTCTTACCCTGCTGTCACTTGCCGTGACCACCCGCCTGTCAAGAGACTGTCCCCGTCACTTGCCGTGACCTCCTGCCCTTCTACCCAAAGACTGTCCCCGTCACTTGCCGTGACCTCCTGCCCTTCTACCCAGAGACTGTCCCTGTCACTTGCCGTGACTACCTGCCCACCTTCCCTGGGAGCCACCCGCTTCCTTACAAGGACTGCCCCTTTGTATAGTTGCTCAGAGGTTCCACCTCCCAGACCCATTACACCGGCTCTCTGCACAGCAATACCAATGCCAGCCGCCGGCCTATCAGAGGCTATCAGCTGGCATATGTCTTATATGTGTATGTGAAGAACGACACAAGGGACATTCCTCCAATATGGGGACTAGGATGGGGACATTCCTCCAATATGGGGACCAGCATGGGGACCTTCCTCCAATATGGGGACCAGGATGGGGGCATTTCTCCAATATGGGGACCTGGATGGGGACCTTCCTACAAGATGGGGTCCAGGATGGGGACATTCCTCCAACATGGGGACCAGAATGGGGACATTCTTACAAGCTGGGGACCAGGATGGGGACATTCCTACAAGCTGGGGACCAGGATGGGGACATTCCTACAAAATGGGGACCAGCATGGGGACCTTCCTCCAATATGGGGACCAGGATGGGGACATTCCTCCAATATGGGGACCTGGATGGGGACATTCCTCCAATATGGGGTGTAACGGGGCCGGGTGGCGGAACCTCTGTGCCTTGGAACAAGGAGGGACCCCGAGGGGCAGGTGTTATTCTGGGGACGACCTTGTAATAGAGCAGGTGGCTCCCACGGGTCAGGTAGCTGGGACTGACCGGAGTAGCGGGTGGACACAACAGGTTGGTAGCAGTCTCTGGGTGAGTAGGCGGGTGGTCACGGGAAGTGACGGAAGAGCAGGTAAGAGTCTCTTGGCTGGCAGGCAGGTGGTCACGGCAAGTGACGGCTGAGCGGGTAAGAGTCTCTTGGCTGGCAGGCAGGCGGTCACGGCAAGTGACGGCTGAGCGGGTAAGAGTCTCTTGGCTGGCAGGCAGGCGGTCATGGCAAGTGACGGCTGAGCGGGTAAGAGTCTCTTGGCTGGCAGGCAGGCGGTCACGGCAAGTGATGGCTGAACGGGTAAGAGTCTCTTGGCTGGCAGGCAGGTGGTCACGGCAAGTGACGGCGGAGCCTCCAGGTAGGCTAGCAGGCGGGTAGCAGGTGAGCGCTCCCAGGTGAGCGGGCTAGCAGGTAACTGGCAGGTAGCAGGCAGGTAACTGGCAGGTGCTTCCTGGTCTGCAGGTGGACTTGCCCATAGACAGACTGGCGGATGCAGGAGACAGACTGTCGGGCTGAAGAGAAGACAAGCAGGCAGACAAGACTGGTAGTCAGGCTGGCAACGGGACCTGAGGGCTGAAGCAGAGGTGAGTATGCTTTGCAACAACTTTGCTCGGGCACCTCCATATTGGAGGAGGTGCCTTATATATGGGAAGTCCTCCGGCTATTGGCCGGGGACTCTTTAGGACGGCGCGCGCGGTCCCTTTAAGAGAGGGGGAGCGCGCACACGCGCGCCCTAAGCACAGTACCCGGGAAGGAGCGCGCGCCGGCAGCAGCGAGGGAAGGAGCACTGGAGGACGCCGTGCGCTGAACAGGAAGGTGAGAGGGACGGCGTCTCTGCCTAGCAGGAGGCGGAGACGCCGATGCTACAGTACCCCCCCTTTAGGCCCCCCTTTTTTAGGCCAGAGAGAAATTTCTCAAGGAGAAGCGGAGCGTTGATGTTCTCCCTGGGTTCCCAAGTTCTTTCCTCAGGACCAAACCCCTTCCAATCCACCAGAAAAAAGGTTCTCCCTCTTACCCTCTTGGTGGCCAGGATACTCTCCACTTCAAAGATGTCCTCAGCAGAAACAGGAGTAGGACGAGTACCTGGATTGTCGGAAAAAGTGTTAAGGACAACGGGTTTGAGGAGGGATACGTGGAAGGAGTTGGGAATGTGTAGGGTGGCCGGGAGTTTTAATTTGTAGGCCACTGGGTTAATTTGCCTGAGGACTTCGAAGGGTCCGATGAATCGAGGACCCAACTTGTAGGAGGGTACTTTGAGCCGCACATGTTTGGAAGAGAGCCAAACCTTGTCTCCCGGACGGAATTGAGGCGGATCCAGACGTCTCTTATCAGCATATCTCTTCATCCGCTCGGAGGACAGAAGAAGAGCGGACCTGGTACTCTCCCAAATAGTAGAAAATTCACTGACAAGAGACTCCGCGGCAGGGTTGTCCACAGAAGCGGAGACAGGAACTGGAATCCGGGGATGTTGGCCACCGACTATAAAGAACGGGGATTTGGAAGAGGATTCGCTCTCATGGTTATTATAAGAGAATTCGGCCCATGGTAGGAGATCCACCCAATCCGAATGGTGGGCATTAACGGAGTGCCGGAGGTAGAAATCCAGGGTGACGTCTAGCAGTTTACATGTGGCTCTCCAGAAGCGTGAGGTGAACTGAACCCCACGATCCGACACGATGTGGAGGGGTAGGCCATGGAGACGGAAGATGTGGCGGATAAAGTCTTTAGCCAGCTCGGGTGCAGGTGGGTGACCAGGCAGGGGAATGAAGTGGGCCATTTTAGAAAAGCGGTCAGCGACCACCCAAATGACTGCACAACCGGCAGAAACAGGAAGATCGGTGATAAAGTCCATAGCAATGTGCATAGAGGTGGTTCTGCCGAAGCCTAAGCAGGACCTGACGAACATCCCTCCAGTGTGTGGGGAGATCCGGAGAGAAGACCAAGATATCGTCCAGGTATACCACTACGCAGGAGTACAGGAGGTCATGGAAGATGTCGTTGACCAGCTCTTGAAAGACAGCGGGGGCATTACATAGTCCGAAGGGTATCACAAGGTACTCATAGTGACCGTCCCGGGTATTGAATGCTGTCTTCCACTCGTCTCCTTGACGGATACGGACCAGGTTATATGCTCCTCGTAGATCCAGCTTGGAGAAGATCCTGGCGCCCTTGAGATGGTCAAACAATTCGGAGATGAGCGGCAGGGAGTATTTGTTTTTTACAGTGATTAGATTGAGTCCTCTGTAGTCAATACAGGGACGTAGCGAGCCGTCTTTCTTTTTGACAAAGAAGAATCCGGCTCCAGCCGGGGAGGTAGATTTTCGGATAAATCCCCTAGCCAGATTTTCTTCAATGTATTCAGACATGGCCCGGGTTTCGGCCGCAGACAACGGGTAGATACGCCCACGGGGAGGAGTGGCACCAGGTACCAGGTCGATCGGGCAGTCATATGGCCTATGGGGTGGCAACGTCTCTGCTTCCTTTTTACCGAAGCCGTCCGCATAGGGCCAGTATGGAGCCGGGAGACAGGGTAGATTAGCTGGAGTAGGCGGAGGGCGAGCTGGGCGGACCGGAACCAGGCAGGTCTTATGGCAGTCTGGACTCCACTGGAGTACTTCACCGGATCGCCAGTTCAATATGGGTTCATGTGTCTGGAGCCAAGGTAGACCTAGCAACAGGGAGTGAGAGAGTCCGGATAGCACATGGAAGGAGATCTTCTCTGAGTGCAGCATTCCCACCTGCAGAGTTAAGGGTTCAGTGACGAGCAGGTTGGGCACTGGCAGGAGTCTACCATCCACGGAGGCAACTGACAAAGGTTCAGTGAGAGGCTTGGTGGGAATACGGTATCTCTCTACCAAGGACTGGGAGATGAGGTTCTCAGCAGCTCCAGAGTCCAGGTGGGCGATTTCAAAGTGCCGATCCTCTCCCCAGGAGAAAGAGACAGGCAAATTCAGGGAGGGAGAGGACTTACTTTTGTCTAGGACGACCTCTCCGAGCGATCCTAGACACCGGCGTTTCCCGGCCTCTCCGGGCAGGAACGGATCAGATGCTCCTTTCTGCCACAATAGAAACAGCTCCCCTCGGCCCGGCGTGACTCCTGGCGGGATTTGACCAACTTGGTCTGGTCGACCTGCATGGGCTCGGGTGAGTGCGCCCGGGGAGTGACTGAAGAAGAGACAGGTCTCTGGAAGTTAGGAGCAAGGCGGGGAAACCTTCTCTCACGGGTGGTTTCCTTGGTACGTTCCTGGAACCGGATTTCAATCCGGGTAGCAAGTGACACCAGGTCGTCCAGAGTGGTAGGGATGTCCCGACCGGCAAGTTCATCTTTAATCCGAAAGACCCTCCCAGAAGACGGAGAGCAGGGCCTCGTTATCCCAGGCAAGCTCAGAAGCGAGGGTACGGAGCCGTATGGTATATTGGCCTACGGTGAGACTCCCTTGGCGGAGACGTAGCAGAGAGGAGGCTGACGAGGTCTTTCGTCCCAGATCATCGAAGACTTTCCGGAAAGCAGTGAGGAAAGCTGACAAGTTGGATACCAGGGGATCACCTCTCTCCCACAGGGGATTCAGCCAAGTCAGTGCTTCCCCAGTGAGATGAGACATGATGAAGGCCACTTTGGCCCGGTCGGTGGTAAAGTGATGTGCCAAGAGTTCAAAGTGCAGGGTGCACTGGTTAATGAAGCCTCGAGCCAAGGCGGGATCTCCACCAAAACGAGGCGGTGCAGAGAGCCGGGGACCCGGACCGGGTACCATGGCATTGATGGGCAGCGGCGCTGCCGGGGCGTGAGTCGTATGACTGGAGGCAGGTCCAGGTGGAGCAGTCAGTGTGTCCAGGCGGGAGTTGACATTACGCAGGTGGTTCAGGATGGATTCCTGTTGGGATCTCTGACGGGAGACTTCGTGGAACAGGTCAGAGAGCGAGAGAGCTTGGGTGCCACCGGGTTCCATGGCCTGAGCAAACTGTAACGGGGCCGGGTGGTGGAACCTCTGTGCCTTGGAACAAGGAGGGACCCCGAGGGGCAGGTGTTATTCTGGGGACGACCTTGTAATAGAGCAGGTGGCTCCCACGGGTCAGGTAGCTGGGACTGACCGGAGTAGCGGGTGGACACAACAGGTTGGTAGCAGTCTCTGGGTGAGTAGGCGGGTGGTCACGGGAAGTGACGGAAGAGCAGGTAAGAGTCTCTTGGCTGGCAGGCAGGTGGTCACGGCAAGTGACGGCTGAGCGGGTAAGAGTCTCTTGGCTGGCAGGCAGGCGGTCACGGCAAGTGACGGCTGAGCGGGTAAGAGTCTCTTGGCAGGCAGGCAGGCGGTCATGGCAAGTGACGGCTGAGCGGGTAAGAGTCTCTTGGCTGGCAGGCAGGCGGTCACGGCAAGTGACGGCTGAACGGGTAAGAGTCTCTTGGCTGGCAGGCAGGTGGTCACGGCAAGTGACGGCGGAGCCTCCAGGTAGGCTAGCAGGCGGGTAGCAGGTGAGCGCTCCCAGGTGAGCGGGCTAGCAGGTACGGCAGGTAGCAGGCAGGTAACTGGCAGGTGCTTCCTGGTCCGCAGGTGGACTTGCCCATAGACAGACTGGCGGATGCAGGAGACAGACTGTCGGGCTGAAGAGAAGACAAGCAGATAGACAGGACTGATAGTCGGGCTGGCAACGGGACCTGAGGGCTGAAGCAGAGGTGAGTATGCTTTGCAACAACTTTGCTCGGGCAGGAGGCAGAGACGCCGATGCTACATGGGGACCTGGATGGGGACCTTCCTACAAGATGGGGACCAGGATGGGGACATTCCTCCAACATGGGGACCAGGATGGGGACATTCCTACAAGCTGGGGACCAGGATGGGGACATTGCTACAAGATGGGGACCAGGATGGGGACATTCCTCCAACATGGGGACCAGGATGGGGACCTTCCTACAAGATGGGGACCAAGATGGGAACATTCCTACAAGATGTGGACCAGGATGGGGACATTCCTCCAACATGGGGACCAGGATGGGGACCTTCCTACAAGATGGGGACTTTCCTACAAGATGGGGACCAGGATGGGAACATTCCTACAATATGGGGACCAGGATGGGGATATTACTACAAGATGGGGACCAGGATGGGGACATTCCTACACTATGGCGACCAGGATGGGGACATTCTTACAATATGGGGACCAGGATGGGGACACTCCTACAAGATGGGGACCAGGATGGGCACATTACTTCAAGAGGCGGACCAGGATGGGGACATTCCTACAAGATGGGGACCAGGATGGGGACATTCCTACAAGATCTGGACCAGGACGGAGACATTCCTACAAGATGGGGACCTTCCTACAATATGGGGACCAGGATGGGGACCTTCCTACAATATGGGGACCTTCCTACAAGATGGGGACCAGGATGGGAACATTCCTACAATATGGCGACCAGGATGGGGACATTCTTACAATATGGGAGCCAGGATGGGGACATTGCTACAAGATGGGGACCAAGATGGGAACATTCCTACAATATGGCGACCAGGATGGGGACATTCTTACAGTATGGGAACCAGGATGGGGACATTGCTACAAGATGGAGACCAGGATGGGGACATTCTTACAATATGGCGACCAGGATGGGGACATTCTTACAGTATGGGAACCAGGATGGGGACATTGCTACAAGATGGAGACCAGGATGGGGAAATTCTTACAATATGGCAACCAGGATGGGGACATTCTTACAAGATGGGGACCAGGATGGGCACATTACTTCAAGAGGGGGACCAGGATAGGGACATTCCTACAATATGGGGACCAGGATGGGGACATTCCTCCAACATGAGGACCTTCCTACAAGATGGGGACCAGGATGGGGACATTCCTACAAGATGGGGACCAGGATGGGGACATTCCTACAAGATGGAGACCTTCCTACAATATGGTGACCAGGATGGGGGCCTTCCTACAATATGGGGACCTTCCTACAAGATGGGGACCAGGATGGGCACATTACTACAAGATGTGAACATTCCTACAATATGGAGACCAGGATGGGGACATTCCTACAATATGGCGACCAGGATGGGGACATTCCTACAAGATGGGGACCAGGATGGGGACATTCCTACAAGATGGGGACCAGGACGGGGACATTCCTACAAGATGGAGACCTTCCTACAATATGGTGACCAGGATGTGGACCTTCCTACAATATGGGGACCTTCCTATAAGATGTGGACCAGGATGGGCAGATTACTACAAGATGGAAACATTCCTGCAATATGGAGACCAGGATGGGGACATTCCTACATTATGGCGACCAGGATGGGGACATTCCTACAAGATGGGGACCAGGATGGGGACATTCCTACAAGATGGGGTCCAGGACGGGGACATTCCTACAAGATGGAGACCTTCCTACAATATGGTGACCAGGATGTGGACCTTCCTACAATATGGGGACCTTCCTACAAGATGGGGACCAGGATGGGCACATTACTACAAGAAGGGAACATTCCTACAATATGGAGACCAGGATGGGGACATTCCTACAATATGGCGACCAGGATGGGGACATTCCTACAAGATGGGGACCAGGATGGGCACATTACTACAAGATGGGGACCAGGATGGGGACTTTCCTACAAGATGGGGACCAGGATGGGAACATTCCTACAAGATGGGAACCAGGATGGGGTATTACTACAAGATGGGGACCAGGATGGGGACATTCCTACACTATGGTGACCAGGATGGGGACATTCTTACAATATGGCGACCAGGATGGGGACATTCTTACAATATGGGGACCAGGATGGGGACACTCCGACAAGATGGGGACCAGGATGGGCACATTACTTCAAGAGGCAGACCAGGATGGGGACATTCCTACAAGATGGGGACCAGGATGGGGACATTCCTACAAGATCTGGACCAGGATGGGGACATTCCTACAAGATGGGGACCTTCCTACAATATGGGGACCAGGATGGGGACCTTCCTACAATATGGGGACCTTCCTACAAGATGGGGACCAGGATGGGCACATTACTACAAGATGGGAACCTTCCTACAATATGGGGATCAAGATGGGAACATTCCTACAATATGGCGACCAGGATGGGGACATTCTTACAATATGGGAACCAGGATGGGGACATTGCTACAAGATGGAGACCAGGATGGGGACATTCTTACAATATGGCGACCAGGATGGGGACATTCTTACAATATGGGAACCAGGATGGGGACATTGCTACAAGATGGAGACCAGGATGGGGACATTCTTACAATATGGCGACCAGGATGGGGACATTCTTACAAGATGGGGACCAGGATGGGCACATTACTTCAAGAGGGGGACCAGGATGGGGACATTCCTACAATACGGGGACCAGGATGGGGACATTCCTCCAACATGGGGACCTTCCTACAAGATGAGGACCAGGATGGGGACATTCCTACAAGATGGGGACCAGGATGGGGACATTCCTACAAGATGGAGACCTTCCTACAATATGGTGACCAGGATGAGGACCTTCCTACAAGATGGGGACCTTCCTACAAGATGGGGACCAGGATGGGCACATTACTACAAGATGGGAACATTCCTACAGAGACCAGGATGGGGACATTTCTACAATATGGCGACCAGGATGGGGACATTCCTACAATATGGCGACCAGGATGGGGACATTCCTACAAGATGGGGACCAGGATGGGGACATTCCTACAAGATGGGGACCAGGACGGGGACATTCCTACAAGATGGAGACCTTCCTACAATATGGTGACCAGGATGTGGACCTTCCTACAATATGGGGACCTTCCTACAAGATGGGGACCAGGATGGGCACATTACTACAAGATGGAAACATTCCTACAATATGGAGACCAGGATGGGGACATTCCTACAATATGGCGACCAGGATGGGGACATTCCTACAAGATGGGGACCAGGATGGGGACATTCCTACAAGATGGGGACCAGGATGGGGACATTCCTACAAGATGGAGACCTTCCTACAATATGGTGACCAGGATGTGGACCTTCCTACAATATGGGGACCTTCCTACAAGATGGGGACCAGGATGGGCACATTGCTACAAGATGGGGACCAGGATGGGGACATTCCTACAAGATGGAGACCTTCCTACAATATGGTGACCAGGATGGGGGCCTTCCTACAATATGTGGACCTTCCTACAAGATGGGGACAAGGATGGGCACATTACTACAAGATGTGAACATTCCTACAATATGGAGACCAGGATGGGGACATTCCTACAATATGGCGACCAGGATGGGGACATTCCTACAAGATGGGGACCAGGATGGGGACATTCCTACAAGATGGGGACCAGGACGGGGACATTCCTACAAGATGGAGACCTTCCTACAATATGGTGACCAGGATGTGGACCTTCCTACAATATGGGGACCTTCCTACAAGATGGGGACCAGGATGGGCACATTACTACAAGATGGAAACATTCCTACAATATGGAGACCAGGATGGGGACATTCCTACAATATGGCGACCAGGATGGGGACATTCCTACAAGATGGGGACCAGGATGGGGACATTCCTACAAGATGGGGACCAGGACGGGGACATTCCTACAAGATGGAGACCTTCCTACAATATGGTGACCAGGATGTGGACCTTCCTACAAGATGGGGACCAGGATGGGCACATTACTACAAGATGGGAACATTCCTACAATATGGAGACCAGGATGGGGACATTCCTACAATATGGCGACCAGGATGGGGACATTCCTACAAGATGGGGACCAGGATGGGCACATTACTACAAGATGGGGACCAGGATGGGGACTTTCCTACAAGATGAGGACCAGGATGGGAACATTCCTACAAGATGGGGACCAGGATGGGGTATTACTACAAGATGGGGACCAGGATGGGGACATTCCTACACTATGGTGACCAGGATGGGGACATTCTTACAATATGGTGACCAGGATGGGGACATTCTTACAATATGTGGACCAGGATGGGGACACTCCTACAAGATGGGGACCAGGATGGGCACATTACTTCAAGAGGCGGACCAGGATGGGGACATTCCTACAAGATGGGGACCAGGGTGGGGACATTCCTACAAGATCTGGACCAGGATGGGGACATTCCTACAAGATGGGGACCTTCCTACAATATGGGGACCAGGATGGGGACCTTCCTACAATATGGGGACCTTCCTACAAGATGGGGACCAGGATGGGCACATTACTACAAGATGGGAACCTTCCTACAATATGGGGATCAAGATGGGAACATTCCTACAATATGGCGACCAGGATGGGGACATTCTTACAATATGGGAACCAGGATGGGGACATTGCTACAAGATGGAGACCAGGATGGGGACATTCTTACAATATGGCGACCAGGATGGGGACATTCTTACAAGATGGGGACCAGGATGGGCACATTACTTCAAGAGGGGGACCAGGATGGGGACATTCCTACAATACGGGGACCAGGATGGGGACATTCCTCCAACATGGGGACCTTCCTACAAGATGGGGACCAGGATGGGGACATTCCTACAAGATGGGGACCAGGATGGGGACATTCCTATAAGATGGAGACCTTCCTACAATATAGTGACCAGGATGAGGACCTTCCTACAATATGGGGACCTTCCTACAAGATGGGGACCAGGATGGGCACATTACTACAAGATGGGAACATTCCTACAGAGACCAGGATGGGGACATTTCTACAATATGGCGACCAGGATGGGGACATTACTTCAAGAGGGGGACCAGGATGGGGACCTTTCTACAATATGGGGAACAGGATGGGGACCTTCCTACAATATGGGGACCAGGATGGGGACATTCCTACAACATGGGGACCTTCCTACAAGATGGGGACCAGGATGGGGAACATTACTACAAGATGGGGACCAGAATGGGCACATTACTACAAGAGGGGGACCATGATGGGGACATTCCTACAAGATAGGGACATTACAACAAGATAGGGACCAGGATGGGTCATTACTACAAGATGAGGACATATCTACAATATGGGGACCAGTATGTGACATTACGACAATATGGGGCCCAGGAGGATGGGAGACATTACAACAAGATAGGGACTAGTATGGAATATTATGGGGACAAAGATAGGGGACATTACAAAATGCAGACCAGGGTGGGGCACATTGCTACAAGACTTTTGCCACAAAAACTTAAAAATAAAGCATGAAAAAATATTTTCCCACTAAAAATGCTGCTTTATATATAAACTAAAGTAAACAAAAAAAGTCCACGTTTATTATCGCCATATCCATAACGACCCAAGCTATAAAAAATAAAATAAAACAGCAAAAATGTTCAAAAGGTGTATAGAAAAAAAAACGGTATCACTAAAAATGTCACTTTCTCCTGCAAAGAATGTGGCCCCCCAAATAAATTTTTTTCCTGTGTGCGGCCTGTATACCCAGCCAAGTTTGAGACCCCTGGTCTACACTGTCATTGTTAGATACTGTGACAAAGTCACTGGTGAATTGGTGGAGGGGAGACATGTTTCCCTGAGGCTATGGGCGTCAGTGAATTGAAACTGTTAAGTTTCCTCCAGCATGTTATGTGCAAGGAGGGGTTAAGTCTCCATTTCCAAAGGGCGTGTTTTTACCAGAACAACCATAGAGCGGGTGGGAGGTTGTTCTCCATATCTCCTCCCCAGGGTGTAGTCTGGAGGAGGTTTAAATAGTTGGCCAGCTGAGGCATTCAGAGGTCAATGTCTGGAGAAGTAAGCTCCAGAAGGGAGCGTGTGTTTGAACCATGTGGAGTAGCTGAACTCTCAGCAGGTGAATCCCTGCTACTGCAAGGACTGTGTTCTATGTGTGACCATTGTTGCTTTGTTCTCCTGTTTTGCCCAGTGGGCTGTGTTTATTTTTATGGACTAAAGGTTGGTTTATACAGCCCTACAATAAATCCACCAAAGATTTAAAGAGACGGTGTACCTGTTTCTACCTCCGTGTGCAGCCGAGTGAGCGATCTACCACAGGTGGCAGTAGAAGTGCGGGCAAGATCCCCAGGAAACGACAACAGAAATCATGGAGGACCTAATCAAGCACCTGGTGAAAGCTAAGCAAAAGACAAGCAAGCTGCTATTGCAACAGATTCACCAACAGCAGCAGAACCAACAGGACGAGCTCCAACAACAGCAGCAGCAGATGGAATTGCTCGCAGAAGTGGTTCGTGAAATGCCAACAGCCCCTCCCCCAACTCCAGGTGATGACTTGAGCGTCCGGAAAGAGGTAAGACGAGCCATGCAAAAAATGACCCCAGGTGATGATGTGGAGGCGGGTGTTTGAGCGGGTGGCAGAGCGGGAGAGGCTTCCGCCGGAACAGTGGTCGGAGGTGTTGGCCTGTATCTGACTGGTGAGCCCCAAAAGGCTTATTACGACTTGGCCTTGCAGGATGCCCAGGAGTATATTAAACTCAAAACTGAGATACTGGCACGTGCTAGAGTGACTATGTCAGTCAGAGCCCAAAGGGTCCACCACTGGGCGTATTGCGGTGATAAACCACCTCGCTCCCAAATGTTCGATCTCCTCCATCTTGTGCAGAAGTGTTGCAGCCAGAGTCCTCCACGGAATGCGGATGACCTGGTTGACCTAGTAAAAAGATACCAGGTGGTCGAGAGGTCCCTAAAAAAGCCGGGTGGTGCTGCATCTCCATACTGGGGTACTCAAGGGGAGCCAGAGTCCCAAAAGACGGGATGTAGAGCCATGACTGGGGGAGTCCGAGGTCCCCAGGAGTTGCTGAGGGGCTGCCAAAGGCCACAGGGAAAGACATGATCTGCTGGAGGTGTCGCAATCCTGGACACGTAGCCGCCAGGTGTCCTATGTCCTCTGAGCAGATGGACTGCAGCGTAGGAAGACGCTGCTCATACTATGCTTATCCTGTCGGGGTCGTAGCGACATTCCACTCGTCCTCCAGTCACTCCAAATTAAGGCTATGAGCATGGTTCAACCATTCAAAGAATGAGTCAAACAAGCTGGTTCAAACTCAGAGCACGCTCAGAAGGCTACTGGCAAGCCACGATCTCAGCAATGTTCCCTTTATTTCCGCATGCACAAACTTAAATACACTACATAATGGGGAGGGGAAAGGGGTTGTTCGGGGCGGGGTAAGCCATAAATGTCTAGTATCCGGCCACTCCTGATTGGTCCATGTCTCCTTAACTCAGTCTCTGGGCAGACAACCGTCAGTTGATGATTCGGTTTCATTTCTCTGAAACAGGTGCTGGCTGATACTGGCGCCATCTTAGCATAAATTTCGATCTAAGTAACACGTAGCAAGGAAAGCTTATTGTTATAAGACACAAAATGGTGGTTAGTACATAAGCAAAGCGTATAAAAGTATAAAAGTAGAGAAAATATATATTCTTTTTTTACCCTGACATTCCCCCCTAAACACTAAGCTTTCCCTTGCTTCGGGGCCTTTGAGACTGTCCATGTGTGGGGAGAGGGGAGGTGGATTTCTTCACCCAATTATCTTAGAAGCTGCCCCCTTATGGGACGCCCCCAAACAATTGAGGCCTACCCTAAATGACACATGGAGTTCTCCCAACTGACCCTAAACTAGATCTCTCAATTGGACTCTGTCATGGGGGGTCTGGTCAGGCTTGTTCAAAAAAGTGTATTTCTCCATATCTTCCTTACTGGTATCATCATGTAACAGAGATGTGGTTTCTTGATTCAAAAAGGTCTCGGAGGTTGGAACAGCATTGTTTATAGCTTTCCTGTATAAGGAGACTATGCAGCATACCATGTCATTTGTAGCGCCGGCGTCCCTGCCCTCTGCTAGGCAGGGACGCTGTTCCCCTCACCCCTCTGCTCCGAGCCCGGCGTCCTCCTCCCGCTCCGCTGGCAGCGCGCGCTCCTTCCCGGCCACTGTGCTTAGGGCGCGCGCGCGCGCTCCCTCCCTCTTAAAGGGGCCGCGCGCGCCGTCCTAAGGAGTCCCCGGCCAATGGCCGGAGGACTTCACCATATATAAGGCACCTCCTCCAAAATGGAGGTGCCCGAGCAATGTTGTTGCACTGTTCACTACTCTGCTTCAGCCCTCAGGTCCCGTTGCCAGTTACCTGCCAGATACCTGCCAGTTTGCTGTCTGATTCCTGCCTGATATTCTGCTTACCTGCCTGCTAGCCTGAGGTCCGACGGTCTGCCTACCGACTCCTGTCAGTCTGTCTAAGGACCAGCTTGCCCGCTCACCTGGGAGCGCTCCTCTGCTACCTGCCTGCTAGCCTGAGGTCCGACGGTCTGCCCTCCAACTCCTGTCAGTCTGTCTATGGACCAGCTTGCCCGCTCACCTGGGAGCGCACATCTGCTACCTGCCTACTAGCCTACCTGGAGGCTCCGCCGTCACGTGCTGTGACCACCTGCCATTCCAGAGACTCCTGCCCGCTCACCTGGGAGAGCACACCTGTTACCTGCCTGCTAGCCTACCTGGAGGCCCCGCCGTCACGTGCTGTGACCACCTGCCATTCCAGAGACTCCTGCCCGCTCACCTGGGAGCGCATACCTGTTACCTGCCTGCTAGCCTACCTGGAGGCTCCGCCATCATGTGCTGTGACCACCTGCCATTCCAGAGACTCTCGCTTGCTCACCTGGGAGCACACATCAACCATCTGCCTGCTAGCCTACCTGGAGGCTCTGCCATCACAGGTCGTACCTACCCTTTACCCGGAGACTGCCCCGGTCACTTGCCGTGACCTCCTGCCCGTTCATCCAGAGACTACCCCGGTCATTTGCCGTGACCTCCTGCCCGTTCATCCAGAGACTGCCCCGGTCACTTGCCGTGACCTCCTGCCCGTTCATCCAGAGACTGCCCCAGTCACTTGCCGTGACCTCCAGCGCGTTCACTCAGAGACTGTCCCGGTCACCTGCTGTGACTGCCTGCCCGTCTTCCCTGGTCGCCACCCGCTCCCTTACAAGGACCGCCCCCTTGTATAGTAGCTCAGAGGTTCCACCTCCCAGACCCGTTACATCATTCCTGCGCAATTCACTATGTCACAGTAATCAAATCGATACGTCTGGATTTTTGCGTATCTACCCAAAATGTGGTAGCTGTCCACCCTGGGACAGACAGTAAGCATATGGGAAGGATATAGAAGAAGGTAGTCATCTTTTATAGGTTCGTTTTGTCTCTCTTGCAGTGGGAGGCGTGAATCCAGGTGCTCTTGCCCTCAAGCTTCAGAGCTGTAGGAGTAGTCAGGATCACAGTGTAGGGGCCCTCAAATCTGGGTTGGAGACAGTCTTTCCGGACAAACTTCTTTACGTACACCAGGTCGCCTGGGGTGAAATCATGTACCGCATCACCTGTGGATTCTGGGAGAGAAGCAGATACTGTAGAGCGGGTGTTAGTCAATTCTTTAGACAGAGCAATCACAAATTTTACTACTCTATCATGTGTTTCAGACAACTCTTGGGGCCTAATTTCTCCTATTTTAGGTGGGGTCCCAAACAAAATTTCATAGGGAGTTAGCCCATGTTTAGCTTGTGGGGTGTGTCTGATATGATACAATACTATAGGGAGTAGGTCGGGCCAGGGGAGGGGATGATCTTGGGTCATTTTCAAGAGCTGGGTCTTGAGTGTGGAATTCATCCTTTCCACTTTGCCTGAACTGGCAGGATGGTATGGAGTGTGAAGGCCCAAATCTGTTCCCAACATGTTCCAAAGTTCTTTGTAGATATTTGCTGTGAAAGCTGGTCCTTGATCCGATTCTATGACTTGGGGAACTCCAAATCTGCAGGCAATTTCAGTGATCAGTTTCTTGGCTGTGACTTTAGCAGTCATGTTGACAACCGGGTAGGCCTCGGGCCAGGCTGAGAACATATCCACGGCTACCAAAACGTACTCATATTTTCCTGCTTTAGGCATTTGGATATGGTCGACTTGTATTCTCTGCCAAGGGTAGTCTGGTTTAGCCAGGTGTTGGAGAGGGAACCGTGCCGTACACGTTGGGTTGCAAGTAGCGCAGACAGAGCAGGATTTTGAGTATGCAGTCACAGTGGAAGAGATTCCGGGTGCAAAGTACAGTTTCTTGATACATGCCAAGGCTTGATTCTTTCCTCTGTGTGTAGGCCCGTGAGCCCATGCTGCCACGGCTGAGTACATGCGCCTAGGCAAGCAAGATTTTCCGTCCACTTGATAAAGAGTTGAGTCGACCTTTAAATCTTTGCGACCTGCCAGCACGGCTCCCGCCGCTTTCCATTGCTTGACTTCTTCAGTGGGGGTCTTCCTTTGCTCTTCACACAATTTTTCTTCAGGCATCCTGACCCCCCTGGATTCCACTCGTGTCTCCGCTGGACTTGTATGGTCTTCCGCCGGCTGTTCTTTGGCTCTTGCTCTAGTGAGCGCCACAGCTACGGTTTGCAGGGTCTCCCCCATCTCTTCTTCCTTTTCCTGCCACTTTGATGACACATTCTCCACTGCCACAGTCTTGGCTGCTTGGCCAGCTAGGTGGTTGCCCCTGGCTTCCCTGGAATCTAGTCTTCCATGAGCCTTGACCTTGATAACAGCAAGCTGAATGGGTAATTCCAGGGCCTTCATTAGGGCCTTAATCCATGAGGCATGCTTCACTGGTGTACCTGCAGCTGTGATGAATCCTCTAGACTTCCACAAGAGTCCAAAATCATTGCAAATTCCATATCCATACCTAGAATCAGTATATATGTTCGCCGTTGTTCCAGCTGCCAGGTGGCAGGCTTCTGTGAGAGCTACAAGTTCAGCTTCTTGTGCAGACATGTATGGTGGTAGAGCTTCAGCCTTGAGGACTGTTAAGTCTGTTGTGACAGCATATCCCGTGTGGAACTTCCCTTGAGGGTCTGCGAAACGGGATCCATCAGTCCATAGGTGAAAGGCAGGGTGTGCGAGCGGATGTGCCACCATATTCTCTGGAGCAGAAGTCTCTTCCTGCAAAATTTTTATACAATCATGAGGTTCCACCAATGGACCTTCACCCTGTTCGTCTTCCCCCCTAGAAGGTGGAAGCAAAGTGGCAGGGTTGATAGTCAGACATCTGGTAAATGTTATATTGGAGGGCAACAATAGGAAACACTGCAGCCGCAGGTGTCTTTGGTTGGTTAGATGTTTCGGAGATGTTTGTTGCAGAACAGCCGAGAGATCATGGCCAGCCTGTATAACTAGATCATGTCCAAGGACGATATCAGCTGACTTGTCAAGGAGGATGTGAGCAGCGTGGACCGCCTTAAGGCACGTGGGGGCAGTTCGGGCGACAGGGTCCAGGCGGGCTGAGTAGTAGCCTAAAGCCCGATGCTTATGATCATAGCGTTGTGCTAGAACTCCAGAGGCATGACCTTCTGATTCAGAGACAAAGAGGTGAAATGGCTGAGTATAGTCTGGTAAGCCCAAGGCCGGGGCAGAGACAACAGCCTGTTTAAGGCGGTCAAAACATAGTCTGCGTTGGTGAGAGATACGTGAATCTTCAGCATGAAACCAGACGGAGCCTTCGTCCTTAAGACAGTCATACAGGGGTTGCATAAGCTTTGAGGCATCCGGGATCCATTGCCTGCAGTAAGTGATGAGACCAAGGAAAGTCTGCATAGCGGAGTAGGTGGTTGGGAAGGTGATATCCATGATGGCTTGTTTTCTTTCTTCAGTCAGATGTCTAGCACCTTGTGATATACAATGTCCAAGGAAAATGACCTTGGGCAGACACCATTGGACTTTGCCTTTCGAGACTTTACAGTTAGCTGAGTGAAGAAACCAGAGAAAGGATGCTGACATCTCTGACAAATTTTCTTCAGTGCCGCAGAGTAAAAGATCATCCACATATTGTAGAAGAGTGACCTGAGGGTTCTCTTGAACCCATGGCTCCAGAATAGACTTCATAGAATTAATGAATTGGTTAGGAGAGTTCTGGGCTCCTTGTGGAGTCCTGGTCCATGTAAGCTGTGCTCCTTGAAAGGTAAAGGCAAAAAGAAACCATGAATCTTCATGCAAGGGTATACAGAAGAAGGCGTTGGCCAGATCTAACACCGTAAACAAGGTGGCCGTTGGAGGCACTGCTGAGATAAGAGGGTGTTTGGGTTGGGTACCACTGGAGTTTCTAAAATGGTAGCTGCATTGACGGCTCTGAGATCCTGAACCAACCGGTATCTTGGAGGCTCTCCTGGAGCTGTTTTCTTTTTTTTTACAGGAAAGAGGGGTGTATTGCATGGAGATACACATCTGACAAGGACTCCTGACTCCAGGAGGGAAGCGATTTGGGTACCCAAGCTTTGTTCTTGTGCCGCCTTGAGGGGGTATTGTGGCAACCGTGGGTACCTGTGTCCAGGCTTGAGGTGTACTTGGACCGGGGGAACCTGCAGGAGGCCAACGTCCTCTGGCCCGCTGGACCACAGAGAGTGAGGGAACTGTGAGGTTTCAAGAAGAGTGTGAGGTTGTATGGTCATCATCATGAGAGGGAAGGCTTTGAGAACGCAGCGGTCTTCAGTCCCTTGTTCGGAATGAGGGTCTCGCAGAAGAAGCTCCATACCATGGTTTCCGCAGGTAATAGTTGCCTTCATCCGCTCTAAGAGATCGGCTCCCAACAAATTAACGGGGCAAGTTCCTGAGACCTAGAATCTTGTGAGTACTCCAGTGAATGGTCCTGCAGACACAGGGACTGTGAGTGGAGAGGAAATATGTTGGCCTTCCACCCCAACACAGGTGAGGGTATCCGGTGATAGGGATACCGAGGGAGGGAGCTGTGTGGAAGAAATGACAGATGTGGCTGCCCCAGTGTCCACCAGGAACTTCAATGGTTGATGGTCCACCTGTAAAGTGACAGTCCCACAGGCGGCCGTGGGGTGCGTAGCCGGGAAAGTGGACACTGGTTGACCGGGCCGTCATTGGCGTGGGTGAGATGGTTCACGGGAAGGTCCATGGTTGTGTGGACCGTCATGAAACGAGCGGTCATGGTACTGTCTGCGGGTTGGACAGTCTCTGAGAATGTGATTAGGGCTACCACATTCCTAACACAGCATGCGTCCTTCAGAATCACGAGATTGTCTCTAGGTGGCCCCCTATCATTTCTTCTGTCTTGTTTTCTATATGTGGGAGGAGTATCATCACTGTAACATACCTGGCGGCGTCCTTGCATGGTGGTCCATCTCCCACTGTGCAAGAGCGCGCACTTGATCTCCAGTCCAGAATGTCTCTCTGGCTTCCCTCCATGCTGTCTGTTTGTGTCTGTTTCTGCTGCTTAAGGGCGGCGCCCGATCACTTCCTGCTTTTTGTACATGCTGTGGGTCACACCCCTTGTGCGTCCTCAGCCTATTGCTGTCTGTCACCTGGTATATAGCTCAGCTGCTCCCATCTATCCCTGCCTGAGCATAGTGTTTCATTCAGTGTGTGCTTTCACTCTGAAGGTGCCAGGTCCCGTTCTTTGTCTCCTGTCTTGCGGTATCAGTTCCCGTGTCTGAACTGAGTCCTGTCTATGTCTCCTGCCTTGCGGTATCAGTTCCCGTGTCTGAGCTGAGTCCTGTCTTTGTCTCCTGCCTTGCAGTATCAGTTCCCGTGTCTGAACAGAGTCCTGTTTGTGTTCCTGCCTTGCGGTATCTGTTCCCGTCTGAACAGAGTCCTGTTTGTGTTCCTGCCTTGCGGTATCTGTTCCCGTCTGAACAGAGTCCTGTTTGTGTTCCTGCTTTGCGGTATCTGTTCCCGTCTGAACAGAGTCCTGTTTGTGTTCCTGCCTTGCTGTCTCTGTTCCCGTTCCTCTGTTCCCTGTTGTCTGTGCCTCGTTTCTACTTTAACCTTGTCTCCCTTTTCCCTCTATGTCTGTTTTCTGCGTCTTTCTGCAGAGTCTGAACCCGCTCCTAAATTCCTTCTCGTCGTCTCTGTACCTCTGTTGTGAATTTAGTGTACGCTCGCTACTTCTATGTAAGTACTGTGCGTGCGTCCTATCCCCTTGCCTTGTTTACCGCTCTGCGGTGTCCGCTCTGCTCCTGCTTAGCTTGCCGCTCTTGCGGTTTCTGCTCTGCTCCTGCCTTGTTTACCGCTCTGCGGTGTCCGCTCTGCTCCTGCTTAGCTTGCCGCTCTTGCGGTTTCTGCTCTGCTCCTGCCTTGTTTACCGCTCTGCGGTGTCCGCTCTGCTCCCGCTTAGCTTGCCGCTCTTGCGGTTTCTGCTCTGCTCCTGCCTTGTTTACCGCTCTGCGGTGTCCGCTCTACTCCTTTGCTTACCGCTCCGGCGGTTCTAGTCTGCTCTGACTCCTTTGCTTACCGCTCCGGCGGTTCTAGTCTGCTCTGACTCCTTTGCTTACCGCTCCGGCGGTTCTAGTCTGCTCTGACTCCTTTGCTTACCGCTCCGGCGGTTCTAGTCTGCTCTGACTCCTTTGCTTACCGCTCCGGCGGTTCTAGCCTGCTCTGACTCCTTTGCTCGCTGCTCCGGCAGCCTTGCTCCGCTCTGACCCTTTTGCTCGCTGCTCCGGCAGTCTTGCTCCACTCTTGCTCACCGCTCCAGGCGGCCTCATCCTGCTTTACTCTTGCTCACTGCTCCGGCAGTCTCGCTCAGCTCTGATCCTTTGTTCACCGCTCCTGGCGGCCTTGTCCTGCTCTACTCTTGCTCACCGCTCCAGGCGGCCTTGTCCTGCCCTGTTCTCGCTCACCTCTCTGGGCGGCCTCACTCTGCTGTGTTTGTCCGCCACATCTGTGGTTCTGTTCCTGAGTCCCAGTGTGTACTGGGTCCTATCCCGCCAGTGTCCCTACCTGCTAGTGCCTCCCTGTCTGCACTCTAGCTGTGCTTGCCTGTACCCCTCTGCCTGTATTGTTCCTGAGTCCCAGTGTGTACTGGGTCCTATCCCGCCTGTGTTCCTACCTGCTAGTGCCTCCCTGTCTGCACTCTAGCTGTGCTTGCCTGTACCCCCCTGCCTGCATACCCGCCTGCCTGCATACCAGTCGTGCCTGCCTATACCCACCAGTCTGTGTGCCAGCCTACCAGTCTGTTCCTGTATTCCCCTGTGTGGGTCAACCCCCGTGTCCGGAGTTTGACCTGGAGTAGCACCTGGTCCCTCTGCCCGGTTTCTCCCTGGTGCACTGGCGTCGTATGCCGTCGTGCCACCTTGGTCGGATCGGCCAGATACTTAGTCACGCCCCTCCAGGCACTCTTCGGTCCATGGTCCAGTGGAACCACAACACCCGCACACGCCAGTCAGTCCGGGCGTGTGCATTACAATCACCTGTGCCTTTAACCATTACCCACTTGATTCCATATTGGTTGCCAGGGGGTGGGTAGCTTTCTTGAGCTTGATATACCATGTCAGGAGCGGCTTTCTTCTTTGGCTTAGTATCCTTTTCCAATTTTTAGCATAGCTTTTTGGAAAGCTTTGACAATGTCCACCGCGTCGTTAAAAGAAGAAGAACGGATCTCGGGGCGTACCCTCAGAACCTCATCTCTGAGAGCATCTTGTAGGCCATCTACTAGGGCCTGAACCAACAGGGCGGCCTGCGTCTTGACGTGAGGACTGTATCCGAGATCCTCAAAATGCATGCTGAGTCTTGCAGCATATCTTTCCACAGATTCATCAGGGTCTTGTTGAACATCTTGTACAGACCCAGCTTGATCTGACAAGCGATCCTGAGCCCAGGCTTTTAACTGTTTCATGTATTCTAGGCCGGATTCATACGTACTAAGGGATCCTGCTTTTGTGGAATCCATGGCCTTTTCGATAGTAGGCAGGAAATATTCCTTGGCCTTCACAGATGTGATACCTGCCAAATCAGCCCAGGTTGCACCATAAATGGCTCTGGTTGTGTCCAAGCGTCTAGCATACTGCATGGGAGATTTATCGGGATCAGGAAGCTTTGAGACCAGAGTGTCTACTTGTACTGGGGTAAAGGGTTGATATTTGATCATCCCTAAAGGTCCAGGAACTTGTTGAGGACCGGGCAGCGTCGCGTGTTCCTTGGTGGTGTTTGGGGTGGCCGCTAGGGAGGATTCTTCAGGCAACAGAACCGCATTAGGTATCGGTGTCGGGGAGGAGGTTGCCACTAGTAGCTTAAGGGCCAAAGGCATAGCAGCATGAACTGCTGGACTACGGACACATACAATGCGTATTGAGTCCAATCCATGGGGGAGGGTCTCCATGCCTTCCTTGAGGGCTAGTACGTGTTCCTCCATGCACGGCCTGAGTGGGTAGCCGAAAATTCCAGAAGATATAAGTGGTATCGCTAAAGTGCGTCTGGGCATATCCTGATGACTCAATTTTCCTGCATGGAGGAGTACTGAACGGATGGTAGATGCGAGAGTGGAACGTGACTGTTCGGGGTTCTGGGGGTCATAAATAGGACCCACTGCATGTATGATGACATCAGCGGGCAGTCTACTCGCACGGGTGACTAAGGTCTGGCCTTTTGAAAGCTCTCCGTTTTCGGCTAAGTGAGCCTGGCATTCTGCAGCCAGAGTGGAACCAGCAGCAAGGGCAATTTTACGAGCCAATCCTCCAGCATGGCTCATACGGGTGTTTGCAGGGTTGACTATGGCCCCCACCCGATGTGTAAGGATGTCACCATAGCCTATTGACAGAGTGACAGGGCGTCCTGATGGGTCTACTAGATTCCGGGAGCGGCAGGGGTCCCAGACTTCTGAGGGGCTGGGGGGTGGTGCTCTTTCAGCCGTTGCTTGGAGCAAGGGCCAGAGTATGGGTAATGAATGTGGGGTGGAGGATGCCATAGGAGACGTATGGGGTAAAGGGAGGGGCGCTGGAGTATCTTGAGCCCATCCCTCATCTGGCTCCGTATCATCTTGAGTAACAGTATGTTGGCGGAGCGAGAGCAGTCTGGCCTGAAATTCTGGGGAGCTGAGGAGGATATCCCCAGGGTTATGGGCGACCCCCCCCATGGGGAACAGAGGGAGTGCCTCAGCGTCGTGGGCTGGAGCAGAGGGTATCACATTAGTTTCAGATGGGTGCTCTGGGACTGCGGGCTTTTCCACCCGTGCTGGCGGCTGGTAATAAGCACCGGACGGATCTAGTAGTGGATATAGGCCGGATTGGGGCTTTCCGGGCCTCCCACAACAAGTAAAAGGTGTAGTAAGATGGCCGTTGGAGGGAGGAGTTGGAGTGGGGGTGAGATTGTTCTTGGAGACAGGCTGGGCATCGTGCCATGGGCGGCCCGCCCCACAGACACAGCAGAACTTCGCCCAGGGCGAGTTTTGCTCTCCGCACATACGACACGTCCATCCTTCCGATGATTTGGCGTCGGCGCCATTATAGGGTGGTGGCTGAGGGCTCGGTGTAGTGACAGGCATCAACGGGGTTACAGCCAATTTAGGGTCACATAACAAATCACATTCTGCAGCTTTCATGTATTCGAACAAAGGCTCGGCATTCCCTGTTCCCCCTGCACCATCTACTTCTTTCCAGCCCTCAACCTTTAAATCATTTGCTACTCTAAAATGTGCCTGAGCCTGGTGCAGGAGTCCTTCATCACTCAACTTCCCCTTTTTTTTTTTTTTTTTGTAACGCATTCCTTCTACACTGAAGGCTGAAGTCTGCCCGTACTGGGTAGTCTTATCATTTAATACAGATTCCTAACATTCTTAACAGCCTTCTTGCTTTCCCGTGACTCTAGTAGCTGAATGACTCCCACTGCACCATCCGGCAACTTGCCAGGTCTTTCAGATTTAAACATACGCAACATTTTCTTATAGAATGCAATGATCTGTCGCGACTCAGATCACTGCTGCAGTCCACAGGTCGCCACCGGTCAGTGTAGAGCACACCTCAATACACTGGTGAGATAGAGAGACACCTCAATCTATCCCCTTCCCTAACCTTGAATGGCGACTTTACAGTGCGACTCACCACGGCACCCTGACTACAGGTCACCACCCGTCAGTGTAGAGCACACCTCAATACACTGGTGAGATAGAGAGACACCTCAATCTATCCCCTTCCCTAACCTTGACTTTACAGCAGTCTCTGTGGTAGACGAAGAGCACTCCTCAATTCGTCACAGATTCTTTCTCCCTTACACTACAATTCAGGGATGGCTTGGAATCGACTATTAGTCACGGGAGGCAACTATCTAAGAAAAGTACAGTGACCGGGGGAGGAGGAGGTGGTGTGCACACAAGCACGCGCAGGCAAGCGACTTCACTCGGTCTCACAGTTGCTGGTTCAGGACGTGGCGCGGGACGCCCGAGGTCTCACCACTCGACCGGTCACCCACCCAGATCCAAACTGACAACCCCACAGGAACCGCTGCAGCTGACACACAGGCAAGTGAGACATATAAAATATATCTCGACTTACCGTGTTCGATGGAGGTTGATCAGGCCTCAGATTCAGCCGCCGCGGTCACCACCAGGGAAGTCAACAATATGGGTCCGGGAGGGCGGCGTACCGCTAGCCACACCCCACGTTGGGCGCCATTTGTCGGGGACGTAGCGACATTCCACTCGTCCTCCAGTCACTCCAAATTAAGGCTATGAGCATGGGTCAACCATTCAAAGAATGAGTCAGACAACAAGCTGGTTCAAACTCAGAGCATGCTCAGAAGGCTACTGGCAAGCCACGATCTCAGCAATGTTCCCTTTATTTCCGCATGCACAAACTTAAATACACTACATAATGGGGAGGGGAAAGGGGTTGTTCGGGGCGGGGTAAGCCATAAATGTCTAGTATCCGGCCACTCCTGATTGGTCCATGTCTCCTTAACTCAGTCTCTGGGCAGACAACCGTCAGTTGATGATTCGGTTTCATTTCTCTGAAACAGGTGCTGGCTGATACCGGCGCCATCTTAGCATAAATTTCGATCTAAGTAACACGTAGCAAGGAAAGCTTATTGTTATAAGACACAAAATGGTGGTTAGTACATAAGCAAAGCGTATAAAAGTATAAAAGTAGAGAAAATATATATTCTTTTTTTTACCCTGACAATCCCACCGGCAGTGTGGACTATCAGCAAAGAGATGCCCTTCACCTTATAGACTGGGATAGTATCTTCAGTAATAGGAGCACGGATAGAAAATGGGAAATTTTCAAAACAGTCCTACATAGTCACTGTAGAAGGTACATACCTTATGGGAATAAAAGGGCTAGGAATAGGAGGAAGCCAATGTGGCTAAATAAGGAAGTCAAGAGGGCAATGAAAAACAAAAAAAGGGCTTTCGGTAAACTTAAACAAGAAGGCAGCGAGGAAGCGCTAATATCTTATAGGGAAAAAAACAAAATCTGTAAGAAACAAATCTGTTCTTTAACTATATAAACAGTAAAAGGATTAAAACTGATGGAGTTGGCCCATTGAAAAATAACCTGGGTAAAATCCTAGAGGGCGATGAGGGTAAAGCAAACCTACTCAATAGCTTCTTCTCCACTGTTTTCACAAAAGAAAACAATTTATCGGAGGAAATGCAGAGTGATAAAGTAAACCCTCCGCTAAATATCACCCACCTAACCCAGGAGGAAGTTCAGAAACGCCTAAATAATATCAAAATAGACAAGTCACCAGGCCCAGATGACATACACCCTAAAAGACTTAAAAGAATTAAGTAATGTGATAGACAGGCCGCTGTATCTTATATTCAAGCACTCTTTATGGACAGGGACTGTCCCACTAGACTGGCGCCAAGCAAATGTGGTACCAATATTCAAAAAGGGGTCTAAAAGTGACCCTGGGAACTATAGACCAGTCAGCTTAACGTCTGTTGTGGGTAAATTGTTTGAAGGATTTCTTAGAGATGCTATTGTAGAATATCTTAATGATAATAACTGTCTAACTCCATATCAACATGGATTCATGAGGGATCGCTCCTGCCAAACAAACCTGATCGCCTTCTACGAGGAGGTGAGCTCACAGCTGGACCGGGGAGAGTCAGTGGATGTTGTATACCTTGACTTCTCCAAAGCGTTTGATACCGTGCCACACAAAAGGTTGGTATATAAAATGAGAATGCTTGGTCTGGGGGATAATGTGTGCAAGTGGGTAAATAGCTGGCTGAGTGATAGAAAGCAGAGGGTGGTTATCAATGGAGTAAGCTCAGGGTGTGTCAGGGTTACTAGCGGGGGGCCTCAAGAGTCTGTCTTGGGCCCTATATTATTTAATATATTTATTAATGATCTAGTGGAAGGGTTGCATAGTAAAATAGCAATATTTGCAGATGATACTAAACTTTGTAAAGTAGTTAATACAGATGAGGATAGGTGTCACGGGTGTGTCGCCACGAAGATCGTCACGATTACACAGCCTGACTTCTCGCAGCTGACTTTTTGGTGCTTTGTGTTTTTCGGCAGTGAGGGAGTTAATTCTCTCTCTCTCTGTGCTAGACGAGGTCCAGCCTCGCCCAGCTGCAATCAATGCTGCTGTAGTGAGACTCCTTCAAATGCCTGCTGGTCTGTTTGGGAAGTGTCGGTGAAAGCATTTCATGCAGACTAACAGAGCGGATCGTGGTATTTGGAGTTTCAGAGATAAGTGTATTTGGAGTGTTTTTTCCCTTCCTCGCTTTATCATTTATCTCCTTTCCCGTTGGTGTTCCCTCTGTTGTAGTTGTGTAGTTTTTGTATGCAAGGTGGTTTTGGTTTTTCCCTTGTACTGTCTCGTTCGTCTAAGTACTGTGTGTGGGCATATTATTACTTGTCCCCTTTTGTTGTGATCGGGGTCCTTCTCAGGACTAGATTACTTAGGTGCAGGGATCCTCAGGAGGTAGGGGTTACGCTGGCGGCCTGGACCTCTGTACCTTTAACAGTACCTCCAGGTTGAGGGATTAGTCAGGGCCCCAGCTTAGGGTCAGCTTAGGCCCCCTACCTCCAGTATTCAGAGACAGCGTGACATTTTCACCGACCCACTTAGTTTTTCTCCAGCTACCATGGATCCAGTAGCCGGTCTAGCTCGGCAGTTGCAGAGTTTGTCCATGGAGCTGGCGAATGTTAGGTCCAAGGTTTTGTATCCTCAGGAGCAAGCCGGACCAGAACCTAAAGTAGCTCTCCCTGACAGGTTCACTGGGGGGCGGGACAAGTGTTTTGTTTTCCGGGAGGCATGCAAGTTGTACTTTCGGCTGCGGCCTCGGTCATCGGGGAGTGAAGAACAAAGGGTGGGAATTGTCATCTCGCTCCTACAAGGGGACCCACAATCTTGGGCGTTCTCTCTTCCCCCGGGCTCCCCGGCTCTCCAGTCAGTGGATAGGTTTTTCGCTGCTCTGGGACTCGTATATGATGACCCAGATCGGATCTCCCTTGCTGAGTCTAAGTTACGTAGGATCCAGCAGGGAGATCGTCCGGCGGAGGAATTCTGTTCGGAGTTCCGTAGGTGGGCCACGGACACCCAGTGGAATGACCCGGCTCTTAGGAGCCAGTTTTGTCACGGTTTATCCGACAAATTACAGGATGTGTTGGCACAGTATGACTCTCCCGCGTCACTGGAAGCCGCTATGGCCCTTGCTATTCGCGTTGACAGACGGCTTCGGGAGAGGTGCGGGATAACTCTACCCCCTGTGATGACTCCACCTCCTACAAGGTCCCCTCATATGGTGGTTCCCCTGGTCAGTCCAGAAGAGCCTATGCAATTAGGAGGGACATCATTTCGGGGGAGGGGACCGGTGGTGCGCCATAAGACAGGAAGGTGTTTCTTTCTGCGGGAGAAAGGGACATTTTATTAGGGGGTGTCCATCCCGTCCCTTGCAGAGTGAAGAGTCGTCGGAAAACTGTTGATCCCAGGTTGTGTGGTGGACGGCAATCTGGGAGTAGGTATTTCGTCCCTAGGTTCGTCTCAGTTTCTCGTACCGGCAGAGGTGGTGGTGGGTACGAGAACTGAGAGGATATCTGTTCTTCTGGATAGTGGGGCCGGGGCTAATCTGGTTGATGCTCGGTTTGCCCGGGTTCAAGGTATGCGATTGAGTGACTTGGCTAAACCCATCCCCATATTCTCGATCGATGCCAGGCCTCTCGGTCAGGGAAGTTTTTTGCAAGCTGTGCATGACGTAAAACTTCAAGTGGGGGCGATACGTAAAGAACTGTTGTCTTGCTACGTGTTGGAAGGTCTTCCCACTCCTATAGTGTTGGGTCTTCCTTGGTTAACTAAGCATAACCCGGTTATTAATTGGCAAACCAGAGAGATAAGCCAATGGAGTAAATTCTGTAATAAAAACTGCATGAACACGGTCATCGGTGCGGTTACTCCTTGGGTCTTACCTCCATTTCTGGCGGACTTTGAGGATGTATTCTTGGAGAAAGGGTGTCAGGAACTACCTCCTCATCGCGAGTATGACTGTTCTGTAAAACTGCTCCCTGAGGCCAAGTTACCTAAAGCTAGGTTGTATAACCTTTCTGGTCCTGAGAGGCAGGCCATGAAGGATTATATTTCAGAAAGTCTGGCTAAGGGGCATATTAGACCTTCATCTTCACCGGTGGCTGCGGGGTTCTTCTTTGTTAAGAAGAAAGATGGAGGCCTACGCCCTTGCCTGGATTTCCGTGAACTTAATCGGATTACGGTCCGAGATCCGTATCCGCTCCCACTTATTCCCGATCTCTTTAATCAGATCGTGGGCGCCAAATGGTTCTCTAAGTTGGATCTCAGGGGGGCGTACAATCTGATTAGGATGAAGGAGGGGGATGAGTGGAAGACGGCGTTTAACACTCCGGAGGGGCATTATGAGAACCTTGTCATGCCATTCGGTCTGACTAATGCCCCGGCGGTGTTCCAACACTTTGTTAATGACATTTTTCGCCGCCTGGTGGGACAGTTTGTTGTCATATATCTGGATGATATCTTAATTTACTCGCCGGATCTGGTGTCTCATCAGGAGCACGTTAGGCAGGTGTTACAGATCTTGCGGGATAATAAACTGTATGCCAAATGGGAAAAGTGTGTGTTCGCTGTACAGGAACTCCAGTTTTTAGGCTTCCTGGTTTCAGCGTCCGGTTTTCGTATGGACCCTGGGAAAGTGCGGGCAGTTCTTGAGTGGGATCGGCCAGAGAATCTTAAGGCACTACAACGTTTCCTGGGGTTTGCTAATTATTACCGGAAGTTCATTCGTAATTTCTCGTCCATGGTTAAGCCTCTCACAGACATGACTAAAAAGGGGACGGATTTTTCTAGGTGGTCTGACAAGGCTTGTCAAGCATTCTCCTCCTTGAAAAAATGTTTTGCCTCGGCACCCATACTCATTCAACCTGATGCGTCACAGCCATTCATTGTAGAGGTAGACGCTTCCGAGGTAGGGGTGGGAGCAGTATTGTCACAGGGTTCGTCCCCTGGTAAGTGGCATCCGTGCGCCTTTTTCTCTAAAAAATTGTCGTCCGCTGAGAGGAATTACGATGTCGGCAATAGGGAACTCTTGGCCATTAAGTTAGCTTTTGAGGAGTGGCGCCATTTTTTGGAGGGGGCAGTCCATCCGGTCACCGTCATCACCGATCACAAGAACCTGCTATATCTGGAGTCCGCGAAACGTCTGAATCCCAGACAAGCTAGGTGGTCATTGTTTTTTACCAGGTTTAATTTTGTCGTTACATATCGTCCTGGGTCAAAAAATGTAAAGGCGGATGCCTTATCTCGTAGTTTCCCTGGGGCCGGGAATACGGACGACCCGATTCCTATCCTTCAGGAGGGGGTGGTGGTTTCGGCAGTATGCTCTGAGCTGGAGGAGGAGGTATTGGAGGCTCAGGGGGACGCCCCTGTTGGACCTCCGGGGAGACTGTTTGTTCCAGATCAGTTGCGACAAAAGGTGATCGAGGCACACCATAACTCAGTTTTTGCAGGACACCCGGGGAGTAAAGCAACTGTGGATCTCCTCTCGCGTCGGTTTTGGTGGCCTAACTTACATAAGGAGGTGGTAACTTTTGTCGCGTCCTGTGGGGTTTGTGCGCGCTCTAAGACCTCACATACCCGTCCGTCTGGGGCCCTCTTACCTTTGAAGATCCCGGAGCGTCCTTGGACTCATCTGTCTATGGACTTTATTACGGACCTCCCTCCGTCTTCCGGTAAAACGGTCATACTCGTTGTAGTGGACAGGTTCAGCAAGATGGCACATTTTATCACTCTTCCGGCTCTCCCTAATGCTAAAACTCTTGCGCAGGTGTTCATTGGGGAGATTGTGAGGCTTCACGGGGTACCCTCCGAGGTGGTGTCTGATCGGGGGTCTCAGTTTGTGTCCAAGTTCTGGAAGGCGTTTTGTGCACGGCGGGGGATGCATTTGTCATTCTCATCGGCTTTTCATCCTCAGACCAATGGTCAGACGGAACGTATGAACCAGAGCTTGGAGACATATCTCCGGTGTTTTGTGTCAGAGAACCAGGAGGACTGGGCTTCTTTCTTACCTCTGGCAGAGTTTGCTCTTAATAATAGGCGGAGCGAGTCCACTGGTAAGTCCCCGTTTTTTGGGGCATATGGTTTTCACCCCCAGTTTTGTACTTTCAGTAGGGGGGGCTCTTCGGGGGTTCCTGAGGAGGAACGATTTTCCTCATCACTCGCTTCAGTATGGAGAGGGGTGCTGAAGAATCTGAATACTATGGGAAACCGATACAAACGTATGGCTGATAGGAGGAGAGTGTCTGGTCCGGACCTAAGTGTGAACGATCGGGTATGGTTGTCTACCAGGAATATAAAACTTAAGGTTCCCTCCTGGAAACTGGGTCCCAGGTTCATCGGGCCGTACAGAATCAGTTCTATTATTAATCCGGTGGCATTCCGTCTTGACCTCCCCCCTACGTTTAAAATTCACAACGTGTTCCACAGATCGTTGCTTAAGAGGTATGTGGCGCCGGTGGTACCGTCACCTTTACCTCCCCCTCCAGTGGTGGTTAATGGTAACTTGGAGTTCCAGGTATCGAGGGTTATCGATTCACGCTTTAATCGCCGGTCCCTTCAGTACCTGGTTCATTGGAAAGGGTATGGTCCTGAGGAGAGGATGTGGGTTCCTGCGTCGGATATTAACGCAGACCGATTAGTTCGGGCCTTCCACACGACTCACCCGGATAAACCTGGCCCTGAGGGTCCGGAGGCCCCTCGTAGAAGGGGGGGTACTGTCACGGGTGTGTCGCCACGAAGATCGTCACAATTACACAGCCTGACTTCTCGCAGCTGACTTTTTGGTGCTTTGTGTTTTTCGGCAGTGAGGGAGTTAATTCTCTCTCTCTCTGTGCTAGACGAGGTCCAGCCTCGCCCAGCTGCAATCAATGCTGCTGTAGTGAGACTCCTTCAAATGCCTGCTGGTCTGTTTGGGAAGTGTCGGTGAAAGCATTTCATGCAGACTAACAGAGCGGATCGTGGTATTTGGAGTTTCAGAGATAAGTGTATTTGGAGTGTTTTTTCCCTTCCTCGCTTTATCATTTATCTCCTTTCCCGTTGGTGTTCCCTCTGTTGTAGTTGTGTAGTTTTTGTATGCAAGGTGGTTTTGGTTTTTCCCTTGTACTGTCTCGTTCGTCTAAGTACTGTGTGTGGGCATATTATTACTTGTCCCCTTTTGTTGTGATCGGGGTCCTTCTCAGGACTAGATTACTTAGGTGCAGGGATCCTCAGGAGGTAGGGGTTACGCTGGCGGCCTGGACCTCTGTACCTTTAACAGTACCTCCAGGTTGAGGGATTAGTCAGGGCCCCAGCTTAGGGTCAGCTTAGGCCCCCTACCTCCAGTATTCAGAGACAGCGTGACAATAGGGCACAGCTACAGGAGGATTTAGATAAATTGGGGAGTTGGGCCAAAAAATGGCAAATGGGGTTCAATGCTGATAAATGTAAGGTCATGCACATGGGAAAGAAAAACAGCAGTCACCCATACATATTAAATGGGAAACCGTTGGGGAAATCTGACATGGAGAAGGACCTGGGCGTCTTGGTTAACAGCAAATTAAATTGGAGTGCCCAGTGTCAGGCAGCAGCTGCGAAGGCAAATAGAGTCATGGCATGCATCAGAAGAGGAATAGGGGCATATGATGAGAACATTGTTCTTCCTCTGTATAAAGCGCTGGTAAGGCCACACTTAGACTATTGTGCACAGTTCTGGGCTCCGGTGCTCAGGAAAGACATATTGGAGCTAGAGAGGGTACAAAGGAGGGCGACTAAGGTAATAAAGGGAATGGAGGGACTAGAATACCCAGAGAGGTTGTCAAAATTAGGCCTATTTACATTGGAAAAGAGAAGGCTTAGGGGAGACCTCATAAACATGTATAAATACATCAGGGGGCAGTACAGAGATCTCTCCCATGACCTGTTTATACCAAGGATGGTGACAAAGACGAGGGGGCACACTATGCGTCTGGAGGAAAGGAGGTTCCTGCACGAGCATAGAAGGGGATTCTTTACGGTCAGAGCCGTGAGACTCTGGAACTCTCTGGGAGAGGAAGTGGTGATGTCCAACTCACTTAATGAGTTCAAGAGAGGCCTGGACGCCTTTCTTGAGAACAATAAAATTACATCTTATGCTTAGTTAATTAATCCAGGGATTTAATCTGACTGCCAGATTGGTGTCGGGAAGTGAATTTTTCCTCAATGATGTAAATTGGCCTATACCGCATGTTTTTTTTCTGCCTTCCCCTGGATCAACGCTGCGGAATAGCTGCAGTGCACAAGAAATAGGCTGAACTGGATGGACGCTTGTCTTTTTTCGGCCTTATAAACTATGTAACTATGTAGCCCAGTGAGGGGCCACAGTCATGTCCTGTGACCGTAAATGGGGTACTGGTGTCGGGACTCTTGGACTCTGGGAGTTTGGTGACCCTGGTAAAAGCCACACTTCCCCACCAGTTGGTCCCAGGAAAGTATGTGGGTGTCCGCTGTATCCACGGGGATGCCAAGGACTACCCCATCTCCCGAGTAACAATAAAAACTAAGTGTGGGACTGAGACCCATGAGGTTGGGGTGGTGGAGGGCCTGCTGCACCCGGTATTAATAGGGCGGGACTTCAGACTGTTCTGGCATTTGTGGGGAAAGGTGGGGGTACCCACTAACTCAGGTAAGAGCCGGTTCATCTGTGAAGAATCCTCTTTGCAGTCAGAGGCGGAAGAGTTTCTCTTGTGTGTCCTTGCTGGCAATGAGGACAAGACTGTGACCCATGAGGATGAGATTCCAGAATTGGGGGTTTCTGGGGGGAATTTTGGGACTGTTCAAATTGAGGACCTTATATTAAAAGGTGCATGGGACAATGTGACTGTGATAAATGGGGTCACCCAAGGGCAGGGGGCTGACACCAGGTTAACTTATTTTGCAGTCAATAAGGATTTGCTATATCGGGTCACTAAACAGAGAGGGGAAGTGTTAGAGCAGCTGTTGGTACCAGGACCCTATAGGCGTAGGGTGCTAGACCTAGCCCATTCTTGTCTTGGGGGGGCATCTGGGCATAGACAAAACCCAAGAGCGGGTCCTTCAGAGGTTTTACTGGCCTGGGTGTCGCCGGGAGGTTGTTAATTACTGTCAGTCCTATCCAACGTGCCAGATAACTGCTCCCGTGTCCCACTTCTATAGTCCCCTGGTCCCATTACCCATTATAGAGGTTCCATTTGACTGCATTGCTATGGACCTGGTAGGACCCTTAGTTAAGTCCACCAGGGGTCTCCAATACATCCTGGTGGTGCTGGACTACACCACACGATACCCGGAGGCAGTACCATTGAGAAACTCCTCTGCCAGGAGTATAGCGCGTGAACTAGTCCATATTTTCTCCCGAACAGGCCTGCCAAAGGAGATCCTGACAGATCAAGGGACTCCGTTCATGTCGAGAGTGATAAGGGAGTTGTGTAAAGTTCTGCAAATTACCCAACTCCGGACGTCTGTGTACCATCCGCAGACGGACGGCCTGGTTGAGAGATTCAACAAGACCCTAAATTCTATGCTAAAAAGATCGTGGGGAAGGATGGCCGAGACTGGGATTGCCTAATTCCCTACCTGCTATTCTCCATTATGGAAGTTCCCCAGGCCTCTATGGGGTTCTTGCCCTTCGAGCTGCTTTACGGCAGCACCCTCGGGGACTGCTGGACATTGCGAAGGAGACCTGGGAAGCCGAGGTGACACCCCACCGGAGCATCATCGAGCATGTGGCCCAAATGCAAGACCGGATCGCGAGGGTGATGCCGATTGTAAGAGAGAGCCTCTTTCAAGCCCAAAAGGCCCAGGCAAGAGTCTACAATCGATCGGCGAGACTGAGACAGTTCAGCCCTGGAGACCGGGTGTTGGTGTTGATCCCAACAGTGAAGAGTAAATTCCTGGCTAAGTGACATGGGCCATATGAGGTGGTCGAAAAGTTGAGTGACATCAACTACAAGGTCCACCAACCAGGAAGAAGAAAGCCATATCAGACATATCACGTTAACCTGCTGAAACCTTGGCGAGAAAGGGAGCCAGTGGTGGCTACGTGCCGGGAAGCCCAACCTGAAGCCCGTATCGAGGATGTCACAGTGGCAGAGACACTGTCACCGGCTCAGAAGCAACAGTGCCGAGAGCTGCTTCAGCGGAACTGTGACCTGTTTTCAGAGCTGCCAGGTTGTATGCAGGTGGTTGAACATGAAATCTTGACAGAGCCACATGTGAGGGTGAATCAAAGGCCGTATTGGATTCTGGAAGCCCGCCGCGAGGTGATCTCCACAGAGGTGAGGAGAATGTTGAGCCACGGCGTCATCGAGGAGTCAAAAAGCGGCTGGTCCAGCCCCATTGTCCTGGTGCCAAAGCCGGATGGGGAATGGCAGTTCTGTAATGACTACCGGAAGCTGAATGAAGTATCAAAATTTGATGCATATCAGATGCCCCATGTCGATGAGCTTATTGAGAGGCTAGGGTCAGCCAGATAAATCACCACCCTGGACCTAACGAAAGGGTACTGGCAGATTCTCTTGTCCCCAAGTGCCAAGGAGAAGAAGGCCTTCTCTACTCCTGATGGGTGCTTCAAGTACACCAGGATGCCATTCGGTCTGCAAAAAGCCCCAGCTACCTTCCAGAGGGCCATGGACCGGATACTAACCTCTCACAAGAAGTACGCCGCGGCTTACCTGGATGACATCGTAATATTCAGCCCGGATTGGGAAAGTCATTTACAGGCAGTCCAGGTGGTACTAGATGCACTAAGGAAGGCAGGGTTTACGATAATCCCAAAGAAGTGCGCCATCGGGAAGGAAGATGCAAAGTACTTGGGCTACGTCGTCGGAAGGGGCGAAATAAAGCCGCAAGTAAAGGAGGTGGAGGCTATCCAAAACTGGCTGCAACCGAAGTCCAAGAAGCAAGTTCGTGTGTTTCTGGGAACTTTGGGGTATTATCGCCGATTTATTCCAAATTTCGCCATGATAGCGGCTCCCCTGACTAATCTTCTTAAAGGCACGAAGACATCGATGGCAAAATGGTCCTCAGAAGCGAAGATGGCATTCCTGGAGTTGGAGCTCGCCCTATGTGGACAGCCGGTCTTAGTCGCGCCTGACTTCACTAAGGAATTTGCGGTGCAGACTGACGCCTCTGAGGTCGGTTTGGGAGCTGTGTTGTCCCAGGAAATAGATGGGGACGAACATCCAGTCCTTTTCCTGAGTAGGAAACTCACCTCCTGTGAAAAAAACTATGCCATTGTAGAGAAGGAGTGCTTGGCCATCAAATGGGCCATTGAAACCCTAAGATACTACCTGTTAGGCCGAAAGTTCAGGCTAGTGTCAGACCATGCACCCCTGAGATGGATGAGGGAAAGTGAGGGGAACAATGCCTGGGTAACTAGGTGGTTCCTAGCACTCCAAGATTTTCATTTTCATGTAGAGCACAGGCCCGGGAAACTACAAGGAAACGCAGATGCCCTGTCCAGACTTCCCTGTTTAGCGAGTGAAGGAGCCAAAACCCCCGGCTTTGGGCAGGGGAGGGGGATATGTGACAAAGTCACTGGTAAAGTGGTGGAGGGGAGACATGTTTCCCTGAGACTATGGGCGTCAGTGAATTTAAACTGTTACGTTTCCTCCAGCATGTTATGTGCAAGGAGGGGTTAAGTCTCAATTTCCAAAGGGCGTGTTTTTATGAGAACGACCATAGAGCGGGTGGGAGGTTGTTCTCCATATCTCCTCCCCAGGGTGTGGTCTGGGGGAGGTTTCAGTACTCAGCCAGCTGAGGCATTCAGAGGTCAATGTCTGGAGAAGTAAGCTCCAGAAGGGAGCGTGTGTTTGAACCATGTGGAGTTGCTGAACTCTCAGCAGGTGAATCCCTGCTACTCCAAGGACTGTGTTCTAGGTGTCACCATTTTTGCTTTGTTTTCCTGTTTTGCCCAGTGGGCTGTGTTTATATTTATGGACTACAGGTTGGTTTATGTAGCATTACAATAAATCAACCAAAGATTTAAAGAGACGGCGTACCTGTTTCTACCTCCGTGTGAGCGATCTACCACAATACTTACATACATCATATTAAATAGACAAAGTTATGTAAAACAATTAATACAAAAGAGGACAGTGCAGACCTACAGAGGGATTTGGATAAGCTGGGTAGGTGGAGCATTAAATGGCAAATGAGGTTTAATGAGGAGAAATGTAAGGTCATACATATGGGAAGGAAAAATGGAAGTCACCAGTACTCACTGAATGGGAAATCATTGGGGAATTCAGAGATGGAGAAGGACTTGGGCATCTTTATTGATAGCAAACTAAATTGGAGTGCCCAAAGTCAGGCCGCTGCTGTAAGGGCAAACAGGGTAATGGGATGTATCAGAAGAGGTATAGCTGCAAAGGATGAGAACATTGTTCTTCCACTGTACAAAGCACTGGTCAGACCACACTTGGAATACTGTGCTCAGTTATGGGCCCCAATATATAGAAAGGATATAAATGAGCTTGAAAAGGTACAAAGGAGGGCAACAAAATTAATAAAGGGAATGGAGGGACTGCAATACCCAGAGAGGTTGGCAAAACTAGGACTATTCAGCTTGGAAAAGAGAAGGCTGAGGGGGGACATAATAAATGTGTACAAATATGTTAGGGGACAGTATAGAGATCTTGCCCGGGATTTGTTCAAAAGGAGGGATATTGTGGTAACAAGAGGGCACTCACTAAGACTGGAAGAGAAAAGGTTTCAGCACCAGCATAGGAAGGAGTTCTTTACGGTAAGAGCAGTGAGAATATGGAATTCACTGAGTGAGGAGACGGTAATGTCGGATTCACTAAACCAGTTCAAGCGGGGACTGGATGCATTTCTAGATACCAGGCAGATTTCAGCATATAATTAAAAATAAAATAAAATAGTAGGTTGATACAGGGATTTATTCTGACTGCTGGTTTCAGAGTCGGGAGGGAATTTTTCCTCAGGTGAAGATTGGCTAAATCATTTGGGGTTTTTGCCCTCCTCGGGATCAACTTTAGCAATTACAGAACTAACAGGTCGAACTTGATGGACGCAAGTCTTTATTCGGCTTTACAAACTATGTTACTATGTTACTTATATGTAGCCCTGAACTCTACTATAAGTATGAGAACCATGTGTTACCTCATAGTCATAGTGCCAGAAGACCCCCATAATGTTATCAATAAATATCCATATGATATAAATGAATTACCCTGGGTAATCAGCGACCGTGCAGGAAAACCCAGGTGTGGTTGCAGCGCCGATGTGTGGGTTCCCCTGCACGGTCGCCGATTACCCAGGGTAATTCATTTATATCAGATGTATGATGTACAATACAAAGTTATATTGTGGTACTGTATTAGCCAGAAAAATCAATGTAAATACTTGTATGCCAAAAGTATTCTTGGGGTGATACCTTTATTGGCTAACCAGAAAATATATATATATATATATATATATATATATATATGCAAGCTTTCAGAGCACAGAGGCTCCTTCTTCAGGCAAGATTACAAATGAATTCATAAGACAAGAGGCACAGCATTTGAGAGATGTTACAACAAGACATTTGTTCATGAGGTGTAAGTTGTGATGCCTCGTACAGATAAGTTAGGGAGAGCAAATTAGTTTTTTTTGTTGCAAAATTAGAGGCCTTGGGAATGTTTAATTATCTGGAGGTGTGAATTGTGTCCATGTAGTGAGTCATAAAGCCAGGTGTTATATTTAGTCCTGTTGTCAGTGAATTGAACATCCTTATCAATTTGAATTCCCAAATTTTTCTTTCTCTGTTGCCCTTGAAGTGACCTTTTAGTACTAAAACTTTTAGATCTTTCATACAGTGTCCCCGGCCAGAGAAATGTTTTCCCACAGGGGTGTCCAGTTCATTCTTAATTGTGTGTTTGTGTAAATTCATTCTCGTTTGCAGCCTTTGCATAGTTTCTCCAATATAAACTCCTTCCGGGCACCTTGTACATTGCATCATGTACACCACATTGGAGGATGTACATGAAAAGACATCCATGATTTTGTAATCCTGATTTGTGTTTGGTATGCAGACTGTATTTGATGGTAATATGTGGGTACAAGTTTTGCATTTTTTGTTTTTACATGGGAATGTACCCGTCACTGATTGTGATGAGAGGACACTTCTGACAAGGAGATTCCTTAAGTTAGGGGGCTGTTTGTAGGAGAGAAGTGGTAGTTCTGGGAATATTTCTTTCAGTTTGTGGTCTCTGTGGAATATGGATTGGAGATCAGCACCAATTTTCGTTAGGATGTTCGTGTGGGGGTTGTATGTGACTACAAGAGGCGCCCTGTTGTTGTCCTCCCTCTGTCTATAATCCAGGAGGCAGCTTCTTGGGATTCTTGTAGCTCTGTGGATCTGTTCATCTATTACCAGTGGATGGTATCCTTGTTGTAGGAATGTATTCCTCAGTGATAGCAGCTGTAGTTTTCTGTCCTTACTGTCTGAACAGATTCGAATGTACCTCAGAGCTTGACTGTAGATGATGGATTTTTTTGTGTGTCTTGGATGAAAGCTGTTCCATCTAAGATATGCCGGACGTCCTGTGCGCTTATGGTAAATCAATGTTTGTATGGTGTTGTCTTTGATGTATATGATCATGTCCAGAAAATGTATTTAGGATTTTGAGGGTGAGCTTGATGGCTGGGTGGAACCTGTTGAAGTTATCGTGGAAGGTCAGCAGATCATCTTATGAGCCTGTCCAGATTACTAGCAGATCATCAATGTAGCGGAAGTATGGTAGAGGTTTAATAGAGCAAGATGACAAAAACTCCTCCTCTAGTTTAGCCATAAACAGGTTGGCATATTGTGGGGACATTTTGCTTCCCATGGCGCTGCCCATACATTGTTGGTATAAATTGTTCCCAAAGGAGAAATAATTGTGATGGAGCACAAACCTGATGAATTGCAAGGTTGGTTCTGTAGCCAGATTGTTTTTTTTGTAGGAAATGTTTCCATGCTGCAATCCCATCCTCATGAGGAATGTTGGAGTGGAGAGACTCTACATCCATGGTAGCTAGTATTGTGTCCTACGGAAGTGGGCCCAGGGCTGACAGTTTGCAGAGAATATCCGTGGTGTCCTGGATATAGCTGGGTGTGGGTCTCACCAGGGGTTTCAGAATGTTCTCCACCCAGCCTGAGATATTTTCCGTTAATGTCCCAATGCTAGAAATGATTGGCCTCCTAGGATTACCTCCTTTATGTATTTTAGGTAACATGTAGAAGGTACCTGTTTGGGGATTGTCTGGTATTTGTTCCAGTAGTGAGGATGAAGTAGAATCAAACCCATTGATGATATGTGTTAGTTCCTCTGTGTATTTTTTGGTGAGATCTTCCTGAAGTGGAGTGTAGTATTTTATATCCAAGAGTTGTCTGTGCTTCTTGGATGTAATCTGACATGTTCATAATGACTACAGCTCCTCCTTTGTCTGCTGTTTTGATGATGATATTGTTATTTGCTTTTAAAGATTGTATGGCTTTTCTTTCCTCCATACTGATATTGTGCGGCACTTTGTAGTGTCTGTCCAAAATGTCAGATTTAACTTTTTTACGGAAACAGTCTATGTAGTGATCTAGAGTTTGGTTGTGCCCAGGTTGTGGGGTCCAGTCTGTCCTCTTTTTTGATATGTTGTTCAGATTATCTTGTGGTGTGATATCTGCATGGTTGTGAAAGAATTCTTTAAACCGTAATCTGCGGAAGAATTCCTCGATATCACTACAAAATTGAGCCGTATCAATTTGCTCTCCCTAACTTATCTGTAGGAGGCATCACAACTTACACCTCATGAACAAATGTCTTGTTGTAACATCTCTCAAAT
This sequence comes from Phyllobates terribilis, assembly GCF_046119375.1. NCBI lineage: Eukaryota > Metazoa > Chordata > Amphibia > Anura > Dendrobatidae > Phyllobates > Phyllobates terribilis. The sequence goes on from NW_027362763.1 coordinate 18,250,305, forward strand.
GCTGTGCCTTTTGTCTTATGAATTCATTTGTAATCTTGCCTGAAGAAGGAGCCTCTGTGCTCTGAAAGCTTGCATATATATATATATTTTCTGGTTAGCCAATAAAGGTATCACCCCAAGAATACTTTTGTCATTTTTTGCATACAAGTATTTACATCGATATCAGATGTGTATATATATCTATGAGGGTGAATGTGTCTGACACCTTGGGAGCTGGACGATGCACGCCGTCTCTGCCGAAAACCTCACGGCTATAAAGAGAAACGTTCAGACTAAAAGATAATCTCCAGAAATAGTCTGAAGGCAGAAAATGGATCTTACCCGGAAATTCACCCATAAAAATATTATTATCCAGAGAATGGAGGGGAAATCCATCACTGAGAGGGAGCCGCCGACACGTCACTGAGAGGAGCCGCCGACACGTCACTGAGAGGAGCCGCCGACACGTCACTGAGAGGAGCCGCCGACACGTCACTGAGAGGAGCCGCCGACACGTCACTGAGAGGGAGCCGCCGACACGTCACTGAGAGGAACCGCCGGCACGTCACTGAGAGGAGCCGCCGGCACGTCACTGAGAGGAGCCGCCGACACGTCACTGAGAGGGAACCGCCGACACGTCAGTGAGAGGAGCCGCCGACACGTCACTGAGAGGAGCCGCCGACACGTCACTGAGAGGGAGCCGCCGACACGTCAGTGAGAGGAGCCGCCGACACGTCACTGAGAGGGAGCCGCCGACACGTCACTGAGAGGAGCCGCCGACACGTCACTGAGAGGGAGCCGCCGACACGTCACTGAGAGGGAGCCGCCGGCACGTCACTGAGAGGAGCCGCCGGCACGTCACTGAGAGGAGCCGCCGGCACGTCACTGAGAGGAGCCGCCGACACGTCACTGAGAGGAGCCGCCGACACGTCAGTGAGAGGAGCCGCCGACACGTCAGTGAGAGGAGCCGCCGACACGTCACTGAGAGGAGCCGCCGACACGTCACTGAGAGGAGCCGCCGACACGTCACTGAGGAGCCGCCGACACGTCACTGAGAGGAGCCGCCGACACGTCACTGAGAGGGAGCCGCCGACACGTCAGTGAGAGGAGCCGCCGACACGTCACTGAGAGGAGCCGCCGACACGTCACTGAGAGGAGCCGCCGACACGTCACTGAGAGGGAGCCGCCGACACGTCACTGAGAGGAACCGCCGGCACGTCACTGAGAGGAGCCGCCGGCACGTCACTGAGAGGAGCCGCCGGCACGTCACTGAGAGGAGCCGCCGGCACGTCACTGAGAGGAGCCGCCGACACGTCACTGAGAGGAGCCGCCGACACGTCACTGAGAGGAGCCGCCGACACGTCACCGAGAGGAGCCGCCGACACGTCACCGAGAGGAGCCGCCGACACGTCACCGAGAGGAGCCGCCGACACGTCACCGAGAGGAGCCGCCGACACGTCACCGAGAGGAGCCGCCGACACGTCACCGAGAGGAGCCGCCGACACGTCACCGAGAGGAGCCGCCGACACGTCACCGAGAGGAGCCGCCGACACGTCACCGAGAGGAGCCGCCGACACGTCACTGAGAGGAGCCGCCGACACGTCACTGAGAGGAGCCGCCGACACGTCACCGAGAGGAGCCGCCGACACGTCACCGAGAGGAGCCGCCGACACGTCACTGAGAGGAGCCGCTGACACGTCACTGAGAGGAGCCGCCGACACGTCACTGAGGAGCCGCCGACACGTCACTGAGAGGAGCCGCCGACACGTCACTGAGAGGAGCCGCCGACACGTCACTGAGAGGAGCCGCCGACACGTCACTGAGCGGAGCCGCCGACACGTCACTGAGAAGAGCCGCCGACACGTCACTGAGAGGGAGCCGCCGGCACGTCACTGAGAGGCATCGTATCTTCTATATATGTGTGTGAGTGTGTGTATATCTCCTGTCTCCTCTCTGTGCCGTCCTGAGGAGCGGAGCGCGGTGTCAGCTGCTGCCAGATCTGCCCCATTCTCTTCACCTCACTGTGGAGATCTGTGTTATATACCGGTCACATGGTGCTGATGTCATCACAGGTCCTGCACCACAACTGTGATATGCTCCACCCCTCCTGGTCACATGGTGATGACGTCATCACAGGTCCTGCACCACAACTGTGATATGCTCCACCCCTCCTGGTCACATGGTGCTGATGTCATCACAGGTCCTTCACCACAACTGTGATATGCTCCACCCCTTATGATCACATGGTGCTAATGTCATCACAGGTCCTGCACCACAATTGTGATATGCTCCACCCCTTATGATCACATGGTGCTGATGTCATCACAGGTCCTGCACAACAACTGTGATATGCTCCACCCCTCCTGGTCACATGGTGTTGTTATCACAGGTCCTGCACCACAACTGTGATATGCTCCACCCCTTATGATCACATGGTGATGACGTCATCACAGGTCCTTCACCACAACTGTGATATGCTCCACCCCTTATGATCACATGGTGATGACGTCATCACAGGTCCTTCATGTCCTCCAGTGCAGCAGCTGCAGGTTATTGTCTCTGGTGTCAGCCGCTGATATACAGAAGCCTCCAGGTCTCCATCCTCCAATATCATCCAACAGCTTCTGTCTCCTGAGCGACGACCGAGGATGGAGGCCGAGACGTCCCGAAGAATCATCCAGTGCGCCCTGGAGATCATCTCCCTGCTGAGCGGAGAGGTAAACCCCAATATATATCTATAATCTGCTGAGCGGAGAGGTAAACCCCAATATATATCTATAATCTGCTGAGCGGAGAGGTAAACCCTAATATATATCTATAATCTGCTGAGCGGAGAGGTAAACCCCAATATATATCTATTATCTGCTGAGTGGAGAGGTAAACCCTAATATATATCTATAATCTGCTGAGCGGAGAGGTAAACCCCAATATATATCTATAATCTGCTGAGCGGAGAGGTAAACCCTAATATATATCTATTATCTGCTGAGCGGAGAGGTAAACCCTAATATATATCTATAATCTGCTGAGCGGAGAGGTAAACCCTAATATATATCTATAATCTGCTGAGCGGAGAGGTAAACTCTAATATATATCTATAATCTGCTGAGCGGAGAGGTAAACCCTAATATATATCTATTATCTGCTGAGCGGAGAGGTAAACCCTAATATATATCTATAATCTGCTGAGTGGAGAGGTAAACCCTAATATATATCTATTATCTGCTGAGCGGAGAGGTAAACCCTAATATATATCTATAATCTGCTGAGCCGAGAGGTAAACCCCAATATATATCTATAATCTGCTGAGCGGAGAGGTAAACTCTTCTATATTTCTATCATTATCTCCTGAGTGGAGAGGTAAACTCTTCTATATTTCTATTATCTGCTGAGTGGAGAGGTAAACTCTTCTATATTTCTATCATTATCTGCTGAGTGGAGAGGTAAACTCTTCTATATTTCTATTATCTGCTGAGTGGAGAGGTAAACTCTTCTATATATCTATAATCTGCTGAGTGGAGAGGTAAACTCTTCTATATTTCTATTATCTGCTGAGCGGAGAGGTAAACTCTTCTATATTTCTATCATTATCTCCTGAGTGGAGAGGTAAACTCTTCTATATTTCTATTATCTGCTGAGTAGAGAGGTAAACTCTTCTATATTTCTATCATTATCTCCTGAGTGGAGAGGTAAACTCTTCTATATTTCTATTATCTGCTGAGCGGAGAGGTAAACTCTTCTATATTTCTATTATCTGCTGAGTGGAGAGGTAAACTCTTCTATATTTCTATAATCTGCTGAGTGGAGAGGTAAACTCTTCTATATTTCTATTATCTGCTGAGCGGAGAGGGAAACTCTTCTATATTTCTATTATTATCTGCTGAGTGGAGAGGTAAACTCTTCTATATTTCTATCATTATCTCCTGAGTGGAGAGGTAAACTCTTATATATTTCTATTATCTGCTGAGTGGAGAGGTAAACTCTTCTATATTTCTATTATCTGCTGAGTGGAGAGGTAAACTCTTCTATATTTCTATTATCTGCTGAGTGGAGAGGTAAACTCTTCTATATTTCTATCATTATCTGCTGAGTGGAGAGGTAAACTCTTCTATATTTCTATTATCTGCTGAGTGGAGAGGTAAACTCTTCTATATATCTATAATCTGCTGAGTGGAGAGGTAAACTCTTCCATATTTCTATTATCTGCTGAGCGGAGAGGTAAACTCTTCTATATTTCTATTATCTGCTGAGTGGAGAGGTAAACTCTTCTATATTTCTATCATTATCTCCTGAGTGGAGAGGTAAACTCTTCTATATTTCTATTATCTGCTGAGCGGAGAGGTAAACTCTTCTATATTTCTATTATCTACTGAGTGGAGAGGTAAACTCTTCTATATTTCTCTTACATTATTGTTTGAATAAACCTCTTACTGCACATTGGTGCCTATGAAGCTCTTCCCATTATTAAAAATAGAGGACATAGTGCTTTTAACAGTTAGTAAATGTGTCACTTGGGCGTGTGTTAAAAATCTATGATTTATATTTACATATTGATATGAATGAAATAAGTCCTAACTAAAGGTTCTGTGAAGGTAAAATATCATCTTTATAACTTCTCACTGCTGATAAAATGAACCAGCTGCCTCCCCAACTAGTTTCACCATCACTGGCTTCATCAGGGGATTGAGGCTGCAGTGGTAAATGGACGGGACCATAGAGTTTATAAAAGATTGATTAGTGACGTCACACAGGTCCTATAAGCGTGGCTGTTCTTAAGTCCAATAACATTGGTGGACAGCTATGTCAATCACTAAACAAAAGCTAATAGACTCTACAAGGTTATGGGGAGGTTTCTCACCTCTCCAGTCCTATTATCTCCTTCCCCATCAGCACCAATGACCTAAGTCTTCCGGGTCGAAGCTATAAACTAGGTCCACTTATCATTTTGGTGCAGAAAAGATAGGGACCAATAGCGGAGTCGTTCCAGGGAACACGGCGTCTATATCCAAGAAATCATGTGATGATTAAGGACCTTCCCGGTCACATGATAAAGAGCCATGCAGGCACACTGAGCGCTGCAGTTAAAATTACTACAAAAAGCTGAAGGACTTTCCATTCAGCATTCCTATCGCACTTGTGTAAAGGACCTGCGGGGTCACATGACCATGATCACATCAGTGATTGGATAAACCATAGCTGCAGGACCCAGGGCCGGCTCCAGGATTTTGTGAGCCCCAGGCGAAAGAGTCTCAGTGGCCCCTTTAGCACATACCGCGATTCATGATGCACAGATACCGCAGAGAAAAAAAAAAAAAAAAAAAAAAAAAAAAAAATATATATATATATATATATATATATATATATATATACACACATTATACGGACACATGACCTACATATTGTACATATACGGTGCACATTATACATATACACATTATACATACACATAACATACACATTATACATACACATAACCTACACATTATACATATACACATTATACGGACACATGACCTACACATTATACGGACACATGACCTACACATTATACGGACACATGACCTACACATTATACATATACACATTATACGGACACATGACCTACACATTATACATATACACATTACACGGACACATGACCTACACATTATACATATACACATTACACGGACACATGACCTACACATTATACATATACACAATATACGGACACATGACCTACACATTATACATACAGTACAGACCAAAAGTTTGGACACACCTTCTCATTTAAAGATTTTTCTGTATTTTCTTGACTATGAAAATTGTACATTCACACTGAAGGCATCAAAACTATGAATTCCCACATGTGGAATTATATACTTAACAAAAAAGTGTGAAACAACTGAAAATATTTCTTATATTCTAGGTTCTTCAAAGTAGCCACCTTTTGCTTTGATGACTGCTTTGCACACTCTTGGCATTCTCTTGATGAGCTTCAAGAGGTAGTCACCGGAAATGGTCTTTCAACAATCTTGAAGGAGTTCCCAGAGATGCTTAGCACTTGTTGGCCCTTTTGCCTTCACTCTGCGGTCCAGCTCACCCCAAACCATCTCGATTGGGTTCAGGTCTGGTGACAGTGGAGGCCAGGTCATCTGGCGTAGCACCCCATCACTCTTCTTCTTGGTCAAATAACACTTACACAGCCTGGAGATGTGTTTGGGGTCATTGTCCTGTTGAAAAATAAATGATGGTCCAACTAAACGCAAACCGGATGGAATAGCATGCCGCTGCAAGATGCTGTGGTAGCCATGCTGGTTCAGTATGCCTTCAATTTTGAATAAATCCCCAACAGTGTCACCAGCAAAGCCCCGCCACATCATCACACCTCCTCCTCCATGCTTCACGGTGGGAACCAGGCTTGTAGAGTCCATCCGTTCACCTTTTCTGCGTCGCACAAAGACACGGTGGTTGGAACCAAAGATCACAAATTTGGACTCATCAGACCAAAGCACAGATTTCCACTGGTCTAATGTCCATTCCTTGTGTTTTTTAGCACAAACAAGTCTCTTCTGCTTGTTGCCTGTCCTTAGCAGTGGTTTCCTAGCAGCTATTTTACCATGAAGGCCTGCTGCACAAAGTCTCCTCTTAACAGTTGTTGTAGAGATGTGTCTGTTGCTAGAACTCTGTGTGGCATTGACCTGGTCTCTAATCTGAGCTTCTGTTAACCTGCGATTTCTGAGGCTGGTGACTCGGATAAACTTATCCTCAGAAGCAGAGGTGACTCTTGGTCTTCCTTTCCTGGGGCGGTCCTCATGTGAGCCAGTTTCTTTGTAGCGCTTGATAGTTTTTGCAACTACACTTTCAAAGTTTGCCCAATTTTTCGTACTGACTGACCTTCATTTCTTAAAGTAATGATGGCCACTCGTTTTTCTTTACTTAGCTGCTTTTTTCTTGCCATAATACAAATTCTAACAGTCTATTCAGTAGGACTATCAGCTGTGTATCCACCTGACTTCTGCACAACACAACTGATGGTACCAACCCCAATTATAAGGCAAGAAATCCCACTTATTAAACCTGACAGGGCACACCTGTGAAGTGAAAACCATTTCCGGTGACTACCTCTTGAAGCTCATCAAGAGAATGCCAAGAGTGTGCAAAGCAGTCATAAAAGCAAAAGGTGGCTACTTTGAAGAACCTAAAATATAAGACCTATTTTCATTTGTCTCACACTTTTTTGTTAAGTATATAATTCCACATGTGTTAATTCATAGTTTTGATGCCTTCAGTGTGAATGTACAATTTTCATAGTCAAGAAAATACAGAAAATCTTTAAATGAGAAGGTGTGTCCAAACTTTTAGTCTGTACTGTATATACACATTATACGGACACATGACCTACACATTATACATATACACAATATACGGACACATGACCTACACATTATACATATACACATTATACGGACACATGACCTACACATTATACATACAGTACAGACCAAAAGTTTGGACACACCTTCTCATTTAAAGATTTTTCTGTATTTTCATCACTATCAAAATTGTAGATTCACACTGAAGGCATCAAAACTATGAGTTAACACATGTGGAATTATATACTTAACAAAAAAGTGTGAAACAACTGAAAATATGTCTGATATTCTAGGGTCTTCACAGTAGCCACCTTTTGCTTTGATGACTGCTTTGCACACTCTTGGCATTCTCTTGATGCGCTTCAAGGGGTAGTCACCGGAAATGGTCCTACAACTATCTTGAAGGAGTTCCCAGAGATGCTTAGCACTTGTTGGCCCGTTTGCCTTCACTCTGCGGTACAACTCACCCCAAACCATCTTGATTGGCTTCAGGTCTGGTGACTGTGGAGGCCAGGTCATCTGGCGTAGCACCCCATCACTCTCTTTCTTGGTCAAATAGCCCTTGCACAGCCTGGAGGTGTGTTTGGGGTCATTGTCCTGTTGAAAAATAAATAATGGTCCAACTAAACGCAAACCGGATGGAATAGCATGCCGCTGCAAGATGCTGTGGTAGCCATGCTGGTTCAGTATGCCTTCAATTTTGAATAAATCCCCAACAGTGTCACCAGCAAAGCACCCCCACACCATCACACCTCCTCCTCCATGCTTCACGGTGGGAACCAGGCATGTAGAGTCCATCCGTTCTCCTTTTCTGCGTCTCACAAAGACACGGTGGTTGGAACCAAAGATCTCAAATTTGGACTCATCAGACCAAAGCACAGATTTACACTGGTCCAATGTCCATTCCTTGTGTTCTTTAGCCCAAACAAGTCTCTTCTGCTTGTTGCCTGTCCTTAGGAGTGGTTTCCTAGCAGCTATTTTACCATGAAGGCCTGCTGCACTAAGTCTCCTCTTAACAGTTGTTGAAGAGATGTGTCTGCTGCTAGAACTCTGTGTGGCATTGACCTGGTCTCTAATCTGAGCTGCTGTTAACCTGCGATTTCTGAGGCTGGTGACTCGGATAAACTTATCCTCAGAAGCAGAGGTGACTCTTGGTCTTCCTTTCCTGGGGTGGTCCTCATGTGAGCCAGTTTCTTTGCAACGCTTGATGGTTTTTGCAACTGCACTTGGGGACACTTTCAAAGTTTTCCCAATTTTTCGCACTGACTGACCTTCATTTCTTAAAGTAATTATGGCCACCCATTTTTCTTTACTTATAATTTGTATTATGGCAAGAAAAAAGCAGCTAACAGTCTATTCAGTAGGACTATCAGCTGTGTATCCACCAGACTTTTGCACAACACAACTAATGGTCCCAACCCCATTTATAAGGCAAGAAATCCCACTTATTGAACCTGACAGGGCACACCTGTGAAGTGAAAACCATTTCCGGTGACTACCTCTTGAAGCTCATCAAGAGAATGCCAAGAGTGTGCAAAGCAGTCATCAAAGCAAAAGGTGGCTACTGTGAAGACCCTAGAATATAAGACATATTTTCAGTTGTTTCACACTTTTTTGTTAAGTATATAATTCCACATGTGTTAATTCATAGTTTTGATGCCTTCAGTGTGAATGTACAATTTTCATAGTCATGAAAATACAGAAAAATCTTTAAATGAGAAGGTGTGTCCAAACTTTTGGTCTGTATTGTATACACATATACGGACACATGACCTACACATTATACATATACACATTATACGGACACATGACCTACACATTATACATATACACATTACACGGACACATGACCTACACATTATACATATACACATTATACGGTCACATGACCTACACATTACATGGACACATGACCTACACATTATACATATACACATTATACAGAGACATAATCTGTATATACACACTATATATACACTTTAAACAGACATATATACATACTACACACATTATACTGGGACATGACATATACAAACTTACTCTCTTCATCAGCATTTATCCAATGGCAGCAGTGGGGGAGTCCTGACCTTGGTAATCAGCAGTAGGAGCGAGGCTTGTTGTCAGGGAAATATTAATGTCAGGAAAATGTTCTTCCATATTTGCCTGACATACAGTGGGTAAAGAAAGTATTCAGACCCCTTTACATTTTTCACTCTTTGTTTCATTGCAGCCATTTGTTAAATTCTAAAAAGTTCATTTTTTCCTCATTAAAGTACTCTCTGCACCCCATCTTGACTGAAAAAAAAAACAAATGTAGAAGTTTTTGCAAATTTATTAAAAAAGAAAAACTGAAATCTCACATGGTCATAAGTATTCAGACCCTTTGCTCAGTATTGAGTAGAAGCCCCCCTTTTGAGCTAGTACAACCATGAGTCTTCTTGGGAATGATGCAACAAGTTTTTCACACCTGGATTTGGGGGTCCTCGGCCATTCTTCCTTGCAGATCCCCTCCAGTTCTGTCAGATTGGATGGTGAATGTTGGTGGACAGCCATTTTCAGGTCTCCAGAGATGCTCAATTGGGTTTAGGTCAGGGATGTGGCTCGGCCAGTCAAGAATGGTCACAGAGTTGTTCTGAAGCCACTCCTTTGTTATTTTAGCTGTGTGCTTAGAGTCATTGTCTTGTTGGAAGGTGAACCTTCGGCCAAGTCTGAGGTCCCGAGCACTCTGGAAGAGGTTTTCATCCAGGATATCTCTGTACATGGCCGCATTCATGTTTCCTTCAATTGCAACCAGTCGTCCTGTCCCTGCAGCTGAAAAACGCCCCCATAGCATGCTGGCACTACCATGTTTCACTGTTGGGATTGTATTGGGCAGGTGATGAGCAGTCCTGGTTTTCTCCACACATACCGCTTAGAATTATCACCAAAAAGTTCTATCTTCGTCTCATCAGACCAGAGAATCTTATTTCTCATAGTCTGGGAGTCCTTAATGTGTTTTTGAGCAAACTCTATGCGGGCTTTCATATGTCTTACACTGAGGAGAGGCTTCCGTCGGGCCACTCTGCCATAAAGGCCTTATTGGTGGAGGGCTGAAGTGATAGTTGACTTTGTGGAACTTTCTCCCATCTCCCTACTGCATCTCTGTAGCTCAGCCACAGTGATCTTGGGGTTTTTATTTACCTTTCTCACCAAGGCTCTTCTCCCACGATTGCTCAGTTTGGCTGGACAGCCAGGTCTAGGAAGACTTCTGGTGGGCCCAAACTTCTTCCATTTAAGGATTATGGAGGCCACTGTGCGTTGCCACAATTCTGTGTCTCTGAGCTCCTTGGGCAGTTTCTTTTGAGCTCATGATTCTCATTTGGTCTGACATTCACTGTGAGCTGTGAGGTCTTATATAGACAGGTGTGTGCCTGTCCAAATCAAGTCCTATCAGTTTAACACAGCTGGACTCCAGTGAAGGAGTAAAACCATCTCAAGGAGGATCACAAGGAAATGGACAGCATGTGACTTAAATATGAGTGTCTGAGCAAAGGGTCTGAATACTTATGATCATGTGATATTTCAGTTTTTCTTTTTAAATAAATTTACAAAAATTTCGAAATTTCTGTTTTTCAGTCAAGATGTGGTGCAGAGTGTACTTTAATGAGAAAAAAAAGTGAACTTTTTAGAATTTACTATGGCTGCAATGAAACAAGGAGTGAAAAATTTAAAGGGGTCTGAATACTTTCCGTACCCACTGTAGATGTTCACCCCCCTCCCTCATTCCCCTTTTGCTCAGAACAAAAGCACCTGAGAAATAGCTTACACAAACAAATGCCAGCCAAGGAGTGTTATTGTAGCATCGGCATCTCTACCCCCTGCCAGGCAGAGACGCCGTTCCCCTTACAATCGCGTTCCTGCTCCGGCGTCTTCCGGTCTCCCTGCAGCTGCTGCTGGTGCATACAGCTTCCCTGGCTCTGTGCTGAGTGCTAAAATGGCCGGAGGACTTTCCCTATATAAGGCACCTCCTCCAATATAGAGGTGCCCGTGCAAGGTTGTTGCTCTGTGATATTTACTTTGCTTCAGCCCTCAGGTCCTCTGCAAGTCAGTCCTGTCCGCCAGTCTGATCTTCAGCCCAGTCCGCCAGTCTGTCTATGGGCTCTGCTTACCTGGAAGCACCTGCCTGTTACCTGCCGTGCCCACCAGACCGCTTACCTGGAAGCACCTGCCTGTTATCTGCCGTGCCCACCAGACCGCTTACCTGGAAGCACCTGCCTGTTACCTGCCGTGCCCGCCAGCCTGCTTACCTGGAAGCACCAGCCTGTTACCTGCCGTGCCCGCCAGCCCGCTTACCTGGAAGCACCTGCCAGTTACCTGTTGTGCCCGCCTGCCTGCTTACCCGGAGCACCCGTCTGGCTATCTGCCGAATCAGCCTGCTTGTCTACCCGGACCACCCGTCAGCCTGCCTGCCGTGCTCATCTGCTGTACCGGTCAGTTCCTGCCTTCTGACCCGTGGGAGTCACCTGCTCTCATACAAGGTCGGTCCCAGAGTGGCACCTAGTCCCTCTGCTCTGTTCCTCCCTGGTTCACGGAGTCGACTGAGCCGCCGTGATACCTTGGTCGGGCCAAGTAGATACTTAGTCACGCCCCTCTGGTCCCTCCTTGCACCGCAGCACAGAGATTCCACCACCCAGATCTGTAACAGTTATAACTTCGTTAAGATGCGAGCCTCCTGTCCCTGGCACACGCAAGGAGGTAATTACTGGCAGGATTTCACTAATTTGTTTGCAACTGGGAAAATTGCTTTCCCGAGCTTAACAAAGAAATCTCCAGACAATCCGACTCTGAAACGAAATATGAAATATTTTAAGTTCCATGCATCTCACAATAATGGGACCCATATTTCTAGTGACAGAAACAGCCGAGGAATGCATACATAGTTTTTCATTGTTGCAAGCCAAATCAGAGAGCTGTAGCGCAAAAACACCAGAATAGCAGACTGCAGCTTCTGCGATCAACGAGCGATGAGTTATCATAGAAGTTAGCGTTTTTAATAAAAATGTACAGGCTGGAGACCAGCCCACATGATATAACCACAGGGGGCGTGTGGCCAGATCTCCCCTTAGGTATAAGAGAACCCATGGACATTAAAGGAGCACTCATTGCCAGAGGGGTATAAGGATTATACGCAGTGGGTCGCGTTCGTTAACGCTCAAATCAACTTGGGAGCCCCTCCTCCACCTATGCTGATTTGTCCCTGCGAACTGTATAGTGTAAGTTTTTCTTCTTTTATCCTGTTTATTTTATGTAACTGCTTATGTGTTTTAATGTCTCCTTTGTAACATACTTGTATATACTTTTCTTAAACACTGCCTCCCTTTTGGATTAATTATAAAATGTAATAGTCCTGTTTCTTTTGTTCTGTAATCCTTCCCAGAAGCCATATACGCTACCAAAACGCAGGTGTCCGGACAGGCCTGTATTGTATTTCAAACTCGGCCGGTGGTGGCAAAGAATAATAATAATTGGGCTATCCTGAAGCTGACAGTGATAGTACAGAGGGCATAAACACGGATTTCAGGCTTTGGAACCCAGAGGTGTGACGCCATACTCTCACTGGTCGCTTGCCGATATCCACGTAGCGAGTAGTCTGGATTGCGTGCTCGTGATTCTGGACGAAATACTGACAGCACGGTGAGATATCGCGTGATCTCCACGCTGATGTCGCTGTGTTGGAATCCCTGACAAATTGGTGGCAGCGGTGGGATATTACAGAACATCAGTGGCTAAATTGAGCAATCATTCCTATCACTAAAAACTGGCACTGTTCTTGCCAGAATTCTGTGCTGAGTATTAAGAAATCATACTCGGTGTTTTAATATTTTTTAACTGGGACATTACTGTACGTAAAGCGGTTTGGTTGCATTCCCTCCCTTCTTTTGTTTTTATGTCCTATCTTTTATTTGGCAATGATGGCTACACGTGAAGAGCCCTGGTATCAACAGCAGTCGAAGGCCACTCTCACTGCCCTCTGTGAGCTGAGACAGATTGACCTCACGGCCAAAATCAAGGCCCAACTGATTGCTGAATTGTTGCAAGGTGCCACAGAGCCCATCCGACAGCAGAGCCCTGATGATCGGGCGGTCAGCCAAGGCCCGGATGGCGCTGCTGCAGGGGTTCCACCTGTGATTGCCAGCCATACCCGCAACCAGGGTAGTGTGGACCCCCACCTGCAGATGTCCTTGGAGCAGCTCGCCGCAGACGATTATGACGGACGACTGCAGCTGATCTTGAAATTCCAGGAGCAATCCTAGCGCCAGGCACAAGCTGACGGAGAGGAGCGCCAGGCACAAGCTGACGGAGAGGAGCGCCAGGCACAAGCTGACGGAGAGGAGCGCCAGGCACAAGCTGACGGAGAGGAGCGCCAGGCACAAGCTGACGGAGAGGAGCGCCAGGCACAAGCTGACGGAGAGGAGCGCCAGGCACAAGCTGACGGAGAGGAGCGCCAGGCACTAGCTGACGGAGAGGAGCGCCAGGCACAAGCTGACCGATAACACCAGCTGGAGCTAGCCCAGATTCAGAAGGAGTCATCCTCCACGCAGACCCGTGAGTCCAACAGTGCCAACTGCTTTAAACCCCCTTCCTAAGCATTTCCCTGTGATGGAAAAGGAGGGGGATTGGGACACATTCCATCGAGGCTTTGAAAAGGCCTGCAGGCAGTATCAGCTGTCCACGGACCAGTGGGCAAGGTACTTAACTCCAGGGTTCAGAGGAAAAGCTCTGGAGGTGTTTGCTTCTCTCCCTCGAGAACAAGATGGAGACTACGAGGCCGTCAAGCAGGCCCTGATAAGAAAGTACCAGCTGACTCCGGAGGTTTACCTTAAAATGTTCAGAGCCCTCCAACGTTGACCCCAAGATAGCTACAGTGATTTGGTGGATGGGCTCAGAGCCAACTTTGAGCTGTGGATCCGAGGACTGTCAGTCACCACCTTCGAGGACCTGAAGGATCTGATGGTGAAGGACCAGTTTCTTCATCTTTATCCAGTGGAAGTGCGACAGTTTGTGTTTGACCGGGAGCAAAAGGAAGCCGCCAAAGCAGCCCAGATCGCAGATGCCTATGAGGCCAACCGCACACCAGAGGTGCGAAAGTCAGCCTCCGCCAGCTGGAAAGGGGGTAAGTCTACAGCCAACCCCAGTGTTCCAGCCAGCCGGCCCTCAGCGGGTTCTGCCTCATCTTCCAGCACCTGGACTGCATTTGACTCCTTTAAGTGCTATACTTGTGACCAAACGGGTCACATCAGTATTGTCTACCCAGAGAGGCAGAAGATGAACACCACACCTGAGGTCCCAGGGCCTACTGCAGACATTTTTTTGTAGGTGGGGTGGCTGGCCGGGCCCAGGAGAACTTACAATCCGTTTCTGTGGGCAACACTGTCCCTGTCGGCCTTAAGCACACTGGAGCAGAACGCACCCTGATCTGCCCTGAGTTTATGTTGCCAGAGGAACTCATTCCTGGGAAGACCCTGAGTGTCACCGGGTTTGGGGGTGTTCGCTGCCGTATACTGATGGCCCGAGTTTTCCTGGACTGGGGTGCGGGGAGGGGGTTAAGGGAAGTGGGGGTGTCGGAGAATCTCCCCACTAATGTGCAATTGGGAACTGATCTGGGATGGTTGGTTGGCCAATACATTCCTAACAACCCTCCCAGGTCTGATATGTCTTATAATGCCACTGTCAAAAATGTCAATGTGATGTATGATAAAAATGTGTGTTGTGGTAAAGGTGAACTCAGCCACCTCATTCCGCGGGGTGATTCTGCTAAGGATCCCCTACAGCGAGCCAGCATAAGTGCTAGGGGCAAGGGGAGCAGGCACGGACACCTGGAAGCAGGTCGTCCTGTGCAGGTGACCAGTGTCACGCCAGAGAGTGGCATGGTCAATGGTAGCTGCCCCATGACTAGCATGGCTCCAGAGGTGATGAGGAAGGATGAGGGGAAACACGGGGATCATAGGAAAAGTGGTCCCGTGCCGCCGACCAGTGTCATGACGGACTGTGACTTGGTCGGGCGTAGCTCTCCCCTAAGGAGCACCGCTCCCAAGGTAAAAATGATGACAGGTAAAAAGGTAGGCCCCATAGCCAGGCAAGGTAACAGGAAAGTGTGTCCCCCTGTCTGTCATGAGTATGGGAGGCCCCATAGCCTGTCAGAGGTGTCGGGAAAATGTATCCCAAACCGGTCAGGGTGATCGGAAAGCTGGATCCTCAGGTTGGTGGTCAAGTGGGTCTGCGGCTTGTCAGGTCAGCAGGAAGAGTGGGCCAGGTGATGGTCTTAAAGGGGCGATCTGTAAATCACCCCTTACGCCACCTCAAATAGGGGGAGATGTCAGGGAAATATTAATATCAGGAAAATGTTCTTCCATATTTGCCTGACATAGATGTTCACCCCCCTCCCTTATTCCCCTTTTGCTCAGCACAAAAGCCCCAATTAACGCACGCCTGAGAAATAGCTTACACAAACAAATGGCAGCCAAGGAGTTTTATAACTTCGCTAAGATGCGAGCCTCTTGTCCCTGGCACACGCAGGGGGGTAATTACTGGCAGGATTGCACTAATTTTCTTGTAACTGGGAAAGTTGTTTTCCCGAGCTTAACAAAGAAATCTCCAGACAATCCGACTACGAAACGAAATATGAAATATTGTAAGTTCTATGCGTCTGACAATAATGGGACCCATATTTCTAGTGACAGAAACAGCTGAGGAATGCATACATAGTTTTTCATTGTTGCAAGCCAAATCAGAGAGCTGTAGTGCAAAAACACCAGAATAGCAGACTGCAGCTATGCGATGAGTGGTCTCTAAATAAAGGTAAAATCATAAGGGAAAAAAATGGCATTGTTTGCAAGCTTCTGCGATCAATGAGCGATGAGTTATCGCAGACGTTACCATTTTTAATAAAAATGTACAGGTTGGAAACCAGCCCACATGATGTCACCACAGGGGTCGTGTGGCCAGATCTCCCCTTAGATATAAGAGAACCCATGAACTTTAGAGGAGCACTCATTGCCAGGGGGGTATAAGGATTATACGCAGTGGATCGCGTTCGATAATGCTCAAATCAACTGGGGAGCCCCTCCTCCACCTGTACTGATTCGTCCCTGCGAACTGTATAGTGTAAGTTTTTCTTCTTTTATCCTGTTTATTTTATGCAACTGCTTATGTATTTTAATGTCTCCTTTGTAACATCCTTGTATATATTTTTCCTAAACACTGCCTCCCTTTTGGATTAATTATAAAATGTAATAGTCCTGTTTCTTTTGTTCTGTAATCATTCCCTTCCCCGAAGCCATATACACTACCAAAACGCAGGCGTCCGGCCGGGGCCTGTATTATATTTCAAACTCGGCCGGTGGTAGCAGAGAATAATAATAGTTGGGCTATCGTGAAGCTGACAGTGACGTTACTTAGGGCGTAAACACTGATTCCAGGCTTTGTAACCCAGAGGTGTGATGCCATACTCTCACTGGTTGCTTTCCGATAACCACATATTGAGTAATCTGGACCGCATGCTCGCGATTCCGAACGAAATACTGACAGCGTGATGGCACGGTGAGATGTCGCGTGATCTCCCCGGTGTCATTGCTGTGTTGGAATCCCTGACAATTGTCATAGAAAATATTCATTCTCCCCCTGAAGCCCCTCTCACCCCTCCCTTATCCACCATTTGTCAAAGGACCAAGAGCTCACACCTGGACCATCTGTTCCTACACAAATTAGCCCACACAGCAGAAGGGGCTTGTAAACAAATGCTAGCACAAAGAAAGGTGCTACAAACCCAATTAAAATACGACTGTGCTTTCCCCTGACACAGACCTGCGACAATTTACATCTAGCTGAGGAAACATTAGAACTTTAACTTTAGGAAACAAATCAACTGGGGAGCCCCTCCTCCACCTATGCTGATTCCTCCCTGCGAACTGTATAGTGTAAGTTTTTCTTCTTGTATCCTGTTTATTTTATGCAACTGCTTATGTATTTTAGTGTCTCCTTTGTAACATCCTTGTATATATTTTTCCTAAACACTGCCTCCCTTTTGGATTAAATATAAAATGTAATAGTTCTGTTTCTTTTGCTCTGTAATCGTTCCGTCCCCTAAAGCCATACGCTACCAGAATGCAGGCATCCAACCAGGCCTGTATTATATTTCCAATCTGGCCGGTGGTGGCAGAGAATAATAATTGGGCTATCGTGAAGCTGGCAGTAACCGTACTGAGACATATATACACATATTCCATGCGTTGGAATCTGAAATACACATAGTGAGTAGTCGGGATCGTGTGCTCGCAAATCCCTGCTCAATCCTGTGAATTCTTGACATTGTGAGAGCAGCGGTGGGATATTGTGTTATCTCCCCAGTGTCGTCGCTGGCGTCCTAGACAATGATTACCTCTCCAAATCTGGATCTGCTCTGAGAATCAGCCAGAATTTCTCGAGATTGTTTACCTCTTCTTTTGCTTGCCTATCGAAAGTACCAATAAATCTGATTAATGAGTTTTCTTTCTTCTTCTTTCCTTGATCTAATAGGATATCTCTATCTGTGACTTTTGCTCTATTGAATTCTTTATGTAGCACCTTTTCAGGGTAACCCCTTGCTGTAAACCATCTAAAAAGTTTGCCCCATTCTTTACCAAAACTTTCATTATTTGAAAAGTTTTGGCGAGTTCTCAGATATTGTCCTATCAGTATCCCTGCCTTGAGTGGCGGGGTGTGCCAGCTATTCCAATGAAGGAAAACATTTGTTGCTGTAGGTTTCCTAAAAATTTTCATATGAATATAGCCATCATCCTGGATACGTATAGTTAAGTCCAAAAACTTGATGTTTTTGTTTCCAATTTCGTATGTGAAGTATATCTTATTCCTGTTTAGAATCTTGCTGAAATCAAGAAATAACTGTGCATCACCATCCCATAGGAAAAGTAGATGATCGATGTACCTACCCCAAAATAAAATGTGACTTGTGTATAAAAAAACTAAATCGTCACCAAAAACTATTGTCTTCCCACCACCCTAAAAATAAATTAACAAAAGTAGTAACTGCAGCACTCAGTGTGCCTGCATGGCTCCTTATCATGTGACCGGGAAGGTCCTTAAACATCACATGATTTCTTGGATATAGACGCCGTGTTCCCTGGAACGACTCCGCTATTGGTCCCTACTAGTGTTGAGCGAGCAGTAAAATGCTCGGGTGCTCGAAGCTCGGGCTCAGCTCACCGTGATACTCGGGTGCTCGACCCGACCAACGTGACCAATGTTAGTCTATGGGAGACCCGAGCATTTTTGCGGCGGCACCCCCGGCAGTCTGTAGAAAGCCTAAAATGTGCCCAAAATGATAGTGACAGTGCTCAAATGACATGGGGACAGCATGGGGATCGCCCCAGGAAGCATTTCTGACCCCCAGGTCACTGCTGTCAACAACGTGGTCAGTGGTATTAAGCCACTTTTACGGGCTCACAATAAAGCGTAAAAAAACGAAACTGAAACTGTTTTCCTGTGAAATATGTTAAGGAACTTCCTTTCCAGGGTAAAGACTTGTGTATAAGGTAAAATAAATAACCAAAACCAAAAATACTCCTCCACACCTTGGGCTATGTTCACAAGTAGCATTTTTTATGTATTTTTGCACTTTTGTATTGCTTTCAACCGTGACAAATGCATTCGGGAAATGTCATTTTAACATTTTACAACCTTATCTGGCCATGTGCTGTGTGACACATGCATACAGTGCTGAAAAGACATGGGAACAGCATGGGGAAGACCCCTGGAAGCATCTCTGACACCCAGGTCACTGCCTGAAAGTGTGCCCATCAGAAGTGATCCTTGCCGCATCAGAAGATGCAGACTTGCAACTATCCCCGTGCAAGTACTTGTCCCAGGGCAGTGTTTAATTGTACCTCCCCCATTCCTTGCAATGCAAGCGCAAGTATGCAGCCTGCCACCCACCCACCCCCAGGCTGCAATACCATACTGCTTGCTTGCTTGCACTTGAAATTGGGCCTTTTAGGCATGTGGAGGCGGAATCTGGCCACCACGTCATGGCTGCGTCGGCGGCCTGGTATCCATACTCAGTCCCCGGCGGCCGGGTGTCCACGCTTGGTCCCCAGCCGCCAGGGGGCGGCCGGGTGTCCATACTCGGTCCCCAGCCGCCCTGCGGCTGGGTGCCCACACACGGTCCCCAGCCACCTGGGGGCGGCCGGGTGTTCATAAACGGTCCCCAGCCGCCCCTATTTGAAGGACAGCCTAACCACAAACACGTGGACAAGTGAATGTAGCCAGGGATGGTCCATCTGACTGACGCCTTCACACTGGGTTAATATTGTGGAAGCCGGGACACAGTTGGACACTGGGATGCAACACATCCTCCAGAAATAGAGGATTGCGGGTCCTGGGTCAATCAGGCTTCAACACAAAGTTCAGAAGGTAGACAGCAGCAGTGGTTGGCCTCCTACACAACGAGTAAATTATTCATGATCATGAGGCCATCCATCTCCTTAGCTTTCTGTTCCTTGGAATGCAAGCGCACGTATGTAGTAGCCGCTAGGCCTGGTCAGCGTTTTGGCGCATATCCTACCTCCTCCGAGGATTGCTGGATGTTTTCCTGCTACTATCCCAGTTCTATGACTCCCGTTAAAACAAAGCTTCAGGTGATGAATGATGGATGAGGTGGTGGCAAAGGAGAAAGAGCAGGAGGAACAGGGACCATTCACATCAATATCAGGCCAGTCAACCACACATGTCTTGTAGGATATGTTTCTGTACCAAAAGGAGCAGTTCGGCTACACAGTTATAGGGCATGCAGTGAGTGCAATGCCTACCAAAAATTTTGAGGCGCTCCAATGCCCCTTGGAAGTGACATGGAGGTCAGAGGGCCTTAACTAAACCGTTTTTTCCATTTATAGCAACTGGGTCTCCAGTACACTGTTGGCCTAAGCAGTGAATGGAAGGCTTTCCAAAAATTATGAGGAACTGCAATGCCCCTTGAAAAAGACGTGGATTACAGCGTACTAAAAACCTTCTACCCATTATTGGGGAGTGGGTCTCCCTTAGTGTTCGCCTATGCATTGAAAAGCAAAAGCTGACTAAAATTAGGAGGAAATGTAATGCCCGTTATAAGAGTCGTGGAGGTTAGAGGTAATTAAAAACAACATTTCAATGCCCCTTGGAAGAGCTGTGGAGTTTAGAGTGGTTTAACCAGACTGTTTTAATGCCCCTTGGAAGAGTGGTGGAGGTCGCAGTAGCTTAACAAGACGGTTTTACTGCCCCTTGGAGGAGTGGTGGAGGTCACAGTAGCTTAACAAGACGGTTTTAATGCCCTTTGGAAGAGTGGTGGAGGTCACAGTAGCTTAACAAGACGGTTTTAATGCACCTTACAAGAGCCATGCAGTACAGCATATTCAAAACATTATTCCCATTATTGGGGAGTGGGTGTCCCATAGTCTTTGCCTATGCCTTCCAAGCAAAAGCTGCCAAAAATTAGGACTGAGGAACTAGCAATGCTGGCAACACGGACCACGGTCACACTGGTGGTATAGTGGTGGTGGAGGCTGAGGATAAGGAGAAGAGCAAAATACAGCCGAAATGAGGAAGCGTATATCCATGTGTGGGTGTGAATCGGTGCATGGGAATACACCTCCCGAAATAACACAGTGGATTTGACTTTGTAACTCTGCTGTCATTTGGTGGTGATGAGAAGTCTGGCCCAATCCAGCCCTTGTTCATTTTGATAAGGGTCAGCTTGTCAGCATTGTCAGTTGACAGGCGAGTGCGCTTATCAGTTATAATTCCCCCAGCGGCACTAAAAAGACGCTCCGATAACACGCTAGCGGCAGGGCAGGCCAGGACCTCTAAGGCCTACAGAGCGAGTTCATTCCAAGTGTCCAGCTTGGATACCCAATAATTAAAAGGAACAGAGGAATCACGGAGGACGCTGGTAAGGTCGGCAAGGTACTCCCTCACCATCGTTTGAAACTTTCCACTCCTTGTGAGAGTACCCCACGGCTCAGGGCCTGTAAGCTGGGCGGGTCTCAGAAAACTGTCCCAGAACGTTGACAGTGTTCCCCTGCCTCTGCTGGATTGGAGTTGCGTCTCTCTCGTCTGTACGCCTGTTAGAACCCTCCTGTTAGTTCTTTTTCTATTTTGTTGGTCACATGACTTTCTGCCTATATAATCCAGCTCCGCCCTTCTGGCCTTGCTGGACTTCAGTGTTTCTTTTACTCTTAAGCTAGCCAGGTGCCTTGTACCTAACTCTGTAGTTTGCTTGGTCTTTGGACCACTAGTACTTTTTGTTTGTTTGTCTTTGCTCTGCTACAATTTCTGCTAGGAGGTGTCCATCTATATCCCAGTCCTTAGTTCTTGTAGGGACCCCTCCCTTATATCTATAGGTCTGCGTTCAGACTAGCCGAGGACTTAGGCGGGTCTGTTCACAAGGAACAGGTCCCCCGCTGCATCGTAGGGAATCAGCTTAGTCCTATTGTAGGGACAGTTTTCCTATCTTTCCTTAGTGCTTGTAGCAGTTCATTACAACGCCTTGGTTGGGCAACGAACTGTGACCTCTGCCGCTAGAGTGTTCAGATGGGAATTTTTTTAACAGTTCTGCAGCAAGGGCCTTCTGGTACTGCCCCATTTTTGTAGACCGCTCCACCTCAGGAATAAGAGAGGGAAAGTTCTCCTTGTAGCGGGGGTCTAAAAGTGTCACCAACCAGTAGTGACTGTCACCCAACATTTTGACAACGCGAGGGTCACGGTTAAGGCAGCGTAACATAGTCAGCCATGCATGCCAGACTGGTAACGGGCAAGACTTCTGTGTCCTCTCCAAGATGACGACTGACCATGCTCTCCCTCTCCTCCTCCTCCTCCTCTCCCCTGTCCTCAGGCCACCTATGCTGAACAGACGGTATGACAGTTGTACTGGTACTACCGTCTACAGCGCATGATACCAGCTCCTGTTCTTCCTCATCCTCCTCTTCCTCCTCCTCTCCCTCAGTGTCCCCCAATGCACATTGGGATGAGAAGAGGCTGGGCTGTGTGTAATCGCCCCCTACGGCTTCTTGATCCATCTCTTCATACTCTGGGTGCAATGCTTCCTCTTTAATTCTCTGCAGAGAGCGATGCAAAAGACAGACAAGTCGGATGCTGACGCTAATGATGGCGTCATCGCCACTCACCATCTTGGTGGACTCCTCAAAGTTTGTCGGGATGGTACATATGTCAAACATCCAGGTCCACTCCTGAGGTCTTATGTGTGGAGTCTGACCTGAATATTGACGGCCTTGTTGCAGCTGGTACTCCACACCTGCTCACTTCTGCTCACAAATCCTTTGCAACATGTGGAGGGTAGAGTTCCAACGTGTGGGGACATCACACAGCAAGGGTGGCGGAAGCTGTAGCCGACTTCCGAAAATGAGCTGACGGGTGGCGTACTTGGACGAGCTGATCTGGCAACTCGGGGTACGATTTAAGAAACCGCTGAACCATGAGGTTAAGCACATGAGCCAGGCATGGTACGTGTGTGATCTCGCCTCCCCTCATAGCCGCCGCCAGGTTACGGCCATTGTCACACACGACCACGCCTGGATGTAGGTTCAGCGGTCTCAGCCACAGATCTGCCTGCTCTTTCACAGCTGTCCACAACTCACAAGCAGTGTGAGGTTTATCACCTAAGCTTATGAGTTTCAGCACAGCCTGTTGCCGCTTGGCTGAGGCAGTACTGCAGTGCTTCCAGCTTGTAACTGATGTGGTGATATCTGAGATGGAGGCTGAACATGAGGAGGAGGATGATGCGCAGGAGCTGTACACTGTGGGGGCAACTCTGACTGACATAGGGCCCGCAATCCTCGGTGTGGGGAGGATGTGTTCTGTCCCAAGGTCCGACTGGGTCCCGGCTTCCACTATGTTTACCCAGTGTGCCGTCAGGGAGATGTACCGTCCCTGGCCACAAGCACTTGTCCACGTGTCCGTTGTCAGGTGGACTCTCCCAGTAACTGCGTTGTTGAGGGCACGGCCGATGTTTTGGGACACGTGCTTGTGCAGTGCGGGGATGGCACACCGGGCAAAATAGTGTCAGCTGGGGACCGAGTACTGAGGGATGGCCACCGCCATAAGGTTGCGGAAGGATTCCGTCTCCACCAGCCTAAAAGGCAGCATTTCCAACGCAAGCAGTCGTGAAATGTGCGAATTTAGGACTGTGGCCTGTGGGGCGTTGGCTGCGAATTTGCGCTTTCGTTCAAAGCTCTGGGATATGGACAATTGAACGCTGCGGTGGGACGTGGACGTTGATGCTGTTTCTTGAGAAACTGCCATAACAAGTGAAGACTGAGAGGAGGGGGCATCTTTGCATGCAGTATGGACAGGGGATTGCCTTGCACGCACAACAGGGGGTTCTCTTACATGCACAACAGCGGAAGAAGCAGTGGTGACACCCGCTGACACTGGTCATGGACCCTGGGGATCGCCCCACAAAGTCGGGTGCTTTGCTGACATGTGCCTGATCATGCTGGTGGTGGTCAGGCTGGTAGTTTTGTCACCCCTGCTGATGCTGGCATGGCAGGTGGTACAAATGGCCTTTTTGGGGTTATCAGCAGAGTCTTTAAAAAAATTCCAGACTCTGGAAGACCTACCGGTTGTACTGGCAACGTCCCTTGTGTTGGTGTTACGGGGAACTGTTGCCCGCCTTCTGTGTGTGGCCACCACACTGCTTCTTCCTGCCTGTTGGGGTACTCTGCCTCCCTCCCCCTATGTGCTGCTGGCCTCGCTCTGCGTGTCCTCCTGCCACATTGGGTCAGTTACTAGATCATCCACCACCTCCTCCTCTTCCACTTGCTCACCACGATCCTCCTCCTCACTTCCTGGCAATTGTGTCTCGTCATCATCCACCTCTTATGACAAATTGCCAGCGTCGGCTTCCTGTGGCCGTGGCTGTTCAAATATTTGGCCATCGCTACATGGGATCACCTCTTCCACCACTTCAAGCGGAGCAGGCGAGGGGCACAAATATGGAAATGGACTAGTGAACAGCTCTTCAGAGTGTCCAACTGTGGGATTAGTTGCTGTCTGACTACACTCGGCATGGTGGGAGGAAGGAGCATCAGGGTGAGGAGGAGTATGCGGTCGAGACTCACGGCTACTAAAACTTGACCGTGTGGAAGACAGACCGGAGGTGGTGGTGCCCAGGTAACTGGAAGTATTATCTGCTATCCAATTAATAACCTGTTCACACTGATCAGTTCGCAATACTGGTGTTTTAGTGTGCTTCCCTAGTAATTCGGTCAAGAAGTGGGAGCAAGAAGATGTGGCTGTTGGTTGTGGCACATTTTCACCTTGGCCACGGCCCCATCCTCTGCACGGACCATCACCAGAACGTCCACTTCCACGTCCCTTGCCACGCGCCTTGCCCATTGTAAATGAAGTAAAATAGCTTACACTCGCAGTATCAATGGAAAAAGGGTAATAAAAAGGAGATTAGAGCCGTGGAAGAGGAAAACCACAGTTCTATTTCTCTGGCCTACACCAGAATATTTTAAACAGATATATTGATGTCTGAACACTCACAGACACACTCAATTTTTTTTTTTTGGGGGGGGGGGGGGATACCAAAAAGGTTAATAAGATCCGTATTTGGACAGTGACTGAGGGAAAAAAAAATAAATACAGGATTTAGATGAAGAAAAAAAGGATTTTTCCTGGCCCCTGAGACTGGGGGATAAGTCTAGCAATTTGACCAGCAGGAGCACACAGGACTGTAATGCAGTGTTTGCTGGTATAACCACTGCGTCTCCTATACAGCCTGCCTGCCTGCCTGATATCTGGGATGGATATTAGCCCTGAGAAGGACTGTTTGTTTAATTTGGCAGGCTTTAGAGACCCTACACTACGTATTTCGCACTCTATATCTCTCCCTAACTCAGCAGCACTGACCCTACACTGTCTGATCCGGAGCGACTGTGTCCAAGATGGCGGCGCCCGGTTTTAAATACTCGAGGTGACTGTGCGGACAGCCAATCACTGTAATGCCCACAAACAATATGGCTGCGGCATTCCAGTGACTGGCTGGCAATCCCTGCATGTTCATTGGCTCTGTAAAGAGCGCCAAACGTGCAGGGCGGAGACCCGAGCTCCCGCCTCAGTAACCCGGAAATGCTCGGTGCTCGCCGAACATCCCGAGTAGTGAGATGCTCGGGCGAGTACCGAGCAGTGTCGAGCATGCTCGCTCAACACTAGTCCTTACCTTTTCTGCACCAAAATGATAAGTGGACCTTGTTTATAGCTTCGACCCGGAAGACTTAGGTCGTTGGTGCTGATGGGGAAGGAGATAATAGGACTGGAGAGGTGAGAAACCTCCCCATAACCTTGTAGAGTCTATTAGCTTTTGTTTAGTGATTGACATAGCTGTCCACCAATGTTATTGGACTTAAGAACAGCCACGCTTATAGGACCTGTGTGACGTCACTAATCAATCTTTTATAAACTCTATTTTCCCGTCCATTTACCACTGCAGCCTCAATCTCCTGATGAAGCCAGTGATGGTGAAACTAGTTGGGGAGGCAGCTGGTTCATTTTATCAGCAGTGTTTGTTAGTTGGTCCATATCATATAATAAGGTGCTGCTCCGCAGCCACACCATATCCTGAGCTGACTGGGGACACTAAGAATCAAATAGTAAATGTAATGATTCTCCCTATTCTATTGAATGACTAGATCAGCCAGTGGATATCTGGCCGGGTTACCTTGTTACTATCTATCCTGTACTGGGATCCGAGTTCTATCCCTGTGAGACATCTGTCTATTATTTCTCTCTGACTGCGAAATTACCTACAGTATATATACGGATAATGGCAGCATCATCTGAAAGTCTCAGCTCAGGAACTGAAAAATAAGAGACCAACACAACCTTGTGTTTATAAAGTGAGAAGTAATAAAGATGATGTTTTACCTTCACAGAACCTTTACTGAGAATATATAAATATATAATAACTAGATGGAGGCCCGATGCTATGGCATCGGGAGTGCGGTAATGTCACGATGGGGGGCAGGCTTTGCAGCGCTGAGAATCTCTCCACCCCCCCCCCATGTGCTCACCCACCTATCCACTCTCTCTTTCCTCCATGTGCTGACTTCTCCCCCCTGTGCTCTCTTCTTTGACCTGTCTACCCCATGTGCTCTCCCTCTTGTCTGCTGTTTCTCTCCTTCCTGTGCTGTGTTCTCCCCTCATGTGCTGTCCCGTTTGAGCTGTCTCCCCCCCCCCTGTGCTCTGTCTCTCTCCCCCCTGTGCACTTTCTCTCTCCCCCATCTGCTGTCTTCTCCTCTCAGGTGATCTCTTTGACCTGTCTACCCCATGTGCTCTCCCCCTTGTCTGCTGTCTCTCTCCTTCCTGTGCTGTATTCTCCCCTCAGGTGCTGTCTCCCCCCTGTGCTCTGTCTCTCTCTCCCCTGTGCGCTTTCTCTCTCCCCCATCTGCTGTCTTCTCCTCTCAGGTGATCTCTTCTTTGACCTGTCTACCCCATGTGCTCTCCCCCTTGTCCGCTGTCTCTCTCCTTCCTGTTCTGTGTTCTCCCCTCATGTGCTGTCCCGTTTGAGCTGTCTCCCACCTGTGCTCTGTCTCTCTCCCCCATCTGCTGTCTTCTCCTCCCAGGTGATCTCTTATTTGACCTGTCTACCCCATGTGCTCTCCCCCTTGTCTGCTGTCTCTCTCCTTCCTGTGCTGTATTCTCCCCTCAGGTGCTGTCTCCCCCCTGTGCTCTGTCTCTCTCCCCCTGTGCGCTTTCTCTCTCCCCCATCTGCTGTCTTCTCCTCTCAGGTGATCTCTTCTTTGACCTGTCTACCCCATGTGCTCTCCCCCTTGTCTGCTGTCTCTCTCCTTCCTGCTCTGTGTTCTCCCCTCATGTGCTGTCCCGTTTGAGCTGTCTCCCCCCTGTGCTCTGTCTCTCTCTCCCCTGTGCTCTGTCTCTCTCCCCCCTGTGCGCTTTCTCTCTCCCCCATCTGCTGTCTTCTCCTCTCAGGTGCTCTCTTCTTTGACCTGTCTACCCCATGTACTTAACCCCCTTGTCTGCTGTCTCTCTCCTTCCTGTGCTGTGTTCTCCCCTCAGGTGCTGTCCCGTTTGAGCTGTCTTCCCCCTGTGCTCTGTCTCTTTCCCCCCTGTGTGCTGTCTCTCTCCCCCATCTGCTGTCTTCTCCTCTCAGGTGATCTCTTCTTTGACCTGTCTACCCCATGTGCTCTCCCCCTTGTCTGCTGTCTCTCTCCTTCCTGTGCGGTGTTCTCCCCTCAGGTGCTGTCCCGTTTGAGCTGTCTCCCCCGTGTGCTTTTTCTCTCCATCTGCTGTCTTCTCCTCTCAGGTGATCTCTTCTTTGACCTGTCTACCCCATGTGCTCTCCCCCTTGTCTGCTCTCCCTCTCCACCCCTGTGCACGCAGGCGCAGTAAATCACATCGTCGCTATCTGTGTGCAGATAGCGGCAGTCACATTAAAACTGCGCATGCGCTCCTCCTGTACAAAGATGGCGGCGGTCAGTAAATCATTCGGCTGATCCCGGCGGCGTGTTCGTGACGGTGTTCCGCTGGTGGTACCGCGCAAGAGGCTGGTACCACAAGGGGTTTCCATATTGAAACACCATCACTTGGGTGTCCCAATATGACGGTCGACAAACTTCCGCCGCTTAGAATTCTGGGATCTGGACGGAACAGGATGTGAAGACATTACAAGTTCAGTATATTATAGATAATTTACGCTGGTTCTTATGAACAATTTTGGTTCAGAAAATCTATGATCGGCTCTTCTCCTATCTCTCTATACACAGGATTACACGATAGTGAGGAAGAGATTGAGTGACTGTGTGACCCCCAACATCCATCTCCAGGGGTCCACAGGACAGAGCAAGACCCTTACCACAGAATCTCTGCATTCACCAATACCTGAGACGAAGATCCTAGAACTCGCCAGCAAGATCACCGAGCTGCTGACCGGAGAGGTGACTGCTGGGAGGTTATACACTGGAGGATTCTGGGTGATGAGAGGAGACTGCTGGGAGATTATACAGTATACACTGGAGGATTCTGGGTGATGAGAGGAGACTGCTGGGAGATTATACAGTATATACTGGAGGATTCTGGGTGATGAGAGGAGACTGCTGGGAGATTATACAGTATACACTGGAGGATTCTGGGTGATGAGAGGAGACTGCTGGGGGATTATACAGTATACACTGGAGGATTCTGGGTGATGAGAGGAGACTGCAGGGAGATTATACAGTATACACTGGAGGATTCTGGGTGACAAGCGGAGACTGCTGGGAGATTATACAGTATACACTGGGGGATTCTGGGTAATGAGCGGCGAGGAGACTGCAGGGAGATTACACAGTATACACTGGAGAATTCTGGGTGATGAGAGGAGACTGCTGAGAGATTATACAGTATACACTGGAGGATTCTGGGTGATGAGAGGAGACTGCTGAGAGATTATACAGTATACACTGGAGGATTCTGGGTGATGAGCGGAGAGGAGACTGCTGGGAGATTACACAGTATACACTGGAGGATTCTGTGTGATGAGAGGAGACTGCAGGGAGATTATACAGTATACACTGGAGGATTCTGGGTGATGAGCGGAGAGGAGACTGCTGGGAGATTATACAGTATACACTGGAGGATTCTGGGTGATGAGAGGAGACGGCAGGGAGATTATACAGTATACACTGGAGGATTCTGGGTGATGAGGGGAGACTGCTGGGAGATTATACAGAATACACTGGAGGATTCTGGGTGATGAGAGGAGACTGCTGGGAGATTATACAGTATACACTGGAGGATTCTGGGTGATGAGCGGAGACAGCTGGGAGATTACACAGTATACACTGGAGGATTCTGGGTGATGAGAGGAGACTGCTGGGAGATTATACAGTATACACTGGAGGATTCTGGGTGATGAGAGGAGACTGCTGGGAGATTATACAGGATACACTGGAGGATTCTGTGTGATGAGAGGAGACTGCTGGGAGATTATACAGTATACACTGGAGGATTCTGGGTGATGAGAGGAGACGGCAGGGAGATTATACAGTATACACTGGAGGATTCTGGGTGATGAGGGGAGACTGCTGGGAGATTATACAGAATACACTGGAGGATTCTGGGTGATGAGAGGAGACTGCTGGGAGATTATACAGTATACACTGGAGGATTCTGGGTGATGAGTGGAGACTGCTGGGAGATTATACAGTATACACTGGAGGATTTTGGGTGATGAGCGGAGACAGCTGGGAGATTACACAGTATACACTGGAGGATTCTGGGTGATGAGAGGAGACTGCTGGGAGATTATACAGTATACACTGGAGGATTCTGGGTAATGAGCGGAGACAGCTGGGAGATTATACAGAATACACTAGAGGATTCTGGGTGATGAGAGGAGACTGCTGGGAGATTATACAATATGCACTGGAGGATTCTGGGTGATGAGAGGAGACTGCTGGGAGATTATACAGTGTACTCTGGAGGATTCTGGGTGATGAGCGGAGAGGAGACTGCTGGGAGATTCTACAGTATACACTGGAGGATTCTGGGTGATGAGAGGAGACTGCTGGGAGATTCTACAGTATACACTGGAGGATTCTGGGTGATGAGAGGATACTGCTGGGAGATTATACAGTATACACTGGAGGATTCTGGGTGATGAGAGGAGACTGCTGGGAGATTATACAGTATACACTGGAGGATTCTGGGTGATGAGCGGAGACTGCTGGGAGATTATACAGTATACACTGGAGGATTCTGGGTGATGAGCGGAGACTGCTGGGAGATTATACAGTATACACTGGAGGATTCTGGGTGATGAGAGGAGACTGCTGGGAGATTATACAGTATACACTGGAGGATTCTGGGTGATGAGCAGAGAGGAAACTGCTGGGAGATTATACAGTGTACAATGGAGGAGTCTGGGTGATGAGCAGAGAGGTGACTGATGGGAGATTATACAGTATACACTGGAGGATTCTGGGTGATGTGAGGAGAAGAGACTGCCGGGAGATTATACAGTATACACTGGAGGATTCTGGGTGATGAGAGGAGAGGAGACTGCAGGGAGATTATACAGTAAACACTGGAGGATTCTGGGTGATGAGCAGAGAGGAGACTGCTGGGAGATTATACAGTATACACTGCAGGATTCTGGGTGATGAGAGGAGACTGCTGGGAGATTGTACAGTATACACTGGAGGATTCTGGGTGATGAGCGGAGAAGAGACTGCTGGGAGATTATACAGTATACACTGGAGGATTCTGGGTGATGAGAGGAGACTGCTGGGAGATTATACAGTATACACTGGAGGATTCTGGGTGATGAGAGGAGACTGCTGGGAGATTATACACTGGAGGATTCTGGGTGATGAGTGGAGATTGCTGGGAGATTATACAGTGTACACTGGAGGATTCTGGGTGACGAGAGGAGAGGAGACTGCTGGGAGATTATACAGTATAGACTGGAGGATTCTGGGTGATGAGCGGAGACTGCTGGGAGATTATACAGTATACACTGGAGGATTCTGGGTAATGAGCGGCGAGGAGACTGCAGGGAGATTACACAGTATACACTGGAGGATTCTGGGTGATGAGAGGAGACTGCTGAGAGATTATACAGTATACACTGGAGGATTCTGGGTGATGAGAGGAGACTGCTGGGAGATTACACAGTATACACTGGAGGATTCTGGGTGATGAGAGGAGACTGCTGGGAGATTATACAGAATACACTGGAGGATTCTGGGTGATGAGCGGTGACAGCTGGGAGATTACACAGTATACACTGGAGGATTCTGGGTGATGAGAGGAGACTGCTGGGAGATTATACAGTATACACTGGAGGATTCTGGGTGATGAGCGGAGAGGAGACTGCTGGGAGATTACACAGTATACACTGGAGGATTCTGTGTGATGAGAGGAGACTGCAGGGAGATTACACAGTATACACTGTAGGATTCTGGGTGATGAGAGGAGACTGCTGGGAGATTATACAGTATACACTGGAGGATTCTGGGTGATGAGAGGAGACTGCTGGGAGATTATACAGTATACACTGGAGGATTCTGGGTGATGAGCGGTGACTGCTGGGAGATTATACAGTATACACTGGAGGATTCTGGGTGATGAGAGGAGACTGCTGGGAGATTATACAGTATACACTGGAGGAGTTTGGGTGATAAGAGGAGACTGCTGGGAGATTATACAGTATACACTGGAGGATTCTGGTTGATGAACGGAGAAGAGACTGCTGGGAGATTATACAGTATACACTGGAGGATTCTGGGTGATGAGCGGAGACTGCTGGGAGATTTTTCAGTATACACTGGAGGATTCTGGGTGATGAGAGGAGACTGCTGGGAGATTCTACAGTATACACTGGAGGATTCTGGGTGATGAGAGGAGACTGCTGGGAGATTATACACTGGAGGATTCTGGGTGATGAGTGGAGACTGCTGGGAGAATATACAGTGTACACTGGAGGATTCTGGGTGATGAGAGGAGAGGAGACTGCTGGGAGATTATACAGTATACACTGGAGGATTCTGGGTGATGAGCGGAGAGGAGACTGCTGGGAGATTATATAGTATACACTGGAGGATTCTGGGTGATGAGAGGAGAGGAGACTTCTGGGAGATTATTCAGTGTACACTGGAGGATTCTGGGTGATGTCGCTCTCGTTGGTTGTCAGGTTCCTCTCCGGTGTCAGGACGTCGCTCTCTATTTCTCCATGGAGGAGTGGGATTATGTAGAAGGACACAGGGATCTGTACATGGACATCTTGGTGGAAGAGCATCGGTTGTTTACATCACTTGGTAGGTGTAGAGCTGTTTTTTTTTTATCGGTTCTTTGCCTTTGGCTAAGATCAAGTGTAGTATCTTTCGAAAATACTCTTTTAGCCTTGGCTGCCCCAGTATATTTGCGTATGATGCCCACTGGGTATGGTGCGCTGGTTAGTATGCCATGTAGCTTTTATAGTTATCCAGTGGAAGTCGTTAGGTTGGGTACTTTTGAATCCTGAGTTGCTCAGTGTCCCCGGAGTGGTGACACTGGGGTGCCTAACCTCACCGTCGGGCGGTTCGGTCAGTAAGTTGCTGTAAACATCTACCACAATTTATTTTAATTGTTTTTCAATGTGTGTCCTGTGACAAGGACTTCTTGGGATGCTGTTCCCTTATGGGTTCTCTCATGAACGGTCAAGTGGGGATTGTGTGGCCAACAGGTACCGCTGTCCCCTGCGAAACACCAGGCTCCCCTCCTTCAAGAGGCACCCAGGCATTCTTCCTCTTCCTTTCCCTCCATCTCAGTGGCGCATGATCTGACACTAGCCTGAATTTCCAGCCTAACAGTTAGTACCTCAGAGTTTCAATTGCCCATTTGATGGCCAGCACTCTTTCTCTACGGTGGCATAGTTCTTTTCACAGGAGGAGAGTTTCCTACTCAGGAATAGGACTGGATGCCCATCTATTTCCTGGAACAACACAGCTCCCAAACCAACCCCGGAGGCGTCCGTTTGAAACACGAACTCCTTAGTGAAGTCAGTTGTGACCAAGACCGGCTGTTTACATAGGGCGAGCTTCAACTCCTGGAACGCCATATCCGCTTCATATGACCATTTGGCCATCTATGTCTTCATTCCCTTAAGAAGATCAGTCAGGGAGTGGCTATCCTGGTGAAATTGGGGATAAAATCGCCGATAGTATCCCACAATTCCCAGAAATGCCCGAACTTTCTTCTTGGAGACCGGTTGTGGCCAATTTTGGATAGCCTCTACCTTATTTACTTGCGGCTTTATTTTGCTCCTTCCGACGATGTAACGCAAGTATTTTGCCTCTTCTTTTCCTATGGCGCACTTCTTTGGATTTATGGTGAACCCTGCCTTCCTCAGCACATCCAATACCGTCTGGACCTTCTGTAAATGACTTCTTTTCAATCCAGGCTGAAGGTCACAATGGTATCCAGGTAAGCTGCGTCATACTTTTTGTGAGAGGCTAAGATCCGGTCCATGGCCCACTGGAAGGTACCTGGGCCTCCCCGCAGACTGAACGGCATCCTGGTTTAATGAAAGCACCCGTCAGGTGTAGAGAAGGCCATCTTCTCCTTTGCACTTGAGGACAGGAGAATTTGCCAATACCCTTTCGTTAGTTCCAGGGTGGTGATATATTTGGCTTTATATTTGACTCTAACCTTCCAAGGAGCTCATCGCCCCGGGGACATCGTATAGGTGTCAAACTTGGACACCTAATTTAGCTTCCTGTAGTCATTACAAAAACGCCATTCTCTATCTGTCTTCGGTACAAGGACAATGGAGCTGAACTAGCCGCTCTGTGACTCCTTGATGACACCCAGGCTCAACATTCTCCTCACCTTTTTGGAGATCACTTTTGGCGGGCGTCAGGAATCCGATATGGCTTTTGGTTCACTCTCGCATGCGGTTCAGTCAGAATTTCATGCTCCACAACCTGTGTACAACCTGGCGGCTTCGAAAACAAGTCCCTTTTCCGCTGATGCAGCTTGCTGCTCTCGGCACTGTTGCTTCCAGGCCAATGACTGTCTCTGCCACTGTGACATCCTCGTCCCTGGCTTCAGGATGGACCCCCAGGCACGTAGCTTCCACCGGTTCCCTGTCTCACCATGGTTTGAGAAGGTTAATGTGGTACACCTAGTATGACTATCTTCTCCCTGGTTGGTGGACCTTGTAGTTGATGTCACTCAACTTTTCGACCACCTTGTATGGCCTTTGCCACTTGGCCAGGAACTTGCTTTCCATGGTGGAAAGTAACACCAACACCTGGTCTCCAGGGCTAAACTGTCTGTATCTCCGACCAATTGTAGACCTTGCCTGGGCCTCTTGTGTTTGAAGGAGGCTCTCCCTCACAATCGGCATCACCCTCGCGATCCTGTTCTGCATCTGGGCCATATGTTCGATAAAAATTCAGTGGGGTGTTACCTCTGCTTTCCAGGTCTTCCTTCGCAATATCCAGAAGTTCCCAAGGATGACATATGTATAGCAGCTCAAAGAGTGAGAATCCCATAGAGGCCTGTGGGACTTATTTAATGGAGAACAGTAGGTACGGTAGTAGGCAATCTCAGTCTCTGTCATCCTTCTCCACGACCTTCTTAAGCATAGATTTCAAGGTCTTGTTGAACCTATCCACCAGGCCGTCCGTCTGCGGATGGTACACCGACGTCCGTAGTTGGGTAATCTGGAGAACCTTATGCAACTCCCTCATCATTTTGGATATAAAAGGAATCCCTTGGCCCGTCAGGTTCTCCTTTGGAAGGCCTATCCGGGAGAAGATATGGAGTAGCTCTCGGGCTATATTCCTGGCAGAGGAGTTTCTCCGTGATACCGCGTCTGGGTACTGTGTTGCATAGTCCAAAACCACCAAGATGTATTCGTGACCCCTGGCGGTCTTAAGTAAGGGCCCTACAAGGTCCATGGCAATTCGGTCAAACGGGACCTCTATAATGGGTAAGGGTACTGCGGAAGAGTGAAACTGGAACAGTTAACTGACACGTAGGACAGGCCCGACAACGGTTAACAATATCCCGGTGGCACCCAGGCCAGTAGCACCTTTGAAGGATCCGCTCTTGGGTTTTGTCTATTACCAGATGCCCCCCAAGACATGAGAATGGGCCAGGTCTAGAGTACTCTACGCCTATAGGGTCCCGGTATTAACAGCTGCTCTAATACTTCCCCTCTCTGATAAGTGACCAGATATAGCAAATCCTCATTAACTGCAAAATAAGGAAACCTGGTGTCAGCCACCAATCTTGGGCAACCTCATTTATCACCATCACATTGTCCCAAGTCCCTTTTAATGTAAGTTCCTCCATTTGAGCACTCCCAAAATTCCCCCCAGAATCCCTCAACTCAGGAATCTCATCCTCATTTGTCACTGTCTCGTTTTCGTCGCCAGCAAGAACACACACGGGGAACTCATCCACCTCCGACTGCAATGAGGATTCATCATGGGTGAACCGGCTTTCCGGTGGACATCTCCGCCTTTCCCCACAAGTCCCAGAACAGGCTGAAGTCCTGCCTGATTATCACTGGGTGTAGCAAATCTTTGAATACCTTGACTTCATGGGACTCAGTGCCACGGTTCTTTTTTATAGTCACTCTGGCGATGGGGTTGTCCTTGGCATCCCAGTGGATACAGCGGACATCCATGTGTTTTCCGGGGTAGGGCAGTGTGGCCCTTACCAGGGTCACCAAGCTCCCCGAGTCCAAGAGTCCCGACACAGTACTCCATTTAGGGTAACGAGAATTGCCAGCAGCCCTCACCGAGCTGATAGTCCACACTGCAGGCAGGATAGGCATAGTATGAACATCACCTCCCTATGCTGAAGTCCATTTGTTCAGAGGATATAGCCGTCCATTGTTCTATGTGTCCAGGACTGTGACATTTCCAGCAGAGCAAGTCTTTACCAGCGGCCTTTGACAACCCCTCAGCGACCCCTTGAGACCACGGACTCCCCCCAGTGGTGGCTCTACTATCCCTCTTTTGGGACTCTGACTCCCTTTGGGTACCCCAGTATGGGGATGCAGCACCTCCCGGCTTCCTTAGGGACCTCTCGACCACCTGGTACCTTTCGACGAGGCTGACCAGGTGGTCCACATTACGGGGGTCTCCCAGGGCAACCCAGGTCTTCACCAGCCTAGGGAGGGAGTGAATAAATCTGTCCATTACGACCCATTCTACCATCTGAGCTGGGATGGAGGACTCTGACTGCTACCACTTCTGTACAAGATGCAGAAGGTCAAACATTTGGGAGCGAGGGGGTTTATCACTATCATACGCCCAGTGGTGAACCCTTTGGGCTCTGACTGACAGTCACTTCAGCACATGCCAGTATTTCAGTTTTAAGTTTAACATACTCCTGGGCATCTTGTAAGGCCAGGTCATAATAAGCCTTCTGAGGCTTACCAGTTAGATAGGGGGCCATCACCTCCGACCACTGCTCCGGCAGTAGCTTCTCCCGCTCTGCCATCCTTTCAAACACAGTCAAAAAAGCTTCCACAGGGTCATTTTTGCATGGCTCGTGTTACCACTTTCCAGACGTGTGAGTCATCACCTGGAGTTGGGGGAGGGGCTGCCGGCCTATCACGAACGGCCTCTGCAAGGAGTTCCATTTGCCGCGTAAGCACCTCCTCCTGATGCTGCTGCTGGAGCATATATATTGTGACAGAGTCAGTGGTATTATATGCGAGGGAAGGTATGTGTCACTCAGGATGCTCTCCTGTGTGAACTAAAACCTACTGAATTTCTGCCAGCATGTTATATGCTGGGGGTTACCTCTTTCAAATGGTGTGGTTTTATGGGAATGACATAGAGATGGGAGGGAAGTCATTCCCCATACCTCCACCACAGGGTGTGGCTGAGCAAGCTTTCAATGCTCAGTCACCTTTTTTTTCTGTTGTTGAGTTTGGAGTAGAAAAGACTCCAGACTGAAAGGCCACAGCTCAGAGAGGAGCTGAAAGCTGGGACTGCAACCTGTGTGGTGAAGCCCACACTGCTATGGACTGTGATATTGTTTATCTTTTGTTTTGTTGTTTTGCCAGTAAGGCTGTGTTTATTTCTG
Source organism: Phyllobates terribilis (assembly GCF_046119375.1). Taxonomy (NCBI): domain Eukaryota; kingdom Metazoa; phylum Chordata; class Amphibia; order Anura; family Dendrobatidae; genus Phyllobates; species Phyllobates terribilis. The sequence continues at coordinate 18,287,258 of NW_027362763.1, forward strand.
CTGAAGCTGCAAGGCTTTATGCCACACAATAAAGCCTGCAGAGAAAACCCGGTTCCCGAGTCTACTTCTGGAAGCGGCCGAGCGAGTCGACCTACCACAGTTGGTGTGAGAGTGCGTGCAAGATTCTCGGAAGATGTGTACCTGCCACGGAGACCGGTGGATGTCCTGGGTGAAGGCCACCAGCCTGCCAGAGAAGTCTGGCAGCATGGAGGAGCTCATTAAGCACCTGGTGCAGAGCCAACAACAGATGCACCAAGAGCACTTGCAAAGCCAGCAGCAGCACCAGGAGACGACCAAACTGTTGTTGCAACAAATCCACTTGCAGCAAAAGGCGCAGCAGCAGCACCAGCAGGAACAGCTTCTGGTGGACACCATCCAGGGCAGGGCAACTGCCCCACCCCAGGGCCAACTGATGACTCCCACGTCAGGAAGGCGGTAAGACGGGCCATGCAGAAGATGACCCCCAGGGATGACGTAGAAGCATTTCTGACTGTCTTTGAGAGGGTGGCTGATCAGGAGAGACTTCCACCGGAACAGTGGGCAGAGGTTCTGGCACCATATTTGTCGGGGGAACCCCAAAAGGCATATTATGACTTGGCACTGCAGGATGCCAAGGAATGCGCCAAGCTAAAGACAGAGATCTTAGCATGCCTGAGGGTGAATATGGCGGTTAGAGCCCAACGAGTCCACCACTGGGCGTATGCCAGCAACAAACCCCCTCGCTCGCAGATGTTTGACCTACTGCACCTCGTTCAGAAGTGGTTACAGCCAGAGTCCTCCACTCCGGCCCAGATGGTTGGTGGTGATTGATAGTTTTGTGCACTCCCTTTCCAAGCCAGTACAGACTCTGGTTGCCCAGGGCGATCCCCAGAACACAGATGACTTAATCGGCCTAGTAGAGAGGTACCAGGTGGTTGAGAAATCCCTTGGGAAACCGGATATAGTCACTTCTCCGTACTGGGATATCCAAAATGGGGTGGGTTCACCACCAAAGGTGTCTAGATCCACCACAGGGGGGCATCCCACTTGGACTGTTTCTAAAGATCTAGTCTGTTGACAGTGTCACAACCCTGGACACGTAGCCGCCAGGTGTCATATGTCCCCCGAGCCCATGGACTGCAGCCTAGGCCAGCGTTGTTCCTATTATGCTTATCCCGTCTGCAGTGTGGACTGTCGACCCGGCGATGGGCCACAGGCATGTGCCATGTCCGTTAATGGGGTGATGGTGCTTGGACTGTTGGATTCAGGGAGTCTAGTGACCCTAATCAGTGCCAACCTTCCCCACCAGCTGATCTCTGCCAAGACTGTGGGCATTTGCTACATATATGGGGATGTAAAGGACTACCCTGTGGCCACAGTGACAGTGGGAACAGACTGTGGTGCCCAATCCCACGAGGTCGGTGTGGTTAAGGACCTGATACATCCCGTCATATTGGGGAGCGATTTCCAGTGTTTCTGGGACTTGTGGGGGAAAGGAACCGGACTGAGATGCATGGACAAATTCCAGGTCCCTAAGGAAATACCCCCGTCGACATCTGAAGGGGATGAGTTCCCATTGTGTGTCCTTTCCGGCGGCGAGGACGAGACTGTGACTGAGGAGGCCGACCTCCCTGAGTTAGAGGTGACAGGAGAGAGCTTTGGGTCTGCTCAAGTTCAGGACTTGACCTTGAAGGGGGCATGGGACAATGTTACTGTCTGTAATGGGGTTGCTCAAGAGCCGGGGGCAGACACCAGGTACCCACACTGCGCAGTTCAGGGGGAGATATTGTATCGGGTGATCAAACCAAGGGGTTATGAGATAGTGGAGCAGCTATTAGTTCCAGGGCCATACTGACGGAAGATATTAGATATGGCCCATTCACATGTTCTGGGGGGACACCTGGGAATCAAGAAAACTCAGGAGAGGATATTGAGGAGGTTTTATTGGCCAGGGTGTTACCGGGAGATCCTGAACTATTGTTGATCCTGCCCCACTTGCCAGATAACTGCGCCCTCCTCCCACTTCCTTAGTCTATTAATCCCCCTACCTGTGATAGATATCCCCTTTGAGAGGATTGCCATGGACCTAGTGGGGCCCTTAGTCAAATCGGCCCGGGGCCACCAATACATCCTGGTGGTCATAGACTATGCAACCCAGTACCCGGAAGTGGTACCACTGAGGAGCTCGTCGAGTAGGAGCATCGCCCAGGAACTTGTCCATTTATTTGCCAGGATTGGACTGCCGAAGGAGATCCTAACGGACCAAGGAACCCCATTCATGAGCAAGGTAATGAAGGAGCTGTGTAAAGTCCTTCAGATTACCCAGCTGCGAACCTCCTTTTACCATCCGCAGATAGACGGCCTGGTGGAGCGCTTTAATAAAGCCTTAAAAGCAATGCTCAAAAAGGTCATAGAGAAGGATGGTCGTGACTGGGACTATCGGCTACCATTCCTTCTCTTCTCGATAAGAGAGGTCCCACAAGCCTCTACAGTTTCTCCCTGTTTGAGCTAATGTACAGACGACGACATCCGCGAGGGCTCCTGGATATTGCCAAGGAAACCTGGGAAGCCGAGGTTGCGCCCTACCAGAGCATCATAGAACATGTCGCCCAGATGCAAGAGAGGATGGCGAAAGTGATGCCTATCGTGAAGGCTCATCTCCTCCAAGCACAAGAGGCCCAGGCAAGGGGTCTATAACCGGTCAGCGAGACTGAGACAGTTCCAGCCTGGGGATCGCGTACTGGTGCTTATTCCCACCGTCGAGAGCAAGTTCCTGGCCAAGTGGCAATGCCCGTATAAGGTGGTGGAGAAACTCAGCGAAGTGAACTACAAAGTTCACCAGCCTAGCCGAAGAAAGCCGCACCAAGTGTACCATGTGAACTTGCTCAAGGCGTGGCAAGATCGGGAAACGCTTGTTTGGGAGCCAGTCCGAAAGCCAAAGTCGAGGATGTCACGGTAGCAGAGACTCTATCGCCGGCACAGAAGCAACAATGTAGAGAGCTGTGGAACGGAACCGTGACCTGTTCTCGGAGTTGCCAGGGCGTACGGAGGTGGTCGACCATGACGTGCTGACGGAAGCGCATGTTAGGGTGACTCTCAAACCCTATAGGATTACTGAAGCCCACCCTGAAGTAATCTCAGCTGAGGTGAAGAGGATGCTGGACCGAATGCCTTTCGGACTGCAGGTGGCACCAGCCACTTTCCAGAGGGCCATGGATCGGATCCTCGGCCCACATAAGAAGTATGCTGCAGCCTAACTTGATGACATTGTCGTCTTTAGCCCAGACTGGACTAGTCATCTGCAAACGGTACAGGCGATTCTGGATGCCCTAAGCAAGGCAGGATTTACGATAAATCCGAGAAAATGTGCCATTGGGAAGGAGGAGGCCATAAGATCGAGGCAATTCAGAACTGGCCGCAACTGCTCTCCAAGAAGCAGGTGGGAGCGTTTCTTGAAATCGTGGGATATTACCGGCGGTTTATCCCAAATTTTGCTATGATTGTCGCACCACTGACGGACCTTCTGAAAAGCACAAAATCAACGATGGCGAAATGGACGGTCAAAACCGAGATGGCGTTCCAACAACTGAAGCTGGCACTCTGTAAGCAGCCGGTCCTGGTGGCACCAGATTTTACTAAAGAGTTTGTGCTCCAGACAGATGCCTCAGAAGTTGGCATAGGAGCCGTGCTGTTGCAGGAGATAAATGAGGAAGAGCATCCCATCCTGTATATGAGCCGGAAGCTCTCGTCCTGTGAGGAAAATTATGCCATTATGGAGAAAGAATGCTTAGCCATAAAATGGGCCATAGACATGCTAAGATATTACGTACTTGGCTGAAAGTTTAAATTGGTGTCAGATCATGCTCCTTTTAGGTGGTTGAGAGAAAAGAAGGGGAAGAATGCCAGAGTAACTAGGTGGTTCTCCAAGACTTTCATTTTCATGTGGAGCATAGACCCGAGAAGTTACATGCTAACGCTGATGCCCACACCAGAATTCCCTGCTTGGTGTCTGAAGGTACCCAAACCCCCGGCTTTGGGCAGAGGGGGGGGGGGGATATTATATATACTGGTATTATATGCGAGGGGAGGTATGTGTCACTCAGGATGCTCTCCTGTGTGAACTGAGACCTACTGAATTTCTACCAGCATGCTATATGCTGGGGGTTACCTCTTTCAAAGGGTGTGGCCTTATGGGAATGACGTAGAGATGGGAGGGAAGTAATTGCCCATACCTCCACCTCAGGGTGTGGCTGAGCAAGCTTTAAATGCTCAGTCACCTTTTTTTTTTCTGTTGAGTTTGAAGTGGAAAAGACTCGAGACTGAAAGGCCACAGCTCAGAGAGGAGCTGAAAGCTGGGACTGCAACCTGTGTGGCGAAGCCCACACTGCTATGGACTGTGATATTGTTTATCTTTTGTTATTTTGCCAGGAAGGCTGTGTTTATTTTTGCTGAAGTTGCAAGGCTTTATGCCACACAATAAAGCCTGCAGAGAGAACCCGGTTCCTGAGTCTACTTCCGGAAGCGGCCGAGCGAGTCAGCCTACCACCATATATATAATATTACATTATACTCAGGGCTGTTGATTGCTCATCTGCTCAGTGGACGACACCATTTGGCTGGATGAGGTGACAGTCTTCAGGGTGTTGATTCTTCTTTCAATAATCCAGTTGTTGTGGGGGTTTTACAGAAAGTTTCCTGGGATAAGTAATACAAATGAACTCTCCTCCAGAAGGAAGAAATGTTCAGTGTTTTGCCGCTTGTAGTCCGATGCTTCAGGGCTCTTTAATGGGCTGAGCTATGACTTGAGGGATATCTACCTACTGTATATGAGGCACTATGGTGTGTTTCTTCTGGAGGAGAGGGGATTTGTAGACAAGTCTCCTTACACACAAGGTAAGAAAGGAAGGATAGGGCAGATGAGCAGAAGGGATAGAAGAGACGGATAGATACAGTTATCTAATAATTCCATTAAATAGGCCACAAGTCTTAGTCACTGAGCTGTGGTTCCTTCTTCAGTCCCATTACCCTGTGTATGGCCCCTCACAAGTGACCCTATACTGGAAGCCTGACCCCTCAAGGATTCAATCTAGCAGTGGTGAAGATTTTGATCACACAGTAACAGCTCATAAATTTGTAACATTTTGCCAGGAAAATGAAAGATTACATTTTTCCCAGTGAAGATTTTTTTTCATTTTTCATTTTCATAAGAGAAATAGGTTAAAATGGACCGACAATTTGTTATTCAAATAGTGTCCCCCACTACATGTCTCTCATACATTGTAGTGCCCCCCCATACATTGTAGTGCCCCCCCATACATATTGTAGTGTCCCCTGTAGGGGTTTGTACTCACTGGGCCGCATTGGAGGTAGGCACAGGTTCACACAGTGATGCAGTTCGCGGGTTCAAACAAACTGGTGGTTTATTTAGTGTCCATACACCAGTGAGGAAACAAAAGTAACAGCCTTTTCCTGGCACAAAAAGGAATAACAGAACAAGGCTCAAAACAAGTCCATGCAGCACGGCCTCAGCTGTTTAAACAAAGTGCTTTCCTCTGCCTCCTGCAGAGTGTGAGCAGCACATGCAAGGTCTGCTAACCTTGCCCAACACACACAGACAGACTGAGACAGGCGCAGCTGTCTTAAATCAGCCTTCCAAGACCTGGACTAGAGGTAAGTGAGCAGCTGTTCCCCCCCCCCCCCCAGCTCTTTCAACTGCTCGTAAAACCCGGCCCTGTAATCCAGGCCCATTAAATTCCTCTCAGCACTATGTGTGCTGGAACCTGCTTCTCCGGGTCCTACATCACCGAAGCTTGGCACTTCGGGGACACATACTCCCATCCACGACTTGTTCGGCAGCCACCTTACACCCCCCATACATTGTAGTGTCCCACCATACATTGTAGTGTCCCCCCATACATTGTAGTGCCCCACCATACATTGTAGTGCCCCACCATACATTGTAGTGTCCCCCCAAACATATTGTAGTGCCCCCATACATTGTAGTGTCCCATGTAGTGCCCCCATACATTGTATTGTTCCCCCATACATTGTAGTTTCCCCCCATACATTGTAGTTTCCCCCCATACATTGTAGTTTCCCCCATACATTGTAGTGTCCCCCCATACATTGTAGTTTCCCCCCATACATTGTAGTGTTCCCCCATACATTGTAGTGTCCCCCCATACATTGTAGTGTCTGTTACGAAACTGAAACTCAACACTAGGGCAGAAAGGAGAAAAGCTGTCCCTGCACTAGGTCTAGACTGAAGCCCTACGGTGGAGTGGGCAACCTATTCCTAGCGAATAGACCCACCGACGTTTCCTAGACTAAACTCAAAAGAAGATCTAATGCCAGAGGGAAAGGAGCCCCGGAAAGAACTAAGGACTGGGAAAACACAAACAGGTGACCTCCTAGCAGGAAACTAGAGGAAGCTGCAGAAACGAAAAAGGGAATACAGGAATATCAGCAGGCAGAACTTGAGAATCCAAGAACTGCACAAAACTAAACACAGAAAGTACTACTAGCAAACCTCCTAGCCAGAACTCTCGTGGATTAACACTGTTGTCCGGCAAGGACTAGGAGGCAGGTGCTGGGTAATAAAGGGTGGTACAATCACCTGACCTTAGTCAAAACCAACACCAGGGGAAAAAGACCAACAGCCAGAAAACCACAACAAAATGGCGGATGGTCCCGAAGAAACAGATTCTAACAGTACCTCCCCTTTTATGAGGATCCTCCGGATCCACCGGATCCTCTCGGCCAAGCCTTATTCGGGAATCTCCTGTGAAAAGCTTTAATCAGCCTTAAGGCTGAGACGTCCTCAGCTTCCACCCAAGAATTATCCTCGGGACTGAATCCTTTCCAGGACACGAGATAGTGTAACCTTCCTCTGAGCCACCTAGAATGTAAAATGCGTGAAATTTCAAATTCGCCGTCCTCATCAACTGGAGGGACAGTCGGCATCGCCTCCCTATGTGGCGTGTCTGCTTTCTTCCGTAACGATACATGAAAAACTGAATTAACTCTCCAGGATGAGGGAATGTCTAATCTCACCGCTGCTGAGTTGACCACCTGAACCACTTTGAAGGGTCCTACAAACTTAGGCCCCAGTTTTTTTAACGCAGGTTCTTAGAGGACAACCAGACCATGTCCCCAACTGCAAACAATGTCTCCCTTCTATTCTTGTCAAAATATTTTTTGGACCTCCTATTCGCCTCTTTAAGATTATGGCGTACCCTGGTCCAAACCCTTTCCAAATTTTCAGAGAAACTCTCCTCCTCAGGCACCGCCGCCCTAATTTTAGAAAATGGGCCGAAAGATGGATGCCTCCATGTACAGCAAAAAAAAGGAGAACACCCTGCCGATGAAAACGTATTAAGAGCAAACTCAGCTAGTGGTAGATATTCCGACCACATCTCCTGATTATCTGCTACAAAACATCTTAAAAACTGCTCGACGTCTTGCTTCTTCCTTTCGGTCTGTCCATTGGACTCTGGATGATACCCAGACGAGAATGACAAATGAACCTTTAATCTGTCACAGAAAGCACCCCAAAAGCGAGCCACAAACTGAGGTCCTCTATCGGAAGCAATGTCCGTAGGACCACCATGGAGCTTGACAATCTCTTTCACAAACTCCTCAGCTAGAGTCTTGACGCGGGGTAGTTTATTGAATGGGACCAGATGGCACATCTTACTAAACCAATCCACAACAACCCAGATGACAGAAAAACCCTCATAGAACGGCAAATATGTAATAAAATCCATAGCAAGATGCGTCCATGGCGAGCTAGGAACCTACAAAGGGCACAGCAACCCTGCAGCCGGGGCATGTGAGGCCTTCGTAAAAATGAAAAAGTGAAAAAAAAAAAATACTTTTTCATTTTTACAAATCAATTTGTGAAGCACCTGGGGGTTCCACGTGCTCACTATGCATCTAGATAGGTGCCTTGGGGCGTATAGTTTCCAAAATGGGATTACTTGTGGGGGAGCTCCAATGTTTAGGCACATCAGGGGCTCTCCAAATGCAACATGGCGTCCGCTAATTATTCAAGCAAATTTTACAATCAAAAAGTCAAATGGCGCTCCATCCGTTCCGAGCCCTGCCGTGCACCCAAACAGTGGTTTTTCCCAACATATGGGGTATCTGCGTGCCCAGGGGAAATTGCACAACAAATTTTGGGGTCCATTTTTTCTTGTTACCCCTGTGCAAATAAAAAAATTTGGGTCTAAAGTAACATTTTTGTGAAAAAAGTTAAATGTTCATTTTTTTCTTCCACATTCAAAAAATCCCTGTAAAGCACCTGAATGGTTAATAAAGTTCTTGAATGTGGTTTTGAGCACCTTGAGGGTGCAGTTTTTAGAAGGTGTCACTTTTGGGTATTTTCTGTCATAAAGACCCCTCAAAGTCACTTCAAATGTGATGTGGTCCCTAAAAAAATGGTTTTGTAAATTTTGTTGGAAAAATTAGAAATCGCTGGTCAACTTTTAACCCTTATAGCTCCCTAACAAAAAAAAATTTTGGTTACAAAATTGTGCTGATGTAAAGTAGACATGTGAGAAATGTTATTTATTAAGTATTTTGTGTGACATATCTCTCTGATTTAAGGGCATAAAAATTCAAATTTTGAAAATTGCAAAATTTTCAAAATTTTCGCCAAATTTACATTTTTTTCACAAATAAACGCAAGTGATATCGAAGAAATTTTACCAAAATCATGAAGTACAATATGTCACGAAAAAACTGTCTCAGAATCAGGGGGATCCGTTGAAGCGTTCCAGAGTAATTACCTCATAAAGTGACAGTGGTCAGAATTGTAAAAATTGGCCTGGTCATTAACGTGCAAACCACCCTCGGGGGTTAAGGGGTTAATGAAATTTTGAAAAAACGCAGGCGCATTAGTAAGGCCAAAAGGCATCACCAGACACTCAAAATGACCCTCCGGGGTATTAAAGGTTGTCTTCCATTCATCGCCCTCCTTCACCCGCAACAAATTATATGCCCCTCGAAGGTCAATCTTAGAAAACCACTTCGCTCCGGTTAGTTGATTAAACAAATCCGGAATCAGCGGCAACAGGTAAGGATTGTGCATAGTGATCTTATTGATCTCCCGAAAATCCAAACACTGCCTAAGACCCCCATTCTTCTTTTTAACAAAAAAAGAATCCTACAGCCACAGGGGACTTAGAGGGTCTTATATGGCCTGCAGGTAAGCTAGTCTGTAGGTACTACTCCTTTAAAGCCTCCCTCTCGGGATTCGTCAGATTAAATAAACGACTCTTAGGGAGTGTAGTACCTGGGACAAACCCAATAGCGCAATCGTACTCTCTATGGGGCGGTAGAGCTTGCGACTCAACATCCGAAAATACCTCCACGAAATCCTGAATGGTTTCAGGTAGCTTCCTCTTCAAAACTGCAGCAATGTGAACATTACAGCATTTACCATAACACCCCTGACCCCAGGACCTTATAGTACTAGACGACCAGTCCAACAATGGATTGTCCACCTTTAACCAGGGTAAACCCAGGACCACTGGAGCCGGAAAATTAGCAAGAACAAATAAGTATATACGCTCTTTATGTTCCATATTCATAATTAGTGGGAACCTGTTGACCTTCCGAGAAATGCGCCCATGCTCCAGGGGAGTGTTATCAAGGAGATGACAAAGGTTCAGAAACAAACTTATACTTGACTAGAAATCATTGATCAATCAAATTAAGAGCAGCGCCACAATCAACCATTACCTGAAAATCAATGGAATGACCATGATAGGTGGTATTACCAGATAAAAACACTCCTGCGGAACGTAAAAATGCCATACGAACAGGAGGGTTGCTCCTGCTGACCCTTTCTTTTTCCTTCCTTATGCGAGCCTCGCATTGCTTAATAAAATGGTCAGCCTTACCACAATACAAACATAGCCTGCAAGAGAACCTCCTCTCCCTCTCCTGGGAGCGGGAGGACATCACCCCAACTTGCATCGGTTCCCCGCTGACGGCGTGACTAGCCTGAGAGACGGGTTCCAACATTAAAAGAGCCTTCTCCCTCACTCTGCCTGGCTCTCAATCTTCTATCCACACGGATAGCTAGCTGCATGGCTGTTTCCAAAGTGGCAGGTGCAGGATATGCAATGAGCAAATCTTTAACCCTTTCATTCAAACCTGCCAGAAACTGACTCTTGAGTGCTGGGTCATTCTATCTGACCTCTGCGGACCATCGTCTGAACAGGATGCAATACCTCTCGGCCTCACCAGAACCCTGTTTAAGCCGCCTGAGCTCCGCCTCAGCTGATATGACCCGATCAGGATCATCATATAACAACCCCAATGCAGTAAAAAATGCTTCTACTGACGTCAAGCAAGAATCATTAGGATGTAAAGAAAATGCCCAGATTTGGGGTTCGCCTCGCAATAAAGACATAATAACCCCCACACGCTGTAATTCACTCCCTGATGACCCAGGTCTAATCCGAAAATATAGTAAACATGCATTTTTAAAGTAAAAAATTCCTGCCGTTTACCAAAAAAAACCTCAGGTAATCCTACCTTCGGTTCATCAGGGTGTGCTCCAGGGCAATTACTCATGTGCTGTTGCAGACTGGCTACTTCCAGAGTTAACCCTTGCAGGCGCTGAGTAAGCTCCTGGACGCTGTTCATACTGAAGGAATCCAAATGAGGATTTTTTTATATATGGGCCGGACAACCTGTTACGAAACTGCAACTCAACACTAGGGCAGAAAGGGGAAAAGCTGTCCGTGCACTAGGTCTAGACTGAAGCCCTACGGTGGAGTGGGCAACCTATTCCTAGCGAATAGACCCACTGACGTTTCCTAGGCTAAACTCAAAAGAAGATCTAAAGGAAGGGGGAAAGGAGACCATGAAAGAACTAAGGACTGGGAAAACACAAACAGGTGACCTCCTAGCAGGAAACTAGAGGAAGCTACAGAGCCGAAAAAGGGAATACAGGAATCTCAGTAGGCAGAACTAGAGGATCCCAGAACTGCACAAAACTAAACACAGGAAGTACTACTAGTAAACCTCCTAGCAAAAACTCTCGTGGATTAACACTGTTGTCTGGCAAGGACTAGGAGGCAGGTGCTGGGTAATAAAGGGTGGTACAATCACCTGACCTTAGTCAAAACCAACACCAGGGGAAAAAGACCAACAGCCAGAAAACCACAACAAAATGGCGGATGGTCCAAAGAAACAGATTCAAACAGTGTCCCCATACATTGTAGTTTCCCCCCATACATTGTAGTGTCCCCCCATACATTGTAGTGTCCCCCCATACATTGTAGTTTCCCCCCATACATTGTAGTGTTCCCCCATACATTGTAGTGTCCTCATACATTGTAGCGTCCCTCATACATTGTAGTGTCACCCGTACATTGTAGTGTCCTCCCATACATTGTAGTGTCACCCGTACATTGTAGTGTCCCTCATACATTGTAGTTTTCCCCCCGTACATTGTAGTGTCCCCCGTACATTGTAGTGTCCCTCATACATTGTAGTGTCCCCCATACATTGTAGTGTCTCCCCATACATTTTAGTGTCTCCCCATACATTGTAGTGTCCCCCATACATTGTAGTGTCCCCCATACATTGTAGTGTCCCCCCATACATTGTAGTGTCCATCATACATTGTAGTGTCCTCCCATACATTGTAGTTTCCCCCCATACATTGTAGTGTCTTCCCATACATTGTAGTGTCCCTCATACACTGTAGTGTCCCCTCATACACTATAGTGTCCCTCATACATTGTAGTGTCCCTCATACATTGTAGTGTCCTCCCATACATTGTAGTGTCCCCCATACATTGTAGTGTCCCCCATACATTGTAGTGTCCCCCATACATTGTAGTGTCCCCCATACATTCTAGTGTCCCCTCATACATTCTAGTGTCCCCTCATACATTCTAGTGTTCCTCATACATTGTAGTGTCCCCCCATACATTGTAGTGTCCACCATACATTGTGGTGTCCCCCAAACATTGTAGTTTCCCCCCAGATACACCTGGGTTTCTTCTCTTTACACCAGCATTCCCCAGCACATAGCTATTATGGCTGTCCAATACCACCTGGACAGGTACAGTTCTTACACACCTGAACTTAAAGAGTATATAGAAAATGTGCTCTCATTTCTACTCCGCCATAATTATTTTATGTTTAATGGAAAGTTCTTTTTGCAAATTAGCGGAGTGGCGATGGGAGCCAAATTCTCACCATCCATAGCTAATTTGACTATGGCATGGTGGGAAGAGTGTTTTATGTATACTATCCATAATCCATTTTCATCTTCAATAAAATTATATGCTAGGTATATAAATGATATGATCATTGTTTGGGAGGGGGCGGTATCAAAGATTCCAAATTTCATCTCTTACCTTAATGACAACCAGTTTAACTTGCATTTCTCACATAGTCATCACGGTGAAAAAATGGTATTCCTGGATTTGGAACTTATTGGTGTCAATAATTGCACAATTGTAACTAAAACCTACAGAAAACCTTCAGCAGGTAATACAGTTTTGGATGCTCGTTCATTCCACCCTTTTCATGCTAACAAAGCTGTTCCTGTGGGTGAATTTATTAGAGCTGAGCGGAATTGCAGCTGCAGTGCCGGCTCTGACCTAGAATCAGGACTATCAGACAGCGCCTTTCTGATCGACACTATCCCTACTGGAGCTTAAACAGGGAACAACAGATTGCAAACACTAGGAATAGGACGGACTTAATTAATAAAACTAGGATGAAATCAAATTAAAAAAAAAACAGCTTGCCAGTTTTGGTTCTTAATCATAGTCCGTATTTTAGGTCCATTTCCCAGATAGTGCGACGCAATCTACACATTTAGCAAGATAATCCCGTCATTACAAACATCTTAAAAGACGGAGTGAGAATAGTGCAAGGAAAGCAAAACCGCTAGGAAATGTATTATCACCTAGTTTGCATGTTCACCATCACAAAAAACCCACATCTCAAACATGGTTGTCATTAAAGGGTTATTTTAAGTGCGGACAAACTCAGTGCAAAACCTGCCCAGTGTCGTTCAAAACCAATCATCTTTACAGTTACGATCAGAGTTAAAAATTCAGTATAAAAAGCTTCTTATCTGCAACAGTGATCAGGTGGCTTATGCTGCACAATCTGTGACCTCAAATATGTTGGTTCCACAATCCGTAATCAGGGAGCACCTGTATGACATTGACGAGCCACAGAGAGAAACATCTGTAATATCTCACACCATCTTGTGGAATGTCATAATCGCAGTAATTGGTCTGCGTGTATACGCGATAGAACAAATACCGAAACATGTTAGAGGCGGCCGTCATACTGATGCGTCCGCAACAAAGAAGCTTTCTGGATATTTTCTCTGAACACACATGCTCCATCAGGGCTTAATCTCAGACGAGAAATTATGTTATACTTATCAAAAACGTAATATTGAGTCCAAAAGGAAAAAGAGAGAGGATAAAACAAATTTTTTATATATATATATATATTTTTTTGGAGTTTTCTATAATTAATTTTTATTGAAAATGTATTCATGCAAATATTTATCGTCTGCAGGTTGTGTGGCCTTTTTTTTTTTTTCTCCTCCCTTTTTCTTTTGGGATCTTTTCTGCTCTTACTTGTACAGGTTTTCTCAGGACTTTCTCATATGTACATATGTATACACACATAGTTGTTCACATGTATTACATTACATAGTTCTCATTCAGTTTTTCCAGGGTACATTTTTGCTTTGTTTCCACCTTTTTCTTTTCCTATATTTAGTCTAGTCGTCTCTGTGATTGGTATTTTCTTGATTGTTTTCATGTGTTTTTTGTATCCATGATTATTTGTTCGGATACTTAAGTCCAGTTCAGAATATTCTTTTTCATAGCCAGTGTTCAAGAGTTTTTTTTACTCGAAACGCGTCTGGCATTTTTTATACACACCACCCCATAATATATGCTTTGTCGTCTGAGATGTCCATTTTTTGTTTTTTCTATAAATTTTTAAAAGGATTTGCCAATAAAGATTGTTGAATTTTAATCAATTGCCCGGTGTGTTGAGCTGGATCCATCTTCACTTCCTCAGTGTCCACCCATACATTGTAGTGTCCCCATACATTGTAGTGTCCCCCATACATTGTAGTGTCCCCCCATACATTGTAGTGTCCCCATACATTGTAGTGTCCCCCATACATTGTAGTGTCCCTCATACACTGTAGTGTCCGCATACATTGTAGTGTCCCTCATACATTGTAGTGTCCCCTCATACATTGTAGTGTCCCTCATACACTGTAGTGTCCCCCATACATTGTAGTGTCCCCATACATTGTAGTGTCCCCCCATACATTGTAGTGTCCCTCATACATTGTAGTGTCCCCTCATACATTGTAGTGTCCCTCATACATTGTAGTGTCCCTCCATACATTGTAGTGTCCTCATACATTGTAGTGTCCCTCATACATTGTAGTGTCCCTCATACATTGTAGTGTCCCTCATACATTGTAGTGTCCTCATACATTGTAGTGTCCCTCATACATTGTAGTGTCCCCTCATACATTGTAGTGTCCCTCATACATTGTAGTGTCCCTTATACATTGTAGTGTCCTCATACATTGTAGTGTCCCCTCATACATTGTAGTGTCCCTCATACATTGTAGTGTCCCTCCATACATTGTAGTGTCCTCATACATTGTAGTGTCCCCTCATACATTGTAGTGTCCCCATACATTGTAGTGTCCCCCATACATTGTAGTGTCCCTCATACACTGTAGTGTCCCTCATACATTGTAGTGTCCCCTCATACATTGTAGTGTCCCCATACATTGTAGTGTCCCCCATACATTGTAGTGTCCCTCATACACTGTAGTGTCCCCCATACATTGTAGTGTCCCTCATACACTGTAGTGTCCCCCATACATTGTAGTGTCCCTCATACACTGTAGTGTCCCCCATACATTGTAGTGTCCCTCATACATTGTAGTGTCCCTCCATACATTGTAGTGTCCCTCCATACATTGTAGTGTCCCTCATACATTGTAGTGTCCCTCATACATTGTAGTGTCCCTCATACATTGTAGTGTCCCCTCATACATTGTAGTGTCCCTCATACATTGTAGTGTCCCTCATACATTGTAGTGTCCTCATACATTGTAGTGTCCCCTCATACATTGTAGTGTCCCTCATACATTGTAGTGTCCCTCCATACATTGTAGTGTCCTCATACATTGTAGTGTCCCCTCATACATTGTAGTGTCCCCATACATTGTAGTGTCCCCCATACATTGTAGTGTCCCTCATACACTGTAGTGTCCCTCATACACTGTAGTGTCCCTCATACATTGTAGTGTCCCCTCATACATTGTAGTGTCCCCATACATTGTAGTGTCCCCCATACATTGTAGTGTCCCTCATACACTGTAGTGTCCCCCATACATTGTAGTGTCCCTCATACACTGTAGTGTCCCCCATACATTGTAGTGTCCCTCATACACTGTAGTGTCCCCCATACATTGTAGTGTCCCTCATACATTGTAGTGTCCCTCCATACATTGTAGTGTCCTCATACATTGTAGTGTCCCTCATACATTGTAGTGTCCCTCATACATTGTAGTGTCCCTCCATACATTGTAGTGTCCCCCCATACATTGTAGTGTCCCCCCATACATTGTAGTGTCCCCCCTACATTGTAGTGTCCCTCGTACACTGTAGTGTCCCTCATACATTGTAGTGTCCTCCCATACACTGTAGTGTCCCTCCTTACACTGTACTGTCCCTCCATACACTGTACTGTCCCCCCATACATTGTAGTGTCCCCCATACACTGTAGTGTCCCTCATACACTGTAGTGTCCCCCATACATTGTAGTGTCCTCCCATACACTGTAGTGTCCCTCCTTACACTGTACTGTCCCTCCATACACTGTACTGTCCCCCCATACATTGTAGTGTCCCCCCATACACTGTAGTGTCCCTCATGCATTGTAGTGTCCCTCATACATTGTAGTGTCCCCCCATACATTGTAGTGTCCCCCATACATTGTAGTGTCCCTCCATACATTGTAGTGTCCCCCCATACATTGTAGTGTCCCCCATACATTGTAGTGTCCCCCCATACATTGTAGTGTCCCCCCATACATTGTAGTGTCCCCCATACATTGTAGTGTCCCTCATGCATTGTAGTGTCCCTCATACATTGTAGTGTCCCCCCATACACTGTAGTGTCCCTCATGCATTGTAGTGTCCCTCATACATTGTAGTGTCCCCCCATACATTGTAGTGTCCCCCATACACTGTAGTGTCCCTCATACACTGTAGTGTCCCCTCATACACTGTAGTGTCCCCTCATACATTGCAGTGTCCCCCCATACATTGTAGTGTCCCTCATACACTGTAGTGTCCCTCATACATTGTAGTGTCCCTCATGCATTGTAGTGTCCCTCATACATTGTAGTGTCCCTCATGCATTGTAGTGTCCCTCATACATTGTAGTGTCCCCCCATACATTGTAGTGTCCCCCATACACTGTAGTGTCCCTCATACACTGTAGTGTCCCCTCATACACTGTAGTGTCCCCTCATACATTGCAGTGTCCCCCCATACATTGTAGTGTCCCTCATACACTGTAGTGTCCCCCATACATTGTAGTGTCCCCCCATACATTGTAGTGTCCCTCATACATTGTAGTGTCCCCTCATACATTGTAGTGTCCCCCCATACATTGTAGTGTCCCCCCATACATTGTAGTGTCCCTCATACATTGTAGTGTCCCTCATACATTGTAGTGTCCCCTCATACATTGTAGTGTCCCCCCATACATTGTAGTGTCCCCCCATACATTGTAGTGTCCCTCATACATTGTAGTGTCCTCATACATTGTAGTGTCCCCTCATACATTGTAGTGTCCTCCCATACATTGTAGTGTCCCCATACATTGTAGTGTCCCCCCATACATTGTAGTGTCCCTCATGCATTGTAGTGTCCCTCATACATTGTAGTGTCCCTCATGCATTGTAGTGTCCCTCATACATTGTAGTGTCCCCCCATACATTGTAGTGTCCCCATACATTGTAGTGTCCCCCATACATTGTAGTGTCCCTCATACACTGTAGTGTCCCCCATACATTGTAGTGTCCCTCATACATTGTAGTGTCCCTCATACATTGTAGTGTCCCCATACATTGTAGTGTCCCCCCATACATTGTAGTGTCCCTCATACATTGTAGTGTCCTCCCATACATTGTAGTGTCCCCATACATTGTAGTGTCCCCCATACATTGTAGTGTCCCCCATACATTGTAGTGTCCCCATACATTGTAGTGTCCCTCATACATTGTAGTGTCCTCCCATACATTGTAGTGTCCCCATACATTGTAGTGTCCCCCATACATTGTAGTGTCCTCCCATACATTGTAGTGTCCTCCCATACATTGTAGTGTCCCCATACATTGTAGTGTCCCTCATACATTGTAGTGTCCCTCATACATTGTAGTGTCCCCTCATACATTGTAGTGTCCCCTCATACATTGTAGTGTCCCTCATACATTGTAGTGTCCCTCATACATTGTAGTGTCCCTCATACATTGTAGTGTCCCCCCATACATTGCAGTGTCCCTCCATACATTGTAGTGTCCGCATACATTGTAGTGTCCCTCATACACTGTAGTGTCCCTCATACATTGTAGTGTCCCCTCATACATTGTAGTGTCCCCCATACATTGTAGTGTCCCCTCATACATTGTAGTGTCCCTCATACACTGTAGTGTCCCTCATACATTGTAGTGTCCCCTCATACATTGTAGTGTCCCCCATACATTGTAGTGTCCCTCCATACATTGTAGTGTCCCCTCATACATTGTAGTGTCCCTCATACATTGTAGTGTCCCCTCATACATTGTAGTGTCCCCTCATACATTGTAGTGTCCCTCATACATTGTAGTGTCCCCTCATACATTGTAGTGTCCCTCATACATTGTAGTGTCCCTCATACATTGTAGTGTCCCCCCATACACTGTAGTGTCCCCCCATACATTGCAGTGTCCCTCCATACATTGTAGTGTCCGCATACATTGTAGTGTCCCTCATACATTGTAGTGTCCCTCATACACTGTAGTGTCCCTCATACATTATAGTGTCCCCCCATACACTGTAGTGTCCCCCATACATTGTAGTGTCCCCTCATACATTGTAGTGTCCCCCATACATTGTAGTGTTCCCCATACACTGTAGTGTCCCCCCATACACTGTAGTGTCCCCCATACACTGTAGTGTCCCTCATACACTGCAGTGTCCCTCATACACTGTAGTGTCCCTCATACATTGTAGTGTCCCCCCATACATTGCAGTATCCCCCCATACATTGTAGTGTCCCTCCATACATTGTAGTGTCCCTCGTACACTGTAGTGTCCCTCGTACACTGTAGTGTCCCTCGTACACTGTAGTGTCCCTCGTACATTGTAGTGTCCTCCCATACACTGTAGTGTCCCTCCTTACACTGTACTGTCCCTCCATACACTGTACTGTCCCCCCATACATTGTAGTGTCCCCCATACACTGTAGTGTCCCTCATACACTGTAGTGTCCCCCATACATTGTAGTGTCCTCCCATACACTGTAGTGTCCCTCCTTACACTGTACTGTCCCTCCATACACTGTACTGTCCCCCCATACATTGTAGTGTCCCCCATACACTGTAGTGTCCCTCATGCATTGTAGTGTCCCCCCATACATTGTAGTGTCCCCCATACATTGTAGTGTCCCTCCATACATTGTAGTGTCCCCCCATACATTGTAGTGTCCCCCATACATTGTAGTGTCCCCCCATACATTGTAGTGTCCCCCCATACATTGTAGTGTCCCCCATACATTGTAGTGTCCCTCATGCATTGTAGTGTCCCTCATACATTGTAGTGTCCCCCCATACACTGTAGTGTCCCTCATGCATTGTAGTGTCCCTCATACATTGTAGTGTCCCCCCATACATTGTAGTGTCCCCCATACACTGTAGTGTCCCTCATACACTGCAGTGTCCCCCCATACATTGCAGTGTCCCCCCATACATTGCAGTGTCCCCCCATACATTGCAGTGTCCCCCCATACATTGTAGTGTCCCTCATACACTGTAGTGTCCCCTCATACATTGTAGTGTCCCCTCATACATTGTAGTGTCCCCCCATACATTGTAGTGTCCCCCCATACATTGTAGTGTCCCTCATACATTGTAGTGTCCCTCATACATTGTAGTGTCCCCCCATACATTGTAGTGTCCCCCATACATTGTAGTGTCCCCCATACATTGTAGTGTCCCCCCATGCATTGTAGTGTCCCCCCATGCATTGTAGTGTCCCTCATGCATTGTAGTGTCCCCCCATACATTGTAGTGTCCCCCCATACATTGTAGTGTCCCTCATACATTGTAGTGTCCCCCCATACATTGTAGTGTCCCCCCATACATTGTAGTGTCCCCCCATACATTGTAGTGTCCCTAATGCATTGTAGTGTCCCCCATACATTGCAGTGTCCCCCATACATTGCAGTGTCCCCCCATACATTGTAGTGTCCCCTCATACATTGTAGTGTCCCCCATACATTGTAGTGTCCCCCCATACATTGTAGTGTCCCCTCATACATTGTAGTGTCCCCTCATACATTGTAGTGTCCCCCATACATTGTAGTGCCCCCATACACTCCTCATACATTGTAGTGTCCCTCATACACTGTAGTGTCACCCATACATTGTAGTGTCCCCCCATAGCGGACACACAATAATTAATGGTGGAGTTTAGGGCATATAGGGTCAGGACCGAGGCTGTGATTACAGACCGCAGCAGCGGACACAATCATAGTGTCTCAGGGCGGCTGCGGTCTATTAGAGGAGCTGGGGCGTGCCTCACCGGAATTCGGATATATCCTCAGACCTCCAAGGGCTGATTAATGGTGGAGTTTAGAGCATATAGGGTCAGGACCGAGGCTGTGATAACAGATCGCAGCAGTGGACACACAATCATAGTGTCTCAGCACTGCGGCTGCGGTCTATTAGAGGAGCTGGGGCGTGCCTCACCGGAATTCTGATTTATCCTCAGACCTCCGAGGGCTGATTAATGGTGGAGTTTAGGGCATTTAGGGTCAGGACCGAGGCTGTGATAACAGATCGCAGCAGCGGACACACAATCATAGTGTCTCAGCACTGCGGTTCCTGCTGTGTGCTCCCTAGTCATCCCAGCCACCAATTAGGGCTAGGGGAATGCTGTGAGCAGCACGCTCTACCGTGTCGGTTCACTGGTTGGTGTCCATGCCACGGAGGCGTCCTCGCTACCGATCCAGTATTCCAGGGTCCGCCATTGTATGTGTGGTCACACTGCCGCTTTTACACCCATGTGTTGGGTGCTGCAGAGATCCTCCTCTTCTTTTGGAACTTAGGTTCCAGGGCTTTACTGGCCGCAGCTATCTGCAGCTCTATACGTCGCCATCTAGTGCTCAGGCTTTTCATGCTGCCAAATCCTTCCTGCTCTGCACAGCGGTGTCTTGCAGTGCAGAGGTTTATTAATTTTGTTTCTGGAGTGTTGATAACTCCCAGCATTGCACCTTGTTAGTTACTACTTGTGTGTGCACCTAACACACTAGTTCATTTCTTTCTCTGTGCTTAGCTGAACATTCCTCTGGGACTCAGCTGCTGCAGCTCCTCTGCAGTCCGGTGGACCCCGACGTGTCCTTTAAGTTTTATTTTATTAAAGACACGCCAGCGTAACATTAGACAAGGCCAGGGTCTGGCTGAGTATGACGGCTACAGAGTCAGAACGGCTCATCCTCGATGCAACGCCGTATCCAGCAGCTGGAGTCTCGGTTGCAACAAGTAGAACAATGTGCGCCGACTCTGGACATTCCGACTCTGACCGCTCAGGCTGTGGGCCAGACGGTAGCTGCCCTAATACCCTCCTCTGTCCCAACTCCTCGCCTAGCGCTTCCAAGTAAGTTTTCTGGGAGCGCTTTGACCTGTCGGGGGTTTCTCAATCAATGTGCAGTGCACTTCGAGTTACAACCGCAGGTGTACCCCACTGATAGGTCTAGGGTGGGATTTATATTTTCCTTGCTCTCCGAGCGGGCGCTGGAGTGGGCTACTCCACTCTGGGAACAGTCGGATCCAGTTGAGCAGACTGTAGCCGGTTTCACAACAGCCCTCAAACAGGTCTTTTTGGGTCCTGAGGTCACCAATGACACTGCCATGCGTCTTCTCGCTATTAGTCAGGCTACGTCTTCCGTAAGCGACTATGCGGTGCGTTTCCGCACCCTAGCAGCTGAGTTGGATTTACCAGACAAAGCTCTGATTCCCATTTTCTGGAGAGGTCTGGCCTCCCATGTAAAAGATGCGTTGGCTACCCAAGAGGCGCCAGTAACGATTGAGGCATTGATTAATCTTGCTACCAGAATTGACCTTCGGTTTGCCGAGAGACGACTGGAGGTGACTGCTGAGAAGCTACGGGAGCGTTCTGCTCCAACCTTCTCAGCGCCTCTGAGTGAGGGTTCGGGCAATTTCGACCCCTCTGTGCCCATGGAGGTGTCACACACGGAGGGTCTTTGTTCTCCCAAACAGTCAATAAAATCCGGTCTTTTGTCCCACACCCCTCAGGGGTCTGGGTGATGCGCCAGTCGCTCTCCGCATGTTAAACGGGGAGTTCTAGTGTCTGTTGGAGGTGAGTCACTAGAAAATGAATTAGTTTCCTCCTAAATTCTGTTGCCTTCCTCAGTCATTCTTGATCAGAAGACTGTGGAGATAGGAGCTTGTGTGGACTCGGGAGCTGAGGCAAACTTTATGTCCGCGTCTTTCGCTCAGAGCCACTCAGTTCCATTAATTTTACTTCCTAATCCTGTTAAAATCCGAGTAGTTAACGGGTTTGTTTTGCCTAAGGAGGTTACCGATCGTACTGAGGCTATACAGCTCCAGATAGGAGCTAGCCATTACGAATCTATTTCTTTCCTAGTAATGGAGGAGGGGGTGGATTCGGTACTTTTGGGCCTGCCCTGGCTCCGGAGGCATTCCCCCCATCTGGACTGGTCGACTGGTCAGGTTATCCAGTGGAGCTCTTCCTTCCAGGGGAATTGTATTCGTCCGGTGCTTCCGGTTTCTCCTTCTGAGTTACTTCCGGAGCTGTCAGCGTTACCCGTTCAATACGCGAAGAATGCAGATGTGTTCTCCAAAAAAGCTGCAGAGACTCTACCACCTCACCGGGTGTATGATTGTGCCATAAATCTACTACCGGGTTCGGAACCCCCAAGAGGCAGGGTATATCCTTTGTTGGTCCCTGAGACGAAAGCAATGTCAGAATACATTGCTTATAATCTGGCAAGGGGGTTTATCCGTAAATCTAATCCACGGCAGATGCTCTGTCTTGCTCTTTTGACCCCCTGGGTGAAGAGTCGGAACCGCGGCTTGTTGTCCCATCCGAGAGTTTACTCTCTGTGAACCCTGTCACCTTGCAGGGACTTCCGCCTGGGAGGACCTTTGTGCCAGAGTCTCGTAGGCAAGAGGTTCTCTATTGGGGTCACTCCTCCAAGATTGGAGGGCACTTTGGGGACAAACGGACCAAAGAGCTAATTTCTCGGTCCTATTGGTGGCCCAAGATGTCTACTGATATCTCCCATTTTGTCGCCGCCTGCGTCTCTTATGTGCGAAATAAGCCGTCTAGGGAACGGTCGGCGGGGCTTCTTATGCCTCTTCCCGCTGTGGAGGATTGGGCAACGAATGCCAGGGATATCTGGGATCAGACTCAGGAGTCTTTGCGTGCTTCTAAGGAGCGTAGGGGGGTCACGGCCGATAGGCATCGGCGTCCTGCTCCAAGTTATGCTCCTGGGGACTTGGTGTGGCTTTCTGCACGCAATATTCGCCTCCGGGTGGCTTCGGCTAAATTTGCTCCCCGGTATTTGGGGCCATTTAAAATCTTGGCCAAAGTGAATGATGCGGTCTATCGGCTGAAATTGCCGGCCGCTTGGTGAATTTCTAACACCTTCCATGTTTCTTTACTCAAGCCGCTTACTCTCAATGAATTCTCTGGTTCTTTTCCGGCTGAATCGGAATCTGCACAGGATGATTTTGAAGTAAATGAAATCATTGCTTCTAAGGTGGTTAGGGGCAAGAAGTTTTATTTGGTGGACTGGCGGGATTATGGTCTGGAGGATAGGACTTGGGAGCCGGTAGACAACATCAACACTCCGGATCTTATTGCCGCTTTTGAGCGTACCCATAATTCCGGGGGGAGCCCTAGAGAGGGGGGTAATGTTAGGCCGGTACGCAGGAGAAGGGCTTTCTTGCGGTGTCCGGCCAGGCCCTTTCCTGCTGGCCAGTAATTGTCAGCATTTAGGTTTCGTTCTAGGGATTCTAAGTGTGGTTTCTGCGTTTCTGCTCATGTGCCGCTAAGCTACGCCCCCTTGTGGTCATGTGCCGCTAAGCCACGCCCCCTGCTGTCTGGTACAGCGTGGTTGGTTGTCCTGGGGGGCTGGGGCTGTCTCTAGTGTATTTAAGGGCTTTGTGGGCTCCGCCTCGGTGCCTAGTCTCTCTCTTTCTAACCTGGGGTGAGGTCTCTGGCAGTAAATGCAGTGTGTGAGAGCCGTTGTCAAGGGTTCCTGCTGTGTGCTCCCTAGTCATCCTAGCCACCAATTAGGGCTAGGGGAATGCTGTGAGCAGCATGCTGTACCGTGTCGGTTCACCGGTTGGTATACATGCCACGGAGGCGTCCTTGCTACCGATCCAGTATTCCAGGGTCCGCCATTGTATGTGTGGTCACACTGCCGCTTTTACACCCATGTGTTGGGTGCTGCAGAGATCCTTCCCCTCTTTGGGAACTTAGGTTCCAGGCCTTTCCTGGCCTGCAGCTATCTGCAGCTCTAAATGCCGCCATCTAGTGCTCCGGCGTTTCATGCTGCCAAATCCTTCCTGCTCTGCACAGCGGTGTCTTGCAGGGCAGAAGTTTATTAGTTTAGTTTCTGGAATGTTGCTAACTCCCAGCATTGCACCTTGTTAGTTACTACTTGTGTGTGCACTTAACACACTAGTTCATTTCTGTCTCTGTGCTTAGCTGAACGTTCCTCTGGGACTCAGCTGCTGCAGCTCCTCTGCAGTCCGGTGGACCCCGACGTGTCCTTTAAGTTTTATTTTATTTTATTAAAGGACACGCCAGCGTAACATAGAGGAGCTGGGGCGTGCCTCGCCGGCATTCTGATTTATCCTCAGACCTCCGAGGGCTGATTAATGGTGGCATTTAGGGCATATAGGGTCAGGACCGAGGCTGTGATTACAGACCGCAGCAGTGGACACACAATCATTGTGTCTCAGGGCGGCTGCGATCTATTAGAGGAGCTGGAGCGTGCCTCACCGGCATTCTGATTTATCCTCAGACCTCCAAGGGCTGATTAATGGTGGAGTTTAGGGCATATAGGGTCAGGACTGAGGCTGTGATAACAGACCGCAGCAGCGGACACAATCATTGTGTCTCAGGGCGGCTGCGATCTATTAGAGGAGCTGGAGCGTGCCTCACCGGCATTCTGATTTATCCTCAGACCTCCGAGGGCTGATTAATGGTGGAGTTTAGGGCTGATAGGGTCAGGAACGAGGCTGTGATAACAGACCGCAGCAGCGGACACACAATCATAGTGTCTCAGCACTGCGGCTGCGGTCTATTAGAGGAGCTTGAGCGTGCCTCACCGGCATTCTGATTTATCCTCAGACCTCTGAGGGCTGATTAATGGTGGAGTTTAGGGCATATAGGGTCAGGACCGAGGCTGTGATAACAGACCGCAGCAGCGGACACAATCATAGTGTCTCAGGGCGGCTGCGGTCTATTAGAGGAGCTGGGGCGTGCCTCACCGGAATTCTGATATATCCTCAGACCTCCAAGGGCTGATTAATGGTGGAGTTTAGGGCATATAGGGTCAGGACCGAGGCTGTGATAACAAATCGCAGCAGCGGACACACAATCATAGTGTCTCAGGGCGGCTGCGGTCTATTAGAGGAGCTGGAGCGTGCCTCACCGGAATTCTGATATATCCTCAGACCTCCGAGGGCTGATTAATGGTGGAGTTTAGGGCATATAGGGTCAGGACCGAGGCTGTGATAACAGATCGCAGCAGCGGATACACAATCATAGTGTCTCAGGGCGGCTGCGGTCTATTAGAGGAGCTGGGGCGTGCCTCATCGGCATTCTTATTTATCCTCAGACCTCCGAGGGCTGATTAATGGTGGAGTTTAGGGCATATAGGGTCAGGACCGAGGCTGTGATAACAGACCGCTGCAGCGGACCCAATCCTAGTGTCTCAGCGTGGCTGCGGTCTATTAGAGGAGCTGGAGCGTGCCTCACCGGCATTCTGATTTATCCTCAGACCTCTGAGGGCTGATTAATGGTGGAGTTTAGGGCATATAGGGTCAGGACCGAGGCTGTGATTACAGACCACAGCAGCGGGCACACAATCATAGTGTCTCAGCGCGGCTGCGGTCTATTAGAGGAGCTGGAGCGTGCCTCACCGGCATTCTGATTTATCCTCAGACCTCTGAGGGCTGATTAATGGTGGAGTTTAGGGCATATAGGGTCAGGACCGAGGCTGTGATTACAGACCACAGCAGCGGGCACACAATCATAGTGTCTCAGCGTGGCTGCGGTCTATTAGAGGAGCTGGAGCGTGCCTCACCGGCATTCTGATTTATCCTCAGACCTCTGAGGGCTGATTAATGGTGGAGTTTAGGGCATATAGGGTCAGGACCGAGGCTGTGATTACAGACCACAGCAGCGGGCACACAATCATAGTGTCTCAGCGCGGCTGCGGTCTATTAGAGGAGCTGGAGCGTGCCTCACCGGCATTCTGATTTATCCTCAGACCTCCGAGGGCTGATTAATGGTGGAGTTTAGGGCATATAGGGTCAGGACCGAGGCTGTGATAACAGACGGCAGCAGCTAAAATAATCAACTGTAGCTACTCAGTATATCGGTAGTTTCTCAAGCTCAATCTGGGAGCCATACTCTTGTGAAGTATCTATTACACAGAATAACTAAATGATATACCATGTGTAACCAGTGTGGAATTATCAAACTTATGCATGGTGTTTACGAATATTGATATCATTTCATACTGTATTTGTGCCTAATTAGACCACCCTACGAAGACTCTTGTTAGAACCTTGCTCTTAGGTTTTTTCCTTTGCTGGTCACATGACCTTGTTGGCCTATTTAATCCTGCTCCGCCCTTCTGGCTTTGCTGGACTTCATTGTATAACTACTTTCTAGCTAGCCTGTGCTCTGTATCTAACTCTGTTAGTTTGCTTGGTCTACGGACCTCTATGTTCTATATATTTTGTTTGTTCGTCTGTCTGCTACTATTTCTGTTAGGAGGTGTCCAATTTTCCTCCCAGTCCTTAGTACTTGTAGGGATTCCTTCCCCACATCTATAGGTCTCCATACAGACTAGCTTAGGACTTTAGCAGGTCTGATCGCAGGATCAGGTTCCCTGTTACATCGTAGGGATTCAGCTGAGTTCTATCGTAGGGACAGATCTCCTCTCTTTCCTTAGCTCTGGTAGCAGAACATAACAGTAAGTCCAGCCTGCAAATTCTCTAAGGAAAGATTTTTCTGTTCCATCATGGTGTCGGTTCTGGATTTGGCTAAACGCCTGCAGGGACTCTCTCTGGAGGTGGCCGAGCTCCGTCAGCACGTGAGTAACTGTCCTGGAGCACATTTCTTGGAGCCTAAGGTATGTTTGCCGGATTTATTTTTTGGTGAACACCGAGAATTTTTTTCATTTAAAAATGCTTGCTTATTGTATTTTCGTTTGAGACCCAAGTCCTCTGGGGATGAATCCCAGCGCATAGGGTTCATAATGTCACTTTTGCGCAAAGAGCCTCAGGAGTGGGCCTTTTCTTTGCAACCTAGTGATACATGCTTCAGATCAGTGGATAGTTTTTTTTCTGCTTTGGGCCTATTATATGATGATCCTGACCGTGTCTCATCAGCTGAGACTGAGTTGAGACGTTTGAAACAGGGATCAGGTAATGTGGAAAAATATTGTACTCATTTCCGTCGTTGGTCTACTCAAACAGGGTGGAACGATTCTGCTCTGAAAAGTCTATTTCTTGCTGGGCTCAATGAAAGGGTTAAAGACCTGCTAATTGCTTATCCTACACCTGAAGATTTGCAACAGGCTATGCAATTAGCTATACGGGTGGATAGGAGACTGCGTGCAAGGGTTAATGAGAGCAAATCCTCTGCTATGTCAGTTTCTGGTTATGAGAATGTGTGTACTAACAGTGGTGAACCGATGGAGATTGGATCGGTGGCACCTCGCTCTCAAGAAAAAGACCGTAGATTTTCTGAAGGCTTGTGTTTCTATTGCGGAAAATCTGGTCATTTGATTAAAGGCTGTGAGCTTCGTATGAAGAAAGAAAAAAAAAATGGTCAGTCATGCCCGTATTGCCTGTTTAAATTCCAAGGGTGTATTTTTAGCTGCTTCCACGATTGCTCAGGAAAAATTAATGGAATTTCGGGTGTTTGTTGATTGTGGGTCTACTCTGAATGTAATTGATGGGGGATTCTTGGAAAGACTCAATTTAAAACCCGAACCTTTATCATCCCCCATTGCTGTGGTTTCTGTGGATGGTTCCCCTTTGAAGAATATTACTCTCAAGGTCTGTGAATTTCCTCTCACTATTAATGGTGTTCACCATGAGAAATTGGATTTGGTAGTTTTGAATAACTTGCCTTCTCCAGTAATATTGGGATTGCCCTGGTTAAAATTTCACAATCCTGTACTGGATTGGTCTACCAATGAAATTAAATCCTGGAGCCATAAATGTTATGACAAGTGTTGTAACGGGCGTATTGCAGCTTTGGATAGGGGAGAATTGCCTGTTCCTATTCAGGATTTTTGGAGAGTTTTTTCTGAGAAGGAATCGCAGGTTTTGCCTCCCCATAGAGACTATGATTGTTCTATTGAATTTGTCCCTGGAGCGACTCTTCCTAAAAGTCGTTTATTTAACCTTACTATTCCTGAGAGGAAGGCTTTGGAGGAATACATACAGACAAGTTTGGCCGCCGGTCACATTAGGCCCTCTAAGTCTCCTGTGGCGGTTGGATTTTTTTTTGTAAAAAAAAAGGACGGCGGTTTACGTCCTTGTCTGGATTTTCGTGAGATTAACAAAATTACTGTACGCAATCCTTACCCACTGCCATTGATTCCTGATCTGTTTAACCAGTTAATGGGGGCCAAGTGGTTCTCTAAAATTGACCTTAAGGGGGCATACAATCTGTTGCGCATGAAGGAGGGTGACGAATGGAAGACTGCTTTTAACACTCCTGTGGGTCATTTTGAGAATCTGGTGATGCCTTTTGGTCTTACTAATGCTCCTGCATTTTTTCAGAATCTTATTAATGACATCCTTAGACCTTTGATCGGCAAAAATGTGGTTGTGTATTTGGATGACATTTTGATTTATTCGCCGGATCTGGAGTCTCATTGGCGGAGCGTTCGTGAGGTATTACAGTTATTAATGGACAATTCGCTTTTTGCTAAGCTGGAGAAATGTGAGTTCGCTGTACAGAGAATTAGTTTTTTGGGTTACATTATCTCCAGTGAAGGTTTTGAGATGGACCCAGTTAAAGTTCAAGCTGTACAGGAATGGCCTAGGCCTATTGGTTTGAAATCGATACAGAGGTTTTTAGGTTTCGCCAATTATTACAGAAAATTCATAAAAAATTTTTCTAGTATTGTCAAACCTCTGACCGATCTCACCAGGAAAGATGCTGATGCGGTTCAGTGGTCTTCTGAGGCCATTGAAGCTTTTGTGTATCTCAAGGAGAGGTTCACCTCTGCTCCCATCCTTATGCAGCCTGATGTTACTAGGCCGTTTTTGGTTGAGGTTGATGCTTCTTCGGTGGGGGTTGGCGCAGTATTGTCTCAGGATAACGGGGATGGATTACATCCCTGTGCCTTTTTTTCAAAAAAATTTTCGGAGACTGAACTTAATTACGATATTGGTAATCGGGAATTATTGGCTATTAAACTCGCATTTGAACACTGGCGCCACTTCTTGGAAGGTGCGGAATTTCCCGTTCAGGTTCTTACGGATCATAAAAATCTGATATATCTTGATGCTGCCAAGCGCCTAAATGCCCGACAGGCTAGGTGGGCACTGTTTTTCTCGCGGTTTAATTTCTCCGTTACTTACATCCCTGGTACTAAGAATGTTAAGGCGGATGCCATGTCTCGCAGTTTTTCTCCCATAGTCGGTGCTGAGAAAGAGGAGAACATTTTACAAGAAGGTGTTGTGATAGCTGCTTTGGACTCCGTTTTGGAAGATGAGATTCTTAAAGCACAGGAGAATGCCCCATCTAACACTCCTCATGGGAGGTTGTTTGTGCCTGGGACCTTTAGGAGAGATTTGTTTGTTGAGTGTCACGAATCTCGGTTGGCAGGTCATCCCGGAATCTCTCAGACCAAGAGACTGGTGGGTCGCAGTTTTTGGTGGCCTGGATGGCAGAAGGAAGTCATTAAGTGGCTGCGTCAATGTACTATATGTGCTAGATCTAAGTCCTCACATACTCCTGCTGCGGGGTTGCTTTGTCCTTTGGAGGTTCCCAGTGCTCCTTGGACACATTTTGGCTATGGACTTTATAACTGACCTTCCCCCCTCTGAGGGTTTTACTGTCATCTGGGTGGTCGTGGACCGTTTTAGCAAGATGTGTCACTTGGTTCCCTTTGTCAAACTGCCCTGCGCTAAAACTCTCGCTAAGGCCTTTGTCAAGGAAATTGTCAGACTTCATGGCGTTCCTACTGACATTGTTTCTGATAGGGGTCCTCAGTTCGTGGCTCGTTTTTGGCGTGCCTTTTGTGACAGGTTGGGAGTTCATTTGTCGTTCTCGTCCCGATATCATCCTGAATCTAATGGCCAGACAGAAAGGAAAAACCAGGATGTTGAGCAGTTCTTGCGTTGTTTTGTGGCAGACAATCAAGAGGGGTGGTCTGAGTTTCTGCCACTTGCTGAATTTGCTCTGAACAATCATACATCTTCTTCTGCTGGTTGTTCGCCTTTTTTTTGTTGTTCTGGGAGACATCCGTCGTTTGGGTCGTTCTCCAAGTTGGGATCTGCCGTGCCTGAGGAGGAGAATTTTTCCGGTGATTTGGAGAGAGTTTGGACGGATGTGCGTGGTAATCTTCAGGAGGCCAACAGAAAATCTAAAGACTACTTTGATAGGAAACGACAGGAGGTTTTGTTCGCTGTTGGTGACATGGTTTGGTTGTCCTCTAGGAATCTGCGGTTGAGGATTCCTTCTAAGAAATTGGGTCCCAAGTTTGTAGGGCCCTTTAAGGTGCTTCAGGTTGTCAACCAATCTGCTGTTAGGTTGGAGGTTCCTACCTCCTGGAGAATTAATCCGGTATTTCATGTCTCTCTGTTAAAAAAAGCTGTTGTGTCGGATGGTGACGCCTCTGCCTCTGTTCCTCCGGTGGTGGAGGACGGGGAATATGAAATTTCTCGCATCCTTAACTCTAGACGGTATAGAGGTAGTTTGCAGTATCTTGTGGCCTGGAAAGGTTTCGGACCCGAGGATAACTCTTGGGTGAGGTCTGATGATGTTTCCGCGTCCAGACTTATCAGAGCGTTTCACAGGAGATTTTCTGATAAGCCTGGTCCTAGGGGATCCGGAGGATCCTCTTAGAAGGGGGGGTACTGTTAGAACCTTGCTCTTAGGTTTTTTTCCTTTGCTGGTCACATGACCTTGTTGGCCTATTTAATCCTGCTCCGCCCTTCTGGCTTTGCTGGACTTCATTGTTTAACTACTTTCTAGCTAGCCTGTGCTCTGTATCTAACTCTGTTAGTTTGCTTGGTCTACGGACCTCTATGTTCTATATATTTTGTTTGTTCGTCTGTCTGCTACTATTTCTGTTAGGAGGTGTCCAATTTTCCTCCCAGTCCTTAGTACTTGTAGGGATTCCTTCCCCACATCTATAGGTCTCCGTACAGACTAGCTTAGGACTTTAGCAGGTCTGATCGCAGGATCAGGTTCCCTGTTCTATCGTAGGGACAGATCTCCTCTCTTTCCTTAGCTCTGGTAGCAGAACATAACACTCTAGTCCAGGGTTAGACGGGTCTTTAGTCTGTTTATTATTCTATTTATCATAACTAATATGTTGCAAAACCTTTTAATCCATTTAATAAAAGTTACATTTCATTTTTTTTCCACTCCAATTGGATAAGTCTGTGAATTTCTGTCCCCCATACATTGTAGTGTCCCCCATACATTGTAGTGCCCCCCATGCACTGTAGTGTCCCCCATACATTGTAGTGTCCCTGTCAGGGATCACCACAGGGATGACACCGGGGAGATCACGCGATATCTCACTGTGTCGTCACGCTGTCAGTATTTCTTCCAGAATTGCGAGCACACAAGCCAGACTACTCGCTACGTGGGTATCGGCAAGCGGCCAGTGAGTGTATGGCGTCACACCTCTGGGTTCCAAAGCCTGGAATACGTGCTTACACCCTCCGTACGGTCACTGTCAGCTTCACGATAGCCTGATTATTAATATTATTCTCTACCACCACCGTCCAGATTTGAAATATAATACAGGCCTGGGCGGACACCTGCATTTTGGTAACGTATATGGCTTCGGGGGAGGGAACGATTACAGAACAAAAGAAACAGAACTATTAAATTTTATATTTAATCCAAAAGGGAGGCAGTGTTTAGGAAAAATATATACAAGGATGTTATAAAGGAGACATTAAAATACAAAGCAGTTACACAAATAAAACAGGATTAACCCTAGAACTCATATCTGAGGCCTCGCAGGCCCGCCCTGTTAATTGTTTTCTATTTTCTGCAAGATTACTTTAGTTAGAATTTTGAAACTCTAGGTATTCCTCAGGTATATAGTTGTTTGTCATTTTTGTTTGAGTTATTCCTTGTTATTCGCACACAGGCCTAAAAGGCCCCAGGTATGTGAAAAAGTAGATTTTTATGGTCATGCGTTCTAGGGTTAAAGAAGAAAACTTACACTATACAGTTCGCAAGGACGAATCAGCATAGATGGAGGAGGGGCTCCCCAGTTGGATTTGAGCGTTATCGAACGCGACCCGTTACTTATAATCCTTATACCCCCTGGCAATGAATGTTCCTGTATTTTCCATGGGTTCTTATACCTAAGGGTAGTTCTGTCCACATGCCCCTTGTGGTGGCATAATGTGGGCCGGTCTCCAGCCTGCATATTTTTATTAAAAACGGTAGCTTCTGTGATAACTCATCGTTCGATCGCAGAAGCTTGCAAACGACGCCATTTTTTCCGTTATGATTTTACCTGCATTTAGAGACCATACATCGCATAGCTGCAGTCTGCTATTCTGGTGTTTTTGCGCTACAGCTGCCTAATTCTGCTTACAGCCATGGAAAACTATGGATGCATTCCTGGGCTGATTCTGCCACTAAAAGTATAGGTCCCGTTATTGTCGGACGCATGGAACTTACAATATTTCATATTTCGTTTTGGAGTCGAAGTGTCTATAAACTTCTGTTTGAAGCTCAGGAAACCAGCTTTCCCAGTTACATGCAAATTATGGCAATCCCTCGTTTTATTCACCCCCTGCGTCTTCCAGGGACAAGAGGCTCGCATTCTAAGGAGCTTGTTGGAACCTCTTGGCTGCCATTTGTTTGTGTAAGCTCTTGCTCATGGCTGTGTTAATTGGGGCTTTGTGCTGAGATTTTTATGGAGGCAGCTTGGTACTGACAAAAGGGAGAATTGGTCAATATCCGTTTCAGGGAAATATGGAAGAACATTTTCCTGACATCAATATCTCCCTGACAGTCCCTCATACATTGTAGTGCCCCCATACATTGTAGTGACCCCCATACATTGTAGTGCCACCATATATTTTGCAATGTCCCCCATAAACTGTAGTGCCCCCATACATTGTAGTGCCCCCCATACGTTGTAATGTCCCCCATACATTGTAGTGCCCCCATACATTCTAGTGCCCCCATATATATTGTATTGCCACCGATACATTGTAGTCCTTCCTATACATTGTAGTGCCCCCATATATATTGTAGTGTCCCCATATACTGTATTCCCCCCATACATTGTTGTGTCGTGTCCCCATACATTGTAGTGCCGTCCCCCATACATTATAGTGCCGTCCTCCATACATTGTAGTATCGTGTCTCCGTACATTGTAGTGCCATATCCCGTACATTGTAGTGGCGTCCCCCATATATTGTAGTGGCGTCCCCCATACATTGTAGTCCCCCCCATACATTGTAGTGTCTAGTGATGAGCGAATATGTTTGAAATCTGATCTCCAAACTTAAGTTCGACACGAATGTGGCACATTCGGATTCATGATAGGAAAAGCGAGCAAAATTTGTTAAAATCGGTAACATTTGGCGAATTTCCGTGATTGCAGGGCAACTACAGCGTTTTGATGAGCGGGGGGGTGTGGTAGATGAGTGGGGGGGCTGGTGATAGCTCAGAACAGGTCAGATCAGCGCGTGCTGTTTTTTTTTTCCTGTGAGCGGTAACTTTAAGTCAGGAAAGTGCGGCTAACCAATCAGAGCGCAGGAAGTATCCACACTGCCCAGACACAAGGGCTTCTGCAATTGGTTGCTGAAATCACATGTCCTCTCTATATAAAAAGCGGCCATGTTCCCTCAGCACCATTTTATGCATGTCACTGAAGGAGATAGACGCTGCAGAATGTGCTCCTGTGTAATGAGAGATATTAGCTAGATAGATGTGGAAGTCAGATAGTGTAGATAAGTCCTGTGCTGTGTACCTGTTCAGTCGACCTTGGAGCACTTTTTTTGTTTTTGTGCAATTACTGAGATTCTGACACAGAGCAGGGCCTATGGCTCAGAACAGTGTGGTGCATCGATTGTACTGTCTGTGCTCCATGTAGACCTTCAGTTTTTTTTGTTCACTTGCTAACGTGATAAAGCAAGCAAGCCCTTGTAGGCCATGTTTTGATTTTGTGGGATTGAAATTCAGCTATCCGCAGAGCTTCTGAGTGCAGAGCACAAAAACTTTTTTCATTTGCTAATGTGATGGCTAACACAGCTTGCACTGTTTGTCATTTTTTGGTGGGTGACCTTCAGCCGTATACACAGTAAAACAAATATATTTTTTATGCTGGCAGGTAGAGTCCACCAAAAAATTTTTGTGTGGCAAACGTGATACACTCTGCTATACGTCAGCTACTACATTAGTGGCGGTGAAATTTAGCTGTATTTGGAGCTTGTGCAAAGTCAAAACAATACATTTTTTGCCGTTGCTAGCATTATACAGCAGGCTAGATCTGAGTTAGAAATATCTTGGAGAATATCTCGTATGTTATACAGGCCTCATCCACAGTAAAAAAAATACTTTGTTTGGTTCTTAACGTTATACAGCAGGAACATCTCAGTTTGAAATATTTTGGAGAATATCTGAATATCTCCTATGTTATACAGGCCTCATCCACAGTAAAAATAATAATTTGTTCGGTTAGTAACGTTATACAGCAAGCCATATCTTTCCTTGTC
The DNA here is from genome assembly GCF_046119375.1 of Phyllobates terribilis. Taxonomy (NCBI): domain Eukaryota; kingdom Metazoa; phylum Chordata; class Amphibia; order Anura; family Dendrobatidae; genus Phyllobates; species Phyllobates terribilis. The sequence goes on from NW_027362763.1 coordinate 18,321,774, forward strand.
ATTTAGTGTCTCTGAAATCCAGGCGTGTGCAAGAGCTGTAGAAGAAAAAATAATCTCATTTTTCTTTCGTTAAAAGTGTACCACAATATCTGAGCAACATGAGTGGGAAAAAGAGAGGTCATGGTGGAAGGGGGAATATGGTGTTGAAGGTATATGCTGATAAGGGCCAGAAATAACTTGTGCTCCAGTGGATGGCAAGCTCTGCTTCCAGTGGCCTCTCCTCTTCTTCCTCCACCTCAACATCACACGCAGTACAGTCCTCAGAGGTGGCACCCCAATTACCCATGCTTCCCCATGCGTCACAACTGTCCAAGTGCCCAACTGACTGTAGCGAACCACAGATGGGCGAGTCTGTAGAACTGTTGACCCATTCTGTTGGAATAATACATATTAATCTGTATGTGTATTGCAACAACTACTGTGTGCTGTTTCATATGTTGTTCATATTGTGAGGTTGTTAACAAAGTTGTTTTTTTTTTAAAAAAAACACAACTCCCACAGACAGGATGCCCCCTCCTTCTCTTCCTGTATTGCTGTTATATGCTTTGTTTCTCCTCATGCTGCAGTAACACCAGACTCCATGCTGTGCCTATGCTGGATATGAATAAACCTACATTCTGTGTTCTAAACTCTGGATGTCACGCGGATTAATCCTCTGCTAACACATTCTATACCATGGGCATCAGAAGTGTACTCCAAACATTCACAGAGTCAAGAATAGGAGGAAAGCATCTGCACCGATGCCCAAATTTTTTTTAGGTTGGATTCGGGGCAGGACGGAGTAGGATCCGAGCAGGTTCCTGACCCTCGTCACCAGATGTTAACCACCGGGGAGAGAGGTGATCCTGATGAGGCTCAGATACCTGAGGCTCATGTGGACTGTGCTGTGCTGTCAGGGCAACAAGAGGAGAAGGGTCAGTCTGAGGGCAAGGAATGGGATAACATATTGGATGATGATGAGCTTGAAGATCCTACTTGGTGTGAACCCAGAGTCACGCAGCCGAGTAGCTAATCTGAGGAGGAAGACGAGGAGGTTACCTTCCACCCTACGACGCAGACACGGAGTGATGCAAGTGTACCGCCCCGGTCGGGCCGCTGCAGTCACGGTACTGGTGCACGGCGGTCCGAGTGCTGGTATTGGCCGACCGGAGGTGCGTGCCAGTCTTTATCAATTGTGGGGGTTAATAATAAAATAATAAAAAGGTTTGTGACGCCAGTTGGGATGTTTGGCCTGGTATGGCCAGGCACGGATGAGGGCCCCTGGGAGTTAGGTGGTGATGAGCAGTTGACGCTCCCTCAGGGCTGTGGGGTACTCGGTAGCCGGGCCGATCGATGCTGGGGGATTTCACAGTGGCAGTGACCCGGTCCGTGACCCAGGGCGATCAATAAAACAGGAATAAAGAAAAGGGAATAGCGTTCTTATATAATGTTCGTGACGCCACCTGTGGTATGCGGCTATATGGAGCCGCCGCTGCGGTGCAGATCCTCTGGAGCTGTTGGTGACGCAGCAGAGTTGGTTCAGCTCTCCACAGGCAGAGCTAATTTCCAGGGCAGTGCAGTGATGATTAATGAGGTAGATGTTGCTGGTGCTGTGTAGTGCAGGTGATGGCGCAGATAATAATTCTAGGACACAGTGGGGTGCAGTCTTCAGATTTACTCACAGTTGTCAGACTCCAAGTTACCAGCGCCAGGGTAACCTCCCACGCCGTCCTGTGTTTACCAAGGCAGGGGTTCAGCAAACTCCCAGGTGTTTCAGGAATACATAACGGGACCCCGTTCTATGTTCCTTTCTCGGTCGTCTTCCTGGCTCTCACCCTTCTGCCCTGCACCTCGCAACCAGTGTCCCAAGCCAATAGCCTCGGATTTTGGCGGGCAACCTGCAGTCCCCTGAATCTTACGCGACTACCTTTTTAGAGATTTAGTTGCGGTTGTGAGCAGCTGCACCCTGAAAATACTGAAGCCTCCGATTTCTAGCTGAGCCTTGTAGTTCTCCACTAGTTAGGGGCCGGTCCCCTTTGTGGCCTGATCCCTCCACGTCCTTGTAGATTCGGGCGCACGGGTGGCTTCTGCACTCGCCGTGCCCCTGGGACCCTCTCTGTTCTTGGAGCCTTCCCTCTGCTCCCGTCCTCTTCCAGCCTGTCCTCCTGGGCCTCTCAGTCTAGGCCTGCTCCTCTCTCCTCTGAGCAGAGCTCCTACAGAGCTCCTGCTCCCACTCTTTCTCCTCTCAGACTGAACTGTCTCCCTCAAGATGGTTCCCTTCTTATACTCCTACTGAAGGTGCTTCCTTGACTACTTCCTCCACCCACACCCACTATATGGTTCCCCCTCTCTCGGTTCCCCCCACTTCCAACCAGGGACAGGGCTCAGCATTGAACAAGTACGTCTTGCCCCTCCTGCTGGCCTGGAGTGGTGTACTGTTGGATGCAGGTGGGTGGGTCCCGGGCAGTACTCCCTCCTTACCTGAGTGGGATACCACACCTCTGGGTGAGATGCAGTACCTCTGTGGCGACTGAACCCGCAGGGGCGCCACACAGTGCCAGGTGGTTAACCCTTCCAAATGAGGGCTGGCTCCCAGGGAAGTTTGAGCAGGAATGGCGCAGCAGAAAATAATTAGCTTCAGACAGGGTAATAACCAGTTTGTACCTTTTATTGAAATTCTGCAAACAGTTCCAGAAGCTTCCATACCATTCAAATACAGGGTTTTTGACATACCTGCATGGGGAGGGTTCAGATTCTCTGCTGTGAGGTTGTGTAACCTTCCTGCTGCTAATTTTACCTCTGGTAGATGATTCCTTGGCTCCCCAGGGGTCCAAGGTAAACAGTTACTGGATCTGTGATCCCTTCCAGCAGCAGGCAACATGAATCCTGTCAGAAAACTCACTTTCTCTGGCAGCAGTGTCTTTGACTCCATGAGGTTTCTGATCTCCCAGGAAAACACTTAACTGCTCCTTATATGAAAACCGAGCAGGCTCACAGTTTAGCATAGACTCTGGAAGTCTCTGTGGTCTAGGGACAGGACTCTGGAAGTCTCTGTGCTCTAGGGACTGGACTCTGGAAGTCTCTGTGCTCTAGGGACTGGACTCTGGAAGTCTCTGTGCTCTAGGGACTGGACTCTGGAAGTCTCTGTGGTCTAGGGACTGGACTCTGGAAGTCTCTGTGCTCTAGGGACTGGACTCTGGAAGTCTCTGTGGTCTAGGGACTGGACTCTGGAAGTCTCTGTGCTCTAGGGACTGGACCCTGCCTTGTGCAGCTTTCCCTTGCAGAGAGCAGACTTCTCTCCCTTGCACAGGGAACAACTCCATGATGCTCCTTCCTCCCTCACACACTACAACTACAACTGAAGCACCTCCTCCAATCTCTGAGGGATCGTGCACAACTTCTTGGTTTGGACAAAAGTGCACAATCCTCCAGTAAGGGATCGGGTAACAATATGTGTATGTAATGAAAACAGCAGAGAACTTATCTCCGGTGTTATCTGTAACGGGCTGGGTGGTGGAACCACTGTGCCGTGGACCGAGAAGAGCCAGGAGGGGCATGACTAGGGGCCACACCAAGACCAACCTTGGATGTATGGTGGTTTGACGACTCCATGATCCGAGGAGAGACAAGGCAGGCGGGACCAGGTGCTACTCCAAGACTGAACTCAGGTGATTGGCAGCTGACTCCCAAGGTACAGGAGGCAGGTACAGGAGGCAGACACGGTCAGGGATAGTAGCACTGACAGGCACGACTGATGGACAGGCAGGCGGGCATGGCTGATAGGTTGGTTTATAGGAATACAAGCACTGGGACCTGAGAACTAACAAGAGGGTTATGAACAAACTTACAAGGTTGCTCAGGCACCTCCATGTTGGATGAAGTGCCTTAAATAGTAAGTGTCCTCCAGCAATTGGCTGGGGACACTTTAGGACAGCGTGCGTGGCCCCTTTAAGTGACGGGGAGAGCGTGCGCGTGCCCCAAGCACAGTGCTCAGGGATCTGCATGCCATGCGTGTACCTCAGGCTGTATCAGAGCAGGAAGAGGAAGGCGGAGCGAGACATTCCGGCCAGGGACTGCGACAGTGAGAGAGTAGGCGTCTCTGCCAGGGGAGGGAGACAGAAGGCAGGGTGCCAGTGTAGAGACACGGGGGTCAGTGGGTGCTCTCATCCGTTGGCCCGGCTGTCTTTAGAAAGACTGCATGGACTAGGGCTCATACCACTGAACGCCCGCTCTCTTCTCCCGTGGGCAGAACACTACTCAGACAACTCAGGGTGAGGGTAAAACAGTATGGCAATAATTTGTTGAACCACTAGCAAACAAGAACCTATAGAACAGTCCCAGCAAATACCTAAGATGGTGCAAATTAGAGTCTTACCCTTCCGCTGACTCACCGTGCTTAGAGCCGCTACGACTTCCGGGCTTCCAGGGCAGACTACCCCATCACTGGCACCCTGCTTTTGGCGGGCAACCACAGAGGGGAGATAACGACAAGCTTAGGAAGCAAACTGATATGTGGCCAGATGAACTTATTGTCCCAACCTGGATTCTTCAAGATGTCTCTGCGATGGTCAATGGAGAAGATCTGTGTTCTTCAAGCTGAGGTCGTGACCCCGAAGCTGACATCCTGTAGAGTCACATCTGTATCCCTCTTGATGGAGCCATGTGTCCTGGCTGCTGTTCTGAAGAGTCTGTCTTCGCTGTGATTTTGTAAAAAAAACAGTCCCTCTCAGAAGGCTAGGAGTTCTTTTTATATCCACATCTGTGGTTCATGTCATCATCCACAGATCAGGAGGGTGGTGGTAGGGGCTCATCTCTTATTGTTTGAGATTTAATTAATTTGCACAGTTTGTCCTCCACTGCTCTGCATGTCAACAAGCCACAGAGCCCACACAATAGTACATTAACATATGTAGCAAACATACATTGTTCAATGACCCTGCGTCCATGTCTTGCAAAGTTAGGAGACAATAACTTGCAGTAAATATCAACTCAAGTGTCAACATACGGAATTATACAAATAATAGTTTGGGTTCTTGACCAACCAAAGAAAAACACATAAATTCAAAAGTCAAAATAAAGATAATAGTGTATGTCTCCTGGCCTACTGAATTTATGTATAGATAATTAAGATTAAATGCTGTGTCATCACAGCAAGCGTTACATTATCCTTGACAAACTGGTGACAGCAGTGGGATCTACGTGATTCTCCCTGCTGTTATCCATGATAACATAATAAAATTATTTGTACTTAACGAGATCCCTTGCACACTTGCTTACTTATTTTTTTTATATCTTATGGCTGGTTACAGACCTGTCTCCCTTCATCTCCAAACTCCTGGAACGCTTGGTCCTCTCTCCTCTAATCTGCCATCTCTCAGATAACTCTCTTCTTGACCCTTTACAATCCGGTTTCTGCTCTTTACATTCTACAGAAACTGCCCTCACTAAAGTCTCTAATGATCTACCAACAGCTAATTCGAATGGTCCCTGCTCCCTGCTGATTCTCCTGGATATCTGCTGCATCTGACGCCGCATATCACCAGCTCCTCACTATGCGCTGCTCTTTACAGCTCAAGGACATCGAGTTATCCTGGTTCTATTCCTACCTATCTGACTGCTCCTTCACTGTACCATTTGTGATTCCTCTTCCTATTGTTGTCAGGATTACTCAGTGTTTAGTCCTAGGTCCCCTCCTCATACTGTCGATGTTCCTCAGGGCTCAGACCTACAGTGGCTTGCAAAAATATTAACCCCTCTTGGCTTTTTATCTATTTTGTTACATTACAACCTGTGTTTAAAAAGTTTTGTAATCCGATTTGTGTGTGATGCATCAGCACTAAATAGTCTAAGTTGGTGAAGTGAAATGAGAAAAATATAGGCATAAATTAAATTTATGGGATCAGTTAACTAAAAATTTACATGTGCATATGTATTCACCCCTTTTGCTATGAAGCACCTAAAATTTCTGGTGCAAGCAATTACTTAGCAAGTCAAATGCTTAGTGAAAGCATGATGCTGCCACCACCATGTTTTAATGTGGGGATGGTGTTCTTGGGGTGATGAATAGTGTTGAGCCACCCCCGTCGTGTTCGAGTTCGGTTCGGTTCGTCGAACACCCGTGTGTTCGCCGAACTGTTCGTCGAACTGTTCGTCGAACACCTTCGAACACCGTTAAAACCAATGGCAGGCAAACAAAAACACATAGAAACACATAGAAAACACCTTCAAAGGTGTCCAAAAGCTGACAAACTGCTCAGAAGACATAACTAACACATGGAAAAGTGACAAGTACATATAGTCATGCGAAAAGAAAAGAGGTGGAGGAGTAAAAGGAGGGGGAGACACAGATATAGGCATATCATGCCCTTCTAAAATCCAAAAAGTGAGAAGCCGACACGGCCAGTCCGTTCCTGCCCGTGCCACCTCCGTGCCAGAGCCGCGGTGGACCCTGATGGCCAGCCCCCCTCTCCCAATACTGGTGCCTGTCCGCTGGTGGGTCGAGCGAGCCCCCCTGTGGTGGAGGCAGCTCTAAGCTTTTTAATTTAAATTGTCTCTCTAATTTGAATGAATACACTTTAAATCCTTTTACAAGGATCTATTGGAGGGCAAGTCTCATGCCAGCAGCCACGTAATTCCAGCTCCAGTAGCGTCCACTAAAGCTGCTGCAGTTAAAAAGCTTTTATAAGGATCGAGCTCGGCGGTCCACCGCAAGGCGTCCTACCGCCAGTCCCAGCCCCTATGCCTTGGGGTGCCTCCTGATGCTCTTCACTGAGTATCCCGTGGTCCCGAAGCATTTCCTTTGAAAAAATTAAGTGTCCAAACTACAGGTGGTGTAGCTTGCTTAACAGCCGGGATAATCCGCTGACTAGCAGACACTGCTACTAGGCACAAAGTATTTCCTGGGCTAGATGCAGTTAAAAATTTGTAATTAGATACTCTCGTTGGATGCTGAGAAAGCATTCCATAGAGTCTCCTGGCACGCCATATATTATTCTCTTAAAAAGCTTGGGGTAGGGGTCTAGGGGACCCTTTTATAGCCAAAATCACGGCCCTGTATCACAATACGTCACCTAGGCTGAAGATAAATGGAACTGTAGCACCCTGAGGGCTCGGTTGCTACAGAGGTATTGCACCTCACCCAGAGGTGTGATATCTCACTCTCAGGTAAGGATGGAGTGTGGATCAGGACCCGACACCTGCATGCATTACACCACATTGCCGTGGGGCAGGGCGACCAATATGCCCCTGAGATGGGCACGACAGTCCCTGTCCCTGGCTGGAGTGGGAGGAGGAAACACTGAGGAAGGGGAACCCTGTAGTGCAGGAGCAGGGAGGAAGCAGTTCCTGGGTGCATTGAGAAAGGAGTATAAAAGGTGGGCACCATCTTAGTTCAGTGCAGAGAAGTCTGAGCAGAAGTGGCAGGGAGCAGGGGCTCTGCATGAGCTCTGCTCCGGAGGCGGGCCTAGTAACAGAGGCCCAGGCCTGGAAGAGGGAGAAGGAAGGAAGAGGAGCGGAGAAGGCTCCAGGAACGAGGAACGAAGGGATCCCAGGGGTGCGGACGGGTGAGTCGCCACCGCACGCCCGAATCCACCTGCGTGGAGGGGTCAGGCCAAAGGGGGAGACCGGTCCCCAAAACTAGTGGAGGCGGGAAACGACCCTCAGCTAGAAACCGGAGGCTGTGACATTTTATGTGGCGCAGCCCCTCGCTACACCCGCTAGGAAGGCAACACATAGGGTCAGGGAAACTGGCGCCAAGTTTACCAAGAGGAGGCCCGAGGAAGCCGGACATAAGGGTTGGTAAGAAAGGCCAGACAAAGGACACACAAAGGGGGTCCTGTGAAGTGCTCCAAAGTTATCTGGGAGTTGTCTGAGCCCCTCATCTGGTGAGCACAGTACGACGTGGGCAGCCGTTTGACCGCCCTGAGCCACGGAACCGGGTCGCCGCCACGGAGACTACAACCACCAGCATCCACCAAAAAGGGTCCGGCTCCGGGTGTCCCAAGGCCCAGGGGGTGCGTCAGAACATTTTCATCACCTTTCACAATCACCAATGGGACAAGGCAGGGATGTCCTCTGTCCCCTCTCTTATACATCCTAGTGACGGAGCACCTGCTCTCATCAATTCGCCATAACCCCAATATTAGGTGGATTGAGGTGGGAGGCACCGAGTACAAGTGCTCTCTATTTGCTGATGATGTCCTAGTATATATCACTCAATCACATATATCCATCCATGCTGTTATGGCTGAAATAGATCACTTTGTTACATGGTCAAATTTTAAAATCAATGCAGCGAAGTCTGAGGCCCTCGATGTCTCCCTCCCCAAATCCATATAGGATTCCATCCAGTCCAACTTTCCCTTTGCCTGGCCCTCACAGGGTATCAAATACTTAGGAATTCCTATTCATAGAGACCTCTCCCGTCTATGTTATCTTAATTTTGGGCCCTTTATTGAACAATTCCATACAGACCACGGTTGGCAAGTTAGAACTGTAAGATTCACTACGTGAACCGCTGGTGTTTTGTGGAAAAGCACATGTACACCGCGTTCCAAATTATTATGCAAAAAGTGTTTAGGAGTGATAAGGGAAGAATTTGTTTGTTTGTCAGTTAAACTCATTGATGGTGATGTGTGTCAGGGCTCTTTATATCACTGTAAGCAATTGCAGACACCTGTGCTAATTAGTTTGGCAGGTGTGTCCAATGAAAGGCAAGACTACTTAAGAAGGCTCTCTCACATTATTAAGCAGCCTACATTTTCTGCCAAAATGGGAAAGAAAAAGGATGTGTCGGCTGCTGAGAAGCAACAAATTGTGGAGTGTTTAGGTCAAGGCATGACTACAATCAACATTGTGCGATGATCAGGATGAAGTGTCTTGGCAATCAAGAAGTATGTAGCTGATTCACAGTACACACGTGTGCGTGCTGATAAGGGCAAATTGAGGACTCTTTCCTACAGGCAATTACGTCAGGTTGAAAGAGCAGCGGCAAAAAAAGCCTTGTCATAGCAGCAGACAAGTTTTTGAAGCTGCTTGTGCCTCCAACGTCCCCCGAACAACAAGATGCAGGGTCCTTCAGAGGTTTGCAGCTGTGCATACGCCATCCTGTCGACCTCCTCTATCCACTTCACACAAGCAGAAACGGCTCCAGTGGGCCAAACATTACATGAAGACTGATTTCAAAACTGTTTTGTTCACGGATGAGTGCCGTGCAGCGCTCGTTGTCCAGATGGATGGAGTGGAGGATGGCTGGTTGATGGACACCCCACGCAAACACGGCTACAGCGCCAACAAGGAGGAGGTGGAGTAATGTTTTGGGCTGGAATCATGGGGAGAGAGATTGTCGGCCCCTTTAGGATCCCTGAAGGCGCTAAAGATGAACTCCATAATGTATGTGGATTTTCTCAAACAGCACTTCCTGCCATGGTTCAAGAAGAAGAACCGTGTATTTCACAGCAAGATCATTTTTCTGCATGATAATGCACCATCTCATGCTGCACATAAAACATCTGCATCTCTGGCTGATATGGGCATAAAAGGGGACAAACTTATGGTGTGACCCCCATGCTCCCCTGACCTCTACCCCATTCAGAACCTTTGGAGCATCATTAAAAGGAGTGTCTATGATGGCGGGAGGCAGTTACATCTAAGCAACAGCTCTGGGAGGGTATTCTGTCCTCATGCAAAACAATTGAAGCAGAAACCATCCAAAACCTGACAAATTCAATGGACGAGAGAGTTCAGAAGCTCCTTTTGAACAAGGGGTCCTATGTGCAAATTTAACAACCTAGAATAAAGTTTTGAGTTGAAAACTGTTTGATTTCAGTTTCTAATAACCTGCTAATGCTTATAATTTCAAAAATGACCATTTTTTTGGTCTTTATTAAAATGAAAAGGTTGATAGAAGAGTGTGGAGGATCTAAGAGTGTGGCAACCCAGTAGTCAGGATTACTTCGAATTCTGACAATCTGAGGGTCATGTTGCAGGTAGTGCAGCAAGAAGGCACTTATGTGTCTTGCGCATCTCGGAGCCCCAAAATTATTTTCCGGGCTAGATGCAGCTAAAAATTAATATTAATTTTAAATCTGGTGGAGCTTAGTATAGATGGCCTAATAGAATCAGTACTGCACACTGCTACAAAGCCCAAATTATTTTCCAGCCAAGATACTGATAAACATGATTAGTAATTTTAAATTTGGTGGAGCTTATTATAGATGGCCTAATAGAATCAGTGCTGCACACTGCTACAAAGCCCAAATTATTTTCCAGCCAAGATACAGATAAACATGATTAGTAATTTGAAAGCTTAAAACGGTTGGTGAGGTGATTTTAACCAATCATCAAGCTTTTACTCTCCCCAGGATGACACAGGGGTAGAAAAGTCGTTTCGGATCCATGATTTGTTCATCTTTATGAACGTGAGTCTGTCTACATTATCAGTGTAGAGCCGCGTGAGCTTATCTGTCAGCACACTACCAGCAGCGCTGAACACACGTTCAGACAGAACGCTGGCTGCGGGGCATGACAAGATCTCCAAGGCGTAAGTGGCGAGCTCCAGCCATTTATCCAGATTGGAAGCCCAAAAAGAGCAAGGGTCCAGTGACACAGTCATGGCTTCAATGTTTACTTGGAGATACTCCTGTACCATCGTCTCTAGGCGTTGACTATGTGTCAGACTTCTTGTCTCCTGTGGCCTTGCAAAGGATGGGCTAAAAAAGTGGTGACATTATTCCGCAAAATTGCTGTTACCAGCAGATACTGTGTTACTGTTATGGTTTGAGTGCTGAACACACGACGGTCCCACGGTTGGCAAGTTGGAACTGTGAGATTCACTACGTGCACCACTGGTGTTTTGTGGAAAAGCACATGTAAGATTCTGCAACAGTCTCTGCTGATACTCCTGCATGCGTGCATCCCTTTCTATGGCAGGAATAATTTCTGCAAATTTACTTTTGTACTGGGGAACTAACAGTGTGGCAACCCAGTAGTCAGGATTATTTCTAATTCTCACAATTCGAGGGTCATGTTGCAGGTAGTGCAGCAAGAAGGCACTCATGTGTCTTGCGCATCCAGGAGCACCAAGTCCCTGTTGTGTTGGTGGCGAGGTAACAATCATGCTTCCTTCCTCTGTCCTCTCCCCCCAACCTCGCACAACAGAAATGTGATCAAGGTCTCCCTCATCTGATGAGTCTTCCATCAGTTCGTCCTCCACTTCTTCCTGGGCTCCTGCGCCTTCCTCACTAGTTTGGCTGCTACCATGCGCCCTGGTAAAACCATCTCCCCCACCCTCACGTGCCTGCCGCCTTGGTGCTGCCGACCGTCTGGACCTTGCAGATGTTAGCCCTTCCGCATACAACTCCTCCTCCTCTACTTCCTCCACCTCCTCTTGTGCCACCACCTGACTCCGAATTCTGTTTAACATGTGCTCCAGCATGTAAATCACCGGAATAGTCATCCTGATAATGGCATCGTCAGCACTAAACATCTTTGTCGCCATTTCAAAACTGTGCAGAAGGGTGCATAGGTCCCTGATCTGAGACCACTCCTCCAGCGTGATTTGCCCCACCTCTGGATCTCGTTGGCCCAGGCTATACGTCAGAACGTATTGCACCAGGGCTTGTCGGTGCTGCCACAGTCGCTGCAACATGTGCAGAGTTGAATTCCACTGGGTAGGCACATCGCATTTTAGCCGGTGAAGTGGCAGGCCCAACGACTTCTGTAGAGATGTAAGTCGCTGAGCTGCGGGATGCGAACGGCGGAAGTGAGCACACAGCGACCGTGCCCTCTGCAGAAGGCCATCTAGTTTGGGATAGTGGGCTAAAAATTGCTGGACAACCAGGTTCAACACGTGAGCCATACAAGGCACGTGCATGACATTGCCCCGGCGAAGGACCGCACCCAGGTTTGCAGCATTGTCGCACATGGCCTTCCCTGGTTTCAGGTCCAGTGGAGACAACCATTCATGAAATTGGTTCTCCAGAGCTGACCACAACTCCTCAGCTGTGTGACTCACATTTCCCAGACATTTCAAAGTAAAAACCGCCTGATGACGTTGAGCCCTACTGCCAGCATAGTAAGGAGGTGTGCAGGATCCCTTCTGCGCAGTTAGAAAGCTTGTGGCATGACCAGACAGGCTTTGGGTGCAGGTGGAGGACCGAGAGGAGGTTGAGGAGGCAGAAGCAGTGGAGGAACTTTGAGATAAAGAGGATTGATGGACAACTCGTGGGGACGGCAAGACTTGGACAGCAGCCCCTTGTCCTGCTGTCACCATAGTTACCCAGTGCCCAGTCAGCGACATGTAACGCCCCTGTCCATGCCTACTCGTCCAAGTGTCTGTGGTGAAATGCACCCTGTCACACACAGAGTTTCTCAAAGAAGCGGTGATGTTGTGTGCGACATGCTGGTGGAGCGCAGGCACACCTTTCTTTGAGAAGTAGTGCCGACTGGGCATCTGGTACTGGGGCACTGCGACGGACATAAGGTCTCGAAAATCCTCTGTGTCCACCAGGCGGAAAGGCAGCATTTCTGTAGCCAAGAGCTTGCAGATGGTGAAATTCAACCTCTTAGCTTTCTCATGGCTAGGAGGAAATGGTCTTTTACTTGTCCACATCTGAGGGACCGAGGGCTGGCTGTTATGCTTAGACGGGGTTGATAAGGGTGTCCCCGGCAAACTGCCGTTCTGTGAGGAAGATGCAGGCGGACATGTTAGGTTGCCTTGATCCAAAGTTGGTGCCATCGATGTCGGACAGCGCTGAACACCAGCTGGTGTTTCCACCTCCAAAGAAAATGATGACCTGCCAATCACGCTGGCTGTTGCGGGTAAAGAGGTGGCAGGTCTGCGTCCCAAAACAGGTGTGACTGCTGTCCCCCCAGTCACAGAGGATGAAGAGGCCGCAGATGCACAAGATGAGGCAGACGGTGGTTGGCCCGGCCGGCTAGGCCGCATTGTAGCACAGTGATCTTCCCACTGCAACTTATGCTTCATGTCCATGTGCCGGTTCATGCATGAAGTACTCAAACTATGTATTTTTTGGCCTCTACTTAGCTTTTGTTGACAAATGTTACAGATAACACGAGTTGGGTCATCTTTATCGATCTGAAAAAATGCCCAGGCTATGCAAGGCTTAGCACCCATGCCACCTGAAGAGCCACCACGACTTGTGGTCAGAGGCAGAGTTGTGTTTGAGGATGCAGTTGTTGACGTGCTTCCAGTACTACGTCTCTGTCCAGGAAGGTACAACCTGACCTCGTCGTCACTAGCATCCTCCTCCACCTCCTCTGCTGACCTCATCTCTTGGCTGACTGTGGGTTGACAGTAAGTGGGATCTCCAACCTCATCATCATCACCCTGTGTGTTATCACACCCGTCGTCCTCGGAGCCAACCTGTTCCTGTCCTGACAAAAAACTAAAGTTGTCGCTCCAATCAGGTATTTGAGTCTCATCATCGTCTTCCTCATTGTCTTCACCAACAGGAGTTACAGTTTGGGAATGAGGGTCTACATTATGGTCAGAACCTTCTGCGTCTGCTCCTGGATCCGACTCATAAAGATTCTGGGCATCAGTGCAGATCATTTCCTCGTCTGGATTCACAGAAGCTCTGGAGTCGACCTCTGATTCCCAGGCTATAGTATGAGTAAACAGTTCTGCAGACTCAACCATCTGTTCTACCTCATACTCAGACGGGCAGCTGGAGATTTGGGAGCTGTGAGGAAGCAAGTGCGATTGGGGTGACACCTCTGAGGACTGGAGTATTTGTGATGTTGAAGTTGATGTGGAGGAGAGCCCACTTAAAGGAGCACTTGATATCCGTTGAGGCACCTGCTGTTTTTGTGCCTCATCTGGAATTTGTAGCGATTGGCGTGGCCGTAAGAAAGGGATCTTATCACATTGTCCGCTAAAAGAAGTAGACATTTTAGTTTGGCTGGAAGATGGTCTTTCTTCTGCAGATGTTACTGTTGCTTTAACACCTACCCCAAGGACACAACCTTTTTTCCCCTTCCCAGCACGCCTATTCCCCTTTCCACCAGCAGCAGGCCTTTTTCCACTCATTTTGGGGGTTAACTAATTCACAACTCTGAAGTTGTTTGCACAAAAAAACAATGGATGGTAACCGAGCAGAGCTGAGTGGCCAAACTGTGGTATTAGGCCAAAACTATTGGCTGGGTTAGATGCAGAAAAAAATTATATTCAATTTGCAACCTGATGGAGGTCAGTATAGATGGACTAATAGAACAAGTCCCACACACTGCTAGAAGGCCAAATAATTTTTCAGAGCTAGATGCAGAAAAAAATTATATTCAATTTGCAACCTGATGGAGGTCAGTATAGATGGACTAATAGAATGATGCTATGCCCAAAAGATTTTACTTCACTAGGTGCAGTAAAAAAATTGGTATTCTATACACAGGTGGTATATCTTGCAACACAGATAGGCTACTCCACTGACTAACACACTCTGCAATAGGCCAAAAAGGATTAGCTTTGCTAGATTCAGCCAAATGCTGTGAAAAAAACTTGCACAGCACTGGCACAGACCTGCCTGGCAAAAACTGATAGGAACTGATGTAACCTAGTCCTGAAAAGGACTCCAATTACAATTAGTCTTTACTCCCACAATCTATCTAGTTAAGAGCACAGACCTGCCTGATAAAAGTCGTAGGAAATGCTGTAACCTAGTCCTTAAAAGGACTGCAATCACAACTATTCCCTACTCCCAAGCTATCTGTAGATTTGTGCGAAAATTGGCTTGAAATTAACAAGGTATAGCGCACACAGCAACAGCGGTGCCGTCTAACACGCAGCTGCAGCAGTGAGAAAATGGTGGCGACGGGGAAAATGGCTTGGTCTTATAGGGCAAGGACATGTGACATACACTGCCAATGACACATGCCCTTGCTTGTGTGAAAAAAAGCACTTCGCTCCGTGTGTGCGCTGCTGATAGGCTGACAGATTGCACCTCCCCACTGCAAATGCGGGAAAGAGAAAAAAAAATGGAGATCTTCATTGTTCCTGCAGAGATCCATCCCCTGCCCCTCCCCCCACCCCGCTGTACACTCAAACTGCGTATTAACATTAATTTTCATCATTACTGAGAAAAAATCCAGTTATGATTTTGGTGCACGAACAGTTATCGAACATAACCTCGAACAGCCGAATTTTTCTCAAATCGTTCGTGTTCGTCGAACGGCTCGAACACCGCCCAAAACAGCTCGAATTTGAGATTGGCGAACAGTTCGAGTAGAACAACGCTCATCTCTAGTGATGAACTGTGTTGGTTAGGCGCCAGACATAGCATTTACATTGGTGGCAAAAAAGTTCACTTTTGGTCTCATCTGACCACAGCACCTTCCTCCATACATTTGGGGAGTTTCCCACATGTCTTTTGGCAAACACAAAATGAGCCTTACAATTGTTGTATATAAGTACCGGCTTTTTTCTGCCCACTCTTCCATAAAGGCCACGTCTATGGATTGTACGGCTTATTGTGGTCGTATGGACAGATACGCCAGTCTCTGCTTGGGAACTCTGCAGTAGAGATGAGCGAACATATTCAGAAAACGTTCGGTTTTTCAAATTCGGCACGAGCATTGCACATTCGGATTCGTGATCAGACCCCCAAGTGTTTTTACTGAAAATCGGCCCAATTCGGCAAAAGTGCGGTAAATGATTGAGTTTCCACTACTGTATTTTTTATGACTTTGGCTAGGATAGTGGGGCTGTATGATGAGTGGGGGGGACATTTTTGATGAGGGGAGGGGTGGGGAGAGGTCAGAGTAGCGGCGGGCTGTTAATCTTAATTTTTTTTTCTTAACTTAACGTGTGCAGATTCTGGCGCAGGAACCATCCGCAACATCATGACATAAGGGCTTGTGCCATTGGCTGCTGAAGTCACATGTCCCTCTCCATATAAAGAGCGGACATGTTGTTTTAGCACCATTTTGTTAGTATAACAGCGCAGAGAGGATGCTCCTGACGCTGCTCCTTGATGCTGAGAGACCGATCGTTAGCTAGGCGGTTGCTTCTAAGTCAGTTTAGATCAGGGTCTCAAACTCTGCTGGGTATATGGGCCGTACATGAGAAAAAATTTAATTTGGGGGGCCGGATTCTTTGCAGGACAAAGTGACATTTTTAGTGATAGCATTTTTTTAATATAAATACATTTTTAACATTTTTGTCGTGTTTTATTTTATTTTTTAGAGCTTGGGTCGTTACGGATGTGGCGATAATAAACGTGCACTTTTTTTTGTTTACTTTAGTTTAGATATAAAGCAGCATTTTTAGTGGTAAAATATTTTTTCATGCTTTATTTTGAAATGTATTTATTTTTTTAGTTTTTACAATTTTGTTTCCCCCAAATGGCCACATGCTGTAATATTATCTTACAATTCGCACCATATAGTAATTCCGGCCAACATCTTGTAGTAATGTACCCCATCCTGGTCCCCATCTGTCGTTATGTCCCCCATCCAGGTCCCTATATTGTAGATATGTCCCATATTGTAGATATGTCACCATCCAGGTCCCCATATAATGTAGATATGTTACCATCCGGTCCCCATAATGTAGATATGTCACCATCCAGGTCCCCATATTGTAGATATGTCACCATCCAGGTCCCCATATTGTAGATATGTCCCCATATTGTAGATATGTCCCCATCCAGGTCCCCATATTGTAGATATGTCACCATCCAGGTCCCCATATTGTAGATATGTCCCCATATTGTAGATATGTCCCCATCCAGGTCCCCATATTGTAGATATGTCCCCATCCAGGTCCCCATATTGTAGATATGTCCCCATCCAGGTCCCCATATTGTAGCTATGTCCCCATCCAGGTCCCCATATTGTAGATATGTCCCCATCCAGGTCCCCATATTGTAGATACCCCATATTGTAGATATGTCCCCATCCAGGTCCCCATATTGTAGATATGTCCCCATCCAGTTCCCCATATTGTAGATATGTCACCATCCAGGTCCCCATATTGTAGATATGTCACCATCCAGGTCCCCATATTGTAGATATGTCACCATCCAGGTCCCCATATATTGTAGATATGTCCCCATCCAGGTCCCCATATTGTAGATATTTCACCATCCAGGTCCCCATATTGTAGCTATGTCCCCATTCAGGTCCCCATATTGTAGATATGTCACCATCCAGGTCCCCATATTGTAGATCTGTCACCATCCAGGTCCCCATATTGTAGATATGTCACCATCCAGGTCCCCATATTGTAGATATGTCCCCATATTGTAGATATGTCCCCATCCAGGTCCCCATATTGTAGATATGTCCCCATCCAGGTCCCCATATTGTAGATATGTCACCATCCAGGTCCCCATATTGTAGATATGTCACCATCCAGGTCCCCATATTGTAGATATGTCACCATCCAGGTCCCCATATATTGTAGATATGTCCCCATCCAGGTCCCCATATTGTAGATATTTTACCATCCAGGTCCCCATATTGTAGCTATGTCCCCATTCAGGTCCCCATATTG
Organism: Phyllobates terribilis; assembly: GCF_046119375.1. NCBI lineage: Eukaryota > Metazoa > Chordata > Amphibia > Anura > Dendrobatidae > Phyllobates > Phyllobates terribilis. The sequence goes on from NW_027362763.1 coordinate 18,339,262, forward strand.
TAGATATGTCACCATCCAGGTCCCCATATTGTAGATATGTCCCCATCCAGGTCCCCATATTGTAGATATGTCCCCATCCAGGTCCCCATATTGTAGATATGTCCCCATCCAGGTCCCCATATTGTAGATACGTCCCCATCCAGGTCCCCATATTGTAGATACCCCATATTGTAGATATGTCCCCATCCAGGTCCCCATATTGTAGATATGTCCCCATTCAGGTCCCCATATTGTAGATATGTCCCCATATTGTAGATATGTCCCCATCCTGGTCCCCATATTGTAGCTATGTCCCCATTCAGGTCCCCATATTGTAGATATGTCACCATCCAGGTCCCGATATTGTAGATATGTCACCATCCAGGTCCCCATATTGTAGATATGTCACCATCCAGGTCCCCATATTGTAGATATGTCACCATCCAGGTCCCCATATTGTAGATATGTCACCATCCAGGTCCCCATATTGTAGATATGTCCCCATCCAGGTCCTCATATTGTAGATATGTCGCCATCCTGGTCCCCATATTGTAGATATGTCACCATCCAGGTCCCCATATTGTAGATATGTCCCCATCCAGGTTCCCATATTAGAAGGTTCATAGGAACACTGATAATTAGATAATAAATTTATCAATTTCATCATGCTGGTAATATATTCCTAAGAAAGTGCTAATATTATGGACATAATTGTTAAATAAACTCCTAATACATACTGATCAATTAATAAAATGGAGTGCTGACTTCATGTAAATATTAATTGATTTAATTTTAATAATTATGTATGACATTTTCACAAATACATAAATACAAAGAACATAAAACAGAGGTAGATAGATAGAAAAAGGATAAAAGGTCACCCGAGGAACAAGAAAGGTGAGTAAAGGGTATTAATGATAATAATGTACAGCCCCAGATATAGAATAATTCCTGAATAGAAATACAATTCTGAGGAGCCACTCAAGGAATGAATCCCCTAACTCATGCTCACGATTGTTTTCTTTTTATTTATCAAACACCAATCTAGTAAAGTGCTTGTGCTATAATTCAACTCACTATTATTCACTCCTATTAAACAATAGTAGCAGAATGGCAAAATGGCATAATACCCATGAAGTGCATAGTAATTATCACTCACCCTTAAGTACAGGCGCAAGTGCGGCATACCACCCTGACGCGCGTTTCGCGTTAGCTTTTTCAGTACAGGCGCAAGTCCAGCATTCCCAGGGGACCACCACGACACGTGTTTCGCTTTAGCTTTTTCAAAATAGGGGTCCCCTATTTTGAAAAAGCTAACGCGAAACGCTCGTAGCGGTGGTCCCCTGGGAACGCTGGACTTGCGCCTGTACTGAAAAAGCTAACGCGAAACGCGCGTCAGGGTGGTATGCCGCACTTGCGCCTGTACTTGGGGACATGAAAATGTCAGGGTGGTCCCCTGGGAACGCCGCACTTGCACCTGTACTTATGGGTGAGTGATAATTACTATGAACTTCATGGACATTATGCCATTTTACTTTTTTTCTGTCTGTTACATGGCGGTACTGAATTTAAAAGATGCATATTATCATGTACCCATACATGCAGAATATCAGAAATACCTTAGGGTGGCTATAGTCTTTGATGGGGGAGTTAGGCATTTCCAGTATAGGGCCTTGCCATTTGGACTAGCAATAGCCCCTAGGGTGTTAACAAAGGTAGTGGCGGAGGTCATGGCTCATATCTGAGAATGTGATATTTTGATTATCCCTTATCTGGACGATTTTTTAGTAGTGACGAATTCGCCTCACCAGTGTAGTAAACACCTAGAGAACGTAATGGCCATCCTAAAAAATGTGGGCTGGTTGCTGAATGTAGAGAAATCCAGATTAGTGCCCATGACAGTTCAGCAGTTTTCTGGGGATTATGCTGGATTCGGAAACTCAAGAATGTTACCTCCCGGTATCTAAAATAGAAAAAATTAAGGACCAGGTGAAAAAAGCTATCATAAATCCCACCATGTCCCTTAGGGGTGCAATGTCCCTGCTGGGTACCCTGACATCGTGCTTCCCAGCGGTACTATGGGCACAATATCATTCCAGGGTTCTGCAATGGGATGGGTTGCATAGTGAATTTTCCCTTAAGGGGCACTTAGAGGAAAAAATGTCATTATCACCTCGGTCAATAGAATCTTTGCAGTGGTGGCAGGATGAGAAAAACTTGTCCCGGGGGGTTCTCTCGGTGCTTAATAACACTCGAACAATCACCACAGACGCAAGTCCCATGGGGTGGGGAAGCCCATCTAGGGAAAGAGGTAGTCCAGGGGACAGAGCGTGAAAAGATCCTTTCCTCCAATGCGAAGGAACTACTGGCGGTAGGGATAAGGCGGTAAACAATTTTCTGGTATCTCGACAGGGCCAGAATGTGAAAATCATCTTGGACAATCGCGTAGCAGTAGCCTACATGAACCTCCAGGGGGTTTTTAGTAACAGAAGCAACGACAAAGGTGTCACAAACTGCGATAAAGCGTGATCAATAAAGCACACTAAAAACTACACCATTGCCTAGTCTACACAGTCTGCCATTGGGGTGAAAAGTCAGTGGAGATCCATGACTTGTTTATCTTCATGAAAGTTAGGTGGTCTACACTTTCAGGGGACAGCCAGATGCACTTGTCCATGAAGACACCAGCAGTACTAAAGACACATTCTGAGAGAATGCTGGTTGCCGCCCATGGCAAAATTTCTAAGGTGTGACAGGCGAGCTCAGGCCACGCTTCAATTTTTCTAGGTCAAAATTTAAAAGGGTCCAAACCCCCCCGATGACATTGATATTGAGCTCCTGCACCATCTTCTCCAGTCGCTCACTACATGTCAGACTTGTACTCTGTTCTGCAGGTGCAGGGTCTGGTCTAAACAAGGAGTGAAACGACTCCCAGTATTTCTTTCTTTTTAATTTATTTTACTCATATAGCGCCATTAATTCCACAGCGCTTTACAGACATTTACAGACATAAGTGGACCAAGTGGAAAGGCAGCATTTCCGTGGCCAACAGATTGGAGATGGTGAAGTTCAATCTCTTTGCTTTGGCATGCATAGGAGGAAACAATCTTTAAGTGACCACAACTGTGGGACCGAGGGCTGCTGCTGTGCTGAGAGATGGTGGAGTAGGGTGAACATGACAAACTGCTGGACTGTGAGAGAGGTGCAGGCGGAGATGTAATGGTGGATTGAGAAAGATGTGGTATGCTCGGTGTCGACTTCCGTAACAGCTGACGGGCTCTCACTCACCCTGACTGTAACAAGTGGAGGTTTTGCGGCCGGAGACCTGTTTGAGAACATTTGCCAGGGTGACGGTGGAGGAAGAAGCAGCAGTTGCGGTTGATGGGGCGGCCGTGGTTGGCAAGGCCCACATTTTAGCGCAGGGAGATTCCAAGTCTAATGAATGTTGCTCACACATGTGCCAGTTCATGCATGTAGTTGTCAAATTATTGCAATTTTTGCCTCTACTCAGTCTTTTTTAACAAAATTGGCAGATAATGTGAGTTGTGACATCCTTTAAGGTCTCCAAAAAGACATAGGCTAGGCAAACCTTGCCGCCCCTGCGAATTGCAGACCCGCATCCGCTGCTGGCCAGAACCAGAGTTGTGGCTGTGGATGCAGTGGTTGTCGTGGTTGCATCACTGTCTGTGCGGGAAGCTGCAAAGCAACCTCCTCGTCTTCCTCCTCCTCCTCCTCCACCTCCTCTGCTGAGCTACTCTGCTACGTATCTCTTGGTTCACACCAAGTGGGATTTACAACCTCATCATCATCCTGTATGTTCTCCCACTCCTCGCCCTGAGAGTCACCCTCCTCCTCTTCCTGCCCTGACAGCACAGTACAGTCCGTGTGCTCCTCAAGTATCTGAGTCTCATCAGTATTACCTCTATGCTGATGACACACAGATCTACCTCTCTGGACCTGATATCACCTCCTTACTAACCAGAATCCCACAATGTCTGTCTGCTATTTCATCTTTCTTCTCTGCTAGATTTCTAAAACGTGACATGGATAAAACCAAATTCTTCATCTTACCACCATCTCATTCAACCCCCCCAACTGACCTATCCATTAAAGTCAATGGTTGCCCACTGTCCCCAGTCCCGCAAGCTTGACTCTGATCTCTCCTTCAAACCTGAGATCTAAGCCCTTTCCACTTCCTGCCGACTCCAACTTCAAAATATCTCCCGGATTCGCACATTCCTCAACCATGAATCTGCAAAAACACTAGTGCACGCCCTCATCATTTCCCGCCTTGAGTACTGCAACCTCCTGCTCTATGGCCTCCCTTTTAACACTCTCGCACCCCTCCAATCTATCCTAAAGTCTGCTCGACAACTAATCCATCTGTCACTCCACTATTCCTCAGCTTCTTTCCTCTGTCATTCCCTGCACTGGCTCCCCATTGCCCAGAGACTCCAGTTGAAAACCTTAACTTTGACATACAAAGCCATCCACAACCTGTCTCCTCTATTCATCTGTGATCTAGTCTCCCGGTACTTACCTGCACGCAACCTCCGATCCTCACAAGATCTCCTTCTCTACTCTCCTCTTATCTCCTCTTCTCACAATCACAACCAAGATTTGTCCCGTGCATCTTCCCTGATGTGTAACTCTCTACCCCAACATATCAGACTCTCACCTACCGTGGAAACCTTCAAAAGGAACCTGAAGACCCACCTCTTCCGACAAGCCTACAACCTGCAGTAACCACCGCTCCACCATACCGCTGCACGACCAGCCCTACCCTCACCTATTGTATCCTCACCCATCCCTTGTAGACTGTGAGCCCTGGCGGGCAGGGTCCTCTCTCCACCATACCGCTGCACGACCAGCTCTACCCTCACCTACTGTATCCTCACCCATCCCTTGTAGATTGTTTGCAATCGCTCGCGGGCAGGGTCCTCTGTCATCCTGTACCGGTGACTGTTTCTTTGTTCAAGATTATTGTACTTGTTGCTTGCGATGTATACCCCTTTTTCACATGTAAAACGCCATGGAATAAATGGCGCTATAGTAATAAATAATTATACTATTTGTACTGTGAGTCAATTGATGCCACTTTTCCTGATGTCTTCCCCTAATTTGACCTGTTTTGCCAGCTTTTGGGCCCCTCTGAAGGTGTTGTGTATGCCTTTGGTTTTGCCTCCCATTGAATCCAATGGGATTCGGATATGTTTGACGAACTGTTCAGCGAACATCGAGGAGTTTGCCGATCTGAAACAAATCAAACGTTTAAAGGTTCGCTCATCTCTACTCTGCAGCTCCTTCAGGGCTACCTTTGGTCTCTGTGCTGCCTCTCTGATTATTGCCCTTCTTGCTGAGCATTTTGGTGGGCGCCCTCTCTTGGCAGGTTTGTCGTGGTACCATGTTCCTTCCATTTGATAATGGATTTGATGGTGCTCCAGGGGATCATCAGAGATTTTTTTTTAATAACCTAACCCTGACTTGTGCTTCTCAACAACTTTGTCACTGACTTTTTGGAGATCTCCTTGGTCTTCGTGGTGTTGCTTGGAGATCTCCTTGGTCTTCGTGGTGGTGTTTGGAGATCTTCCTGGTCTTCGTGGTGGTGTTTGGAGATCTCCTTGGTCTTCGTGGTGGTGTTTGGAGATCTCCTTGGTCTCCGTGGTGGTGTTTGGAGATCTCTTTGGTCTTCGTGGTGGTGTTTGGAGATCTCTTTAGTCTTCGTGGTGGTGTTTGGAGATCTCCTTGGTCTTAGTGGTGGTGTTTGGAGATCTCCTTGGTCTTGATGGTGGTGTTTGTTGATCTCCTTGGTCTTCGTGGTGGTGTTTGGTTAGTGGTGCCTCTTGTTAATAGTGTTGCAGCCTCTGTGGCCTTTCAGAAAAGGTAAAGTGTATCTACTGACCGACATGTGACACTTAGATTGCACACAGGTGGACTTCCTGTCACTAAGCAAGGGACTTATGAACGTAATTGCTTGCAACAGAAATTTTTAGGGGCTTCATCACAAAAGGGGTGAATACATATGCACATGACAATATTTAGTTATTTGATTCCATAAATTTAATTTATGCCGATATTTTTCTCACTTCACCATCTTACATTATTTAGTGCTGATGTATCACACAAATCGGATTACAAAATATTTACACACATTATAATGTAACAAAATATGTAAAAAGCCAAGAGGAGTAAATACTTTCACAAGCCACTGTATACAGAGGTTGTGTAGTCACCGGTATATAGATGTACGGGGGTCTTGCAGTTCCTTGTATATAGATATACAGAGGTCGTGCACTCAGTTGCTGTGTGTCTCGCACAGATGATTCCAGGAGAAGAAATTCCCCGGAGAGATGTCCGGCTCCTCTCTATTCCCAGGACTGTCCGGAGAAGAATGTCCCAGAGAATCCTCGGGTAGGTGGCGCTATCGTCTCAACCACATAAATCTCTGATTCGTGGCTCATTTCACGTTTTTCTTGTATTTTAGGGTGAAGACCTGATTGATATTAAGGTTGAGGTCATAGATGAAGAGGAGGAGACCGAGTTCATGGCCGAGCAGCAGTGTAAGGAGGGGACGTTCATGTCTGTTAGAGGGTCATCTAGATACTACTCCCATCATCCCATGTAACAATCTCTTGTCCGGCTGTTTCCTACAGATGGACTCGGTGTAAGAAATCCCCCGGAGAGATGTCCGGCTCCTCTGTGTTCCCAGGATTGTCCGGAGAGTCACCAGGTAAATGAAGCTGCGCCTCCACCACATCTACAGTTTTCTAAGTAAATCTATTTCTAAAGGTGCTATTGACATGAAATTCTCCCCAGATGTTGGTAACAACCCGTCCAATCCACACAGGAAAGAAATCACCACAAATGTCGATAAATTAAGTTATGTGTAATAAGAAATGACACAGGGGAAAAAGTATGTAACATGTTACTAAAATGTAATTAATACTTCATAGAAAAGCCTTTGTTGGCGATGAAGCTTCAAGACACCTCCTGTATGGAGAAAGTAGTCGCAGGCATCGCTCAGGTGGGATATTGGCCCATTCTGACACACAAGCACTCTACATGTCCTGAAGCTTCCCTGGCTCCTTCTATGAACTCTGAGCTTTAGTTACTTCCATATATTTTCTATTGGTTTCCGGTCCAGTGACTGACTCGGCCATTCCAGTAGCTTTATTTTCTTTATCTGAAACCAATTGAGAGTTTCCTTGGCTGTGTGTTTGAGATCATTGTCTTGCTGAAATTTCCCCCCTAGTTTCATCTTCTTCATCCTGGTAGATGGCAGATTTTTATCTAGAGTGTCTCGGTACATTTGTCCATTCATCCTTCCTTCAATTATATGATGTTTGCCAGTCCCATTTGCTGAAAAACAGCCTCACACCATGATGTTCCCACCTCCAAACTTCACTGTTGGCAAACATGGTGTGTATTATGGCATCCAAAGAGTTAATAGTCGGGTCAAATGAGACCAAAACTGTCCTCCCAGTATTTCACAGGCTTGTCTAATTGTTGTTGAGCAAACTGTAAATGCCCTTGAACATGCTCTTTGTTCAGCAATGGAGTCTTGTGTGGTGAATGTGCATACTGGCCATGGAGGTTGAGTGCATTCCTTATTGTTTTCTTTTAAACAATTGTTCGTGCTGATAAAAGGACTTTCTGTTGCTCTCCAAAGGTGGTCCATGACTCTTGGACAACTCTTCTGATAATTATTTTCACGCCTCTGAAATCTTGCGGGGAGCACCTGATCGTGGCCGGTTTATGATGAAATCTTGCGGGGAGCACCTGATCGTGGCCGGTTTATGATGAAATCTTGTGGGGAGCACCTGATCGTGGCCGGTTTATGATGAAATCTTGTGGGGAGCACCTGATCGTGGCCGGTTTATGATGAAATCTTGTGGGGAGCACCTGATTGTGGCCAGTTTATGGTGAAATCTTGCAGGGAGCACCTGATTGTGGCCGGTTTATGGTGAAATTTTGTGGGGAGCACCTGATCGTGGCCGGTTTATGGTGAAATCTTGCGGGTAGCACCAGATTGTGGCCGGTTTATGGTGAAATCTTGCAGGAACACTTGATTGTGGCTGGTTTATAGGGAAATCTTGCAGGGAGCACCTGGTCGTGGCCATTAGATGGTGAAATCTTGCGGGGAACACCTGGTCATGGCCGTTTCATGGTGAAATCTTGCGGGAAGCACCTGGTCGTGGCCAATTTATGGTGAAATCTTGTGGGGAGCGCCTTGTCATGGACGGTTTATAGTGAAATGATGTTCTTTCCACTTCCGGATTATGGCCCCAGCAGTGCTCACTGGAACCTCCAGTAGTTTAGAAAGTCTTCTGTAACCAATGCCATCACTGTTATGTAACAATAAGGTTGCGAAGCTCTTGAGGCAGCTCACTGGTTTTCCCCATCCTGAGACGTTTCTTGTGTGGCACCTTGGTAAAGAGACTCCTTTTTATTTTATAGGCCATCAGATGAACCAGCTGATATTATTTGTCACTAAGTGGTAGGATCGCTTTCTAATTACTGATAGATCTCAGCCGGTGTCAGGACTTTCCAGGGCTTTTTGACCCTCTATTTCTTCATGTATTCAATACTTTTTCCCTGCGTCACTTCTCATACTTACAAATAATGTATGGACATCTACGGTTAGATTTCTTTCCTGTGTGGATTGGATGGGTTGTTAGCGACACCTGGGGAGAATTTCATGTCAATAGCACCTTTCGAAATAGATTTATTTTTAAAATTGGTGACGTATTCACTACTTATTTCACCCATTGTATATGGGGGTGCGCTCAGAGATTTGGGGGCTTCTTCGTGCTGTATGGTACTGAACTGTTACATATGTGACATCAGGGTGGAGATCTGACCATCATTAAAGTGGAGGATGAAGAAGAGCAGATGATGGACGATCAGCCGTGTATGAGGGATGTGAAGGAGGAGACTCCAGGAGATGATACCGCAGGTATGTAATAATGGGGTCACCGGTGTCTTCTGGTGAAGCTCCACCTTACAGCTACGTTATGTGGCTCAAAAACATGAAGATTACACATAAATCGCTCATCAGATCAGAGGAATGAAATAATCCCGGGTAAAATCTTTCCTGATATAAATAGTAAAATTCATTATCATCAATAAATAGTTGTAGTTGTGTAATGTGATCAGAGCGTATGAACCCACGTGGATCAGTAGTGTGTGACCCGGTGTCTGTATGCATCCTGACATCCCATAATGTGATAAATGTATGAACCCACATGTCTGTATGCATCCTGACATCCCATAATATGATCAGTGTATGAACCCACATGTCTGTATGCATCCTGACATCCCATAATATGATCAGTGTATGAACCCACGTGTCTGTATGCAGCCTGACATCCCATAATATGATCAGTGTGTATGAACCCACGTGTCTGTATGTATCCTGACATCCCATAATATGATCAGTGTATGAACCCTTGTGTCTGTATGCATCCTGACATCCCATAATATGATCAGTGTATGAACCCTTGTGTCTGTATGCATCCTGACATCCCATAATATGATCAGTGTGTATGAACCCTTGTGTCTGTATGCATCCTGACATCCCATAATATGATCAGTGTGTATGAACCCACGTGTCTGTATGCATCCTGACATCCCATAATATGATCAATGTGTATGAACCCTTGTGTCTGTATGCATCCTGACATCCCATAATATGATCAGTGTATCAACCCACGTGTCTGTATGCATCCTGACATCCCATAATATGATCAGTGTGTATGAACCCTTGTGTCTGTATGCATCCTGACATCCCATAATATGATCAGTAGTGTGTGACCCCGTGTCTGTATGCATCCTGACATCCCATAATATGATCAGTAGTGTGTGACCCCGTGTGTCTGTATGCATCCTGACATCCCATAATATGATCAGTGTGTATGAACCCACGTATCTGTATGCATCCTGACATCCCATAATATGATCAGTGTGTATGAACCCATTTGTCTGTATGCATCCTGACATCCCATAATATGATCAGTGTGTATGAACCCATGTGTCTGTATGCATGCTGACATCCCATAATATGATCAGTGTGTATGAACCCACGTGTCTGTATGCATCCTGACATCCCATAATATCATCAGTGTGTATGAACCCACGTGTCTGTATGTATCCTGACATCCCATAATATGATCAGTAGTGTGTGACCCCGTGTGTCTGTATGCATCCTGACATCCCATAATATGATCAGTGTGTATGAACCCTTGTGTCTGTATGCATCCTGACATCCCATAATATGATCAGTAGTGTGTGACCCCGTGTGTCTGTATGCATCCTGACATCCCATAATATGATCAGTGTATGAACCCATGTGTCTGTATGTATCCTGACATCCCATAATATGATCAGTGTATGAACCCTTGTGTCTGTATGCATCCTGACATCCCATAATATGATCAGTGTGTATGAACCCTTGTGTCTGTATGCATCCTGACATCCCATAATATGATCAGTGTGTATGAACCCACGTGTCTGTATGCATCCTGACATCCCATAATATGATCAATGTGTATGAACCCTTGTGTCTGTATGCATCCTGACATCCCATAATATGATCAGTGTATCAACCCACGTGTCTGTATGTATCCTGACATCCCATAATATGATCAGTAGTGTGTGACCCCGTGTCTGTATGCATCCTGACATCCCATAATATGATCAGTAGTGTGTGACCCCGTGTGTCTGTATGCATCCTGACATCCCATAATATGATCAGTGTGTATGAACCCACGTATCTGTATGCATCCTGACATCCCATAATATGATCAGTGTGTATGAACCCATTTGTCTGTATGCATCCTGACATCCCATAATATGATCAGTAGTGTGTGACCCCGTGTGTCTGTATGCATCCTGACATCCCATAATATGATCAGTGTGTATGAACCCACGTGTCTGTATGCATCCTGACATCCCATAATATCATCAGTGTGTATGAACCCACGTGTCTGTATGTATCCTGACATCCCATAATATGATCAGTAGTGTGTGACCCCGTGTGTCTGTATGCATCCTGACATCCCATAATATGATCAGTGTGTATGAACCCTTGTGTCTGTATGCATCCTGACATCCCATAATATGATCAGTAGTGTGTGACCCCGTGTGTCTGTATGCATCCTGACATCCCATAATATGATCAGTGTGTATGAACCCTTGTGTCTGTATGCATCCTGACATCCCATAATATGATCAGTGTGTATGAACCCACGTGTCTGTATGCATCCTGACATCCCATAATATGATCAGTGTGTATGAACCCACGTGTCTGTATGCATCCTGACATCCCATAATATGATCAGTGTATGAACCCACATGTCTGTATGCATCCTGACATCCCATAATATGATCAGTGTGTATGAACCCACGTGTCTGTATGCATCCTGACATCCTATAATATGATCAGTGTGTATGAACCCTTGTGTCTGTATGCATCCTGACATCCCATAATATGATCAGTGTGTATGAACCCACGTGTCTGTATGCATCCTGACATCCCATAATGTGATCAGTGTGTATGAACCCACGTGTCTGTATGCATCCTGACATCCCATAATGTGATCAGTGTATGAACCCTTGTGTCTGTATGCATCCTGACATCCCATAATATGATCAGTGTGTATGAACCCTTGTGTCTGTATGCATCCTGACATCCCATAATATGATCAGTGTGTATGAACCCACGTGTCTGTATGCATCCTGACATCCCATAATGTGATCAGTGTGTATGAACCCTTGTGTCTGTATGCATCCTGACATCCCATAATATGATCAGTGTGTATGAACCCACGTGTCTGTATGTATCCTGACATCCCATAATATGATCAGTGTGTATGAACCCTTGTGTCTGTATGCATCCTGACATCCCATAATATGATCAGTGTGTATGAACCCACGTATCTGTATGCATCCTGACATCCCATAATATGATCAGTGTGTATGAACCCACGTGTCTGTATGCATCCTGACATCCCATAATATGATCAGTGTGTATGAACCCATGTGTCTGTATGCATGCTGACATCCCATAATATGATCAGTGTGTATGAACCCACGTGTCTGTATGCATCCTGACATCCCATAATATCATCAGTGTGTATGAACCCACGTGTCTGTATGTATCCTGACATCCCATAATATGATCAGTAGTGTGTGACCCCGTGTGTCTGTATGCATCCTGACATCCCATAATATGATCAGTGTGTATGAACCCTTGTGTCTGTATGCATCCTGACATCCCATAATATGATCAGTGTATGAACCCACGTGTCTGTATGCATCCTGACATCCCATAATATGATCAGTGTGTATGAACCCACGTGTCTGTATGCATCCTGACATCCCATAATATGATCAGTAGTGTGTGACCCCGTGTGTCTGTATGCATCCTGACATCCCATAATATGATCAGTGTGTATGAACCCACGTGTCTGTATGCATCCTGACATCCCATAATATGATCAGTGTGTATGAACCCTTGTGTCTGTATGCATCCTGACATCCCATAATATGATCAGTGTGTATGAACCCACGTGTCTGTATGCATCCTGACATCCCATAATATGATCAGTGTGTATGAACCCAGGTGTCTGTATGCATCCTGACATCCCATAATATGATCAGTGTGTATGAACCCACGTGTCTGTATGCATCCTGACATCCCATAATGTGATCAGTGTATGAACCCACGTGTCTGTATGCATCCTGACATCCCATAATGTGATCAGTGTGTATGAACCCTTGTGTCTGTATGTATCCTGACATCCCATAATGTGATCAGTGTGTATGAACCCTTGTGTCTGTATGCATCCTGACATCCCATAATATGATCAGTGTGTATGAACCCTTGTGTCTGTATGCATCCTGACATCCCATAATATGATCAGTGTGTATGAACCCTTGTGTCTGTATGCATCCTGACATCCCATAATATGATCAGTGTGTATGAACCCACGTGTCTGTATGCATCCTGACATCCCATAATATGATCAGTGTGTATGAACCCATGTGTCTGTATGTATCCTGACATCCCATAATGTGATCAGTGTGTATGAACCCTTGTGTCTGTATGCATCCTGACATCCCATAATATGATCAGTGTGTATGAACCCTTGTGTCTGTATGCATCCTGACATCCCATAATATGATCAGTGTGTATGAACCCTTGTGTCTGTATGCATCCTGACATCCCATATTATGATCAGTGTGTATGAACCCTTGTGTCTGTATGTATCCTGACATCCCATAATGTGATCAGTGTGTATGAACCCTTGTGTCTGTATGCATCCTGACATCCCATAATATGATCAGTGTGTATGAACCCACGTGTCTGTATGTATCCTGACATCCCATAATATGATCAGTGTGTATGAACCCTTGTGTCTGTATGCATCCTGACATCCCATAATATGATCAGTGTGTATGAACCCACGTGTCTGTATGTATCCTGACATCCCATAATATGATCAGTGTGTATGAACCCACGTGTCTGTATGCATCCTGACATCCCATAATATGATCAGTGTGTATGAACCCACGTGTCTGTATGCATCCTGACATCCCATAATATCATCAGTGTATGAACCCACGTGTCTGTATGCATCCTGACATCCCATAATATGATCAGTGTGTATGAACCCACGTGTCTCTATGTATCCTGACATCCCATAATATGATCAGTGTGTATGAACCCACGTGTCTGTATGCATCCTGACATCCCATAATATGATCAGTGTGTATGAACCCACGTGTCTGTATGCATCCTGACATCCCATAATATCATCAGTGTATGAACCCACGTGTCTGTATGCATCCTGACATCCCATAATATGATCAGTGTGTATGAACCCTTGTGTCTGTATGCATCCTGACATCCCATAATATGATCAGTGTGTATGAACCCTTGTGTCTGTATGCATCCTGACATCCCATAATATGATCAGTGTGTATGAACCCACGTGTCCGTATGCATCCTGACATCCCATAATATGATCAGTGTGTATGAACCCATGTGTCTGTATGCATCCTGACATCCCATAATATGATCAGTGTGTATGAACCCTTGTGTCTGTATGTATCCTGACATCCCATAATATGATCAGTGTGTATGAACCCTTGTGTCTGTATGTATCCTGACATCCCATAATATGATCAGTGTGTATGAACCCTTGTGTCTGTATGTATCCTGACATCCCATAATATGATCAGTGTGTATGAACCCACGTGTCTGTATGCATCCTGACATCCCATAATATCATCAGTGTATGAACCCACGTGTCTGTATGCATCCTGACATCCCATAATATGATCAGTGTGTATGAACCCTTGTGTCTGTATGCATCCTGACATCCCATAATATGATCAGTGTGTATGAACCCTTGTGTCTGTATGCATCCTGACATCCCATAATATGATCAGTGTGTATGAACCCACGTGTCCGTATGCATCCTGACATCCCATAATATGATCAGTGTGTATGAACCCATGTGTCTGTATGCATCCTGACATCCCATAATATGATCAGTGTGTATGAACCCTTGTGTCTGTATGTATCCTGACATCCCATAATATGATCAGTGTGTATGAACCCTTGTGTCTGTATGTATCCTGACATCCCATAATATGATCAGTGTGTATGAACCCTTGTGTCTGTATGTATCCTGACATCCCATAATATGATCAGTGTGTATGAACCCACGTGTCTGTATGCATCCTGACATCCCATAATATCATCAGTGTATGAACCCACGTGTCTGTATGCATCCTGACATCCCATAATATGATCAGTGTGTATGAACCCTTGTGTCTGTATGCATCCTGACATCCCATAATATGATCAGTGTGTATGAACCCTTGTGTCTGTATGCATCCTGACATCCCATAATATGATCAGTGTGTATGAACCCTTGTGTCTGTATGTATCCTGACATCCCATAATATGATCAGTGTGTATGAACCCACGTGTCTGTATGCATGCTGACATCCCATAATATGATCAGTGTGTATGAACCCACGTGTCTGTATCTATCCTGACATCCCATAATATGATCAGTGTGTATGAACCCACGTGTCTGTATGCATCCTGACATCCCATAATATGATCAGTGTGTATGAACCCTTGTGTCTGTATGCATCCTGACATCCCATAATATGATCAGTGTGTATGAACCCACGTGTCTGTATGCATCCTGACATCCCATAATATGATCAGTGTGTATGAACCCTTGTGTCTGTATGTATCCTGACATCCCATAATATGATCAGTGTGTATGAACCCTTGTGTCTGTATGCATGCTGACATCCCATAATATGATCAGTGTGTATGAACCCACGTGTCTGTATGTATCCTGACATCCCATAATATGATCAGTGTGTAATGAACCCACGTGTCTGTATGCATCCTGACATCCCATAATATGATCAGTGTGTATGAACCCTTGTGTCTGTATGCATCCTGACATCCCATAATATGATCAGTGTGTATGAACCCACGTGTCTGTATGCATCCTGACATCCCATAATATGATCAGTGTGTATGAACCCTTGTGTCTGTATGTATCCTGACATCCCATAATATGATCAGTGTGTATGAACCCTTGTGTCTGTATGTATCCTGACATCCCATAATATGATCAATGTATGAACCCACGTGTCTGTATGTATCCTGACATCCCATAATATGATCAGTGTGTATGAACCCACGTGTCTGTATGCATCCTGACATCCCATAATATGATCAGTGTATGAACCCTTGTGTCTGTATGTATCCTGACATCCCATAATATGATCAATGTATGAACCCACGTGTCTGTATGCATCCTGACATCCCATAATGTGATCAATGTATGAACCCACGTGTCTGTATGCATCCTGACATCCCATAATATGATCAGTGTGTATGAACCCACGTGTCTGTATGTATCCTGACATCCCATAATATGATCAGTGTGTATGAACCCTTGTGTCTGTATGCATCCTGACATCCCATAATGTGATCAATGTATGAACCCACATGTCTGTATGCATCCTGACATCCCATAATATGATCAGTGTATGCACCCACGTGTCTGTATGCAGCCTGACATCCCATAATATGATCAGTGTGTATGAACCCTTGTGTCTGTATGCATCCTGACATCCCATAATATGATCAGTGTATGAACCCACGTGTCTGTATGCAGCCTGACATCCCATAATATGATCAGTGTGTATGAACCCACGTGTCTGTATGCATCCTGACATCCCATAATATGATCAGTGTGTATGAACCCTTGTGTCTGTATGCATCCTGACATCCCATAATATGATCAGTGTGTATGAACCCTTGTGTCTGTATGCATCCTGACATCCCATAATATGATCAGTGTGTATGAACCCTTGTGTCTGTATGCATCCTGACATCCCATAATATGATCAGTGTATGAACCCACGTGTCTGTATGCAGCCTGACATCCCATAATATGATCAGTGTGTATGAACCCACGTGTCTGTATGCATCCTGACATCCCATAATGTGTTCAGTGTGTATGAACCCACGTGTCTGTATGCATCCTGACATCCCATAATGTGATCATTGTGTATGAACCCACGTGTCTGTATGTATCCTGACATCCCATAATATGATCAGTAGTGTGTGACCCCATGTCTGTATGCATCCTGACATCCCATAATATGATCAGTAGTGTATGAACCCACGTGTCTGTATGCATCCTGACATCCCATAATATGATCAGTGTGTATGAACCCACGTGTCTGTATGCATCCTGACATCCCATAATATGATCAGTGTGTATGAACCCACGTGTCTGTATGTATCCTGACATCCCATAATATGATCAGTAGTGTGTGACCCCGTGTGTCTGTATGCATCCTGACATCCCATAATATGATCAGTGTGTATGAACCCACGTGTCTGTATGTATCCTGACATCCCATAATATGATCAGTGTGTATGAACCCACGTGTCTGTATGCATCCTGACATCCCATAATATGATCAGTGTGTATGAACCCACGTGTCTGTATGCATCCTGACATCCCATAATATCATCAGTGTGTATGAACCCACGTGTCTGTATGCATCCTGACATCCCATAATATGATCAGTGTATGAACCCACGTGTCTGTATGCATCCTGACATCCCATAATATCATCAGTGTGTATGAACCCACGTGTCTGTATGTATCCTGACATCCCATAATATGATCAGTAGTGTGTGACCCCGTGTGTCTGTATGCATCCTGACATCCCATAATATGATCAGTGTGTATGAACCCATGTGTCTGTATGCATCCTGACATCCCATAATATGATCAGTAGTGTGTGACCCCGTGTGTCTGTATGCATCCTGACATCCCATAATATGATCAGTGTGTATGAACCCACGTGTCTGTATGCATCCTGACATCCCATAATATGATCAGTAGTGTGTGACCCCGTGTGTCTGTATGCATCCTGACATCCCATAATATGATCAGTGTGTATGAACCCATGTGTCTGTATGTATACAGACATCCCATAATATGATCAGTGTGTATGAACCCACGTGTCTGTATGCATCCTGACATCCCATAATATGATCAGTGTATGAACCCACGTGTCTGTATGCATCCTGACATCCCATAATATGATCAGTGTGTATGAACCCTTGTGTCTGTATGCATCCTGACATCCCATAATGTGATCATTGTGTATGAACCCTTGTGTCTGTATGCATCCTGACATCCCATAATATGATCAGTGTATGAACCCTTGTGTCTGTATGTATCCTGACATCCCATAATATGATCAGTGTGTATGAACCCATGTGTCTGTATGTATCCTGACATCCCATAATATGATCAGTGTATGAACCCACGTGTCTGTATGCATCCTGACATCCCATAATATGATCAGTGTATGAACCCTTGTGTCTGTATGTATCCTGACATCCCATAATATGATCAGTGTGTATGAACCCTTGTGTCTGTATGCATCCTGACATCCCATAATATGATCAGTGTATGAACCCACGTGTCTGTATGCATCCTGACATCCCATAATATGATCAGTGTATGAACCCACGTGTCTGTATGCATCCTGACATCCCATAATATCATCAGTGTGTATGAACCCTTGTGTCTGTATGTATCCTGACATCCCATAATATGATCAGTGTATGAACCCACGTGTCTGTATGTATCCTGACATCCCATAATATGATCAGTGTGTATGAACCCACGTGTCTGTATGCATCCTGACATCCCATAATATGATCAGTGTGTATGAACCCACGTGTCTGTATGTATCCTGACATCCCATAATATGATCAGTGTGTATGAACCCACGTGTCTGTATGTATCCTGACATCCCATAATATCATCAGTGTGTATGAACCCTTGTGTCTGTATGTATCCTGACATCCCATAATATGATCAGTGTATGAACTCACGTGTCTGTATGTATCCTGACATCCCATAATATGATCAGTGTGTATGAACCCACGTGTCTGTATGCATCCTGACATCCCATAATATGATCAGTGTGTATGAACCCACGTGTCTGTATGTATCCTGACATCCCATAATATGATCAGTGTGTATGAACCCACGTGTCTGTATGCATCCTGACATCCCATAATATGATCAGTGTGTATGAACCCATGTGTCTGTATGCATCCTGACATCCCATAATATGATCAGTGTGTATGAACCCTTGTGTCTGTATGCATCCTGACATCCCATAATATGATCAGTGTGTATGAACCCATGTGTCTGTATGCATCCTGACATCCCATAATATGATCAGTGTGTATGAACCCTTGTGTCTGTATGCATCCTGACATCCCATAATATGATCAGTGTGTATGAACCCACGTGTCTGTATGCATCCTGACATCCCATAATATGATCAGTGTGTATGAACCCTTGTGTCTGTATGCATCCTGACATCCCATAATATGATCAGTGTGTATGAACCCACGTGTCTGTATGCATCCTGACATCCCATAATATGATCAGTGTGTATGAACCCTTGTGTCTGTATGCATCCTGACATCCCATAATATGATCAGTGTGTATGAACCCATGTGTCTGTATGCATCCTGACATCCCATAATATGATCAGTGTGTATGAACCCTTGTGTCTGTATGCATCCTGACATCCCATAATATGATCAGTGTGTATGAACCCATGTGTCTGTATGTATCCTGACATCCCATAATATGATCAGTGTGTATGAACCCACGTGTCTGCATGCATCCTGACATCCCATAATATGATCAGTGTGTATGAACCCTTGTGTCTGTATGCATCCTGACATCCCATAATATCATCAGTGTGTATGAACCCATGTGTCTGTATGCATCCTGACATCCCATAATATGATCAGTGTGTATGAACCCATGTGTCTGTATGCATCCTGACATCCCATAATATGATCAGTGTGTATGAACCCACGTGTCTGTATGTATCCTGACATCCCATAATATCATCAGTGTGTATGAACCCATGTGTCTGTATGCATCCTGACATCCCATAATATGATCAGTGTGTATGAACCCATGTGTCTGTATGCATCCTGACATCCCATAATATGATTAGTGTGTATGAACCCACGTGTCTGTATGTATCCTGACATCCCATAATATCATCAGTGTGTATGAACCCATGTGTCTGTATGCATCCTGACATCCCATAATATGATCAGTGTGTATGAACCCTTGTGTCTGTATGCATCCTGACATCCCATAATATGATCAGTGTGTATGAACCCACGTGTCTGTATGCATCCTGACATCCCATAATATGATCAGTGTGTATGAACCCTTGTGTCTGTATGTATCCTGACATCCCATAATATGATCAGTGTGTATGAACCCTTGTGTCTGTATGTATCCTGACATCCCATAATATGATCAGTGTGTATGAACCCTTGTGTCTGTATGTATCCTGACATCCCATAATATGATCAGTGTGTATGAACCCACGTGTCTGTATGTATCCTGACATCCCATAATATGATCAGTGTATGAACCCACGTGTCTGTATGTATCCTGACATCCCATAATATGATCAGTGTGTATGAACCCACGTGTCTGTATGCATCCTGACATCCCATAATATGATCAGTGTATGAACCCACGTTTCTGTATGTATCCTGACATCCCATAATGTGATCAGTGTGTATGAACCCACGTGTCTGTATGCATCCTGACATCCCATAATATGATCAATGTATGAACCCTTGTGTCTGTATGCATCCTGACATCCCATAATATGATCAGTGTGTATGAACCCACGTGTCTGTATGCATCCTGACATCCCATAATATGATCAATGTATGAACCCTTGTGTCTGTAT
This sequence comes from Phyllobates terribilis, assembly GCF_046119375.1. NCBI lineage: Eukaryota > Metazoa > Chordata > Amphibia > Anura > Dendrobatidae > Phyllobates > Phyllobates terribilis. The sequence goes on from NW_027362763.1 coordinate 18,359,617, forward strand.
GCATCCTGACATCCCATAATATGATCAATGTATGAACCCTTGTGTCTGTATGCATCCTGACATCCCATAATATGATCAATGTATGAACCCTTGTGTCTGTATGTATCCTGACATCCCATAATATGATCAGTATGTATGAACCCTTGTGTCTGTATGCATCCTGACATCCCATAATATGATCAGTGTGTATGAACCCACGTGTCTGTATGCATCCTGACATCCCATAATATGATCAGTGTATGAACCCACATGTCTGTATGCATCCTGACATCCCATAATATGATCAGTGTGTATGAACCCACGTGTCTGTATGTATCCTGACATCCCATAATGTGATCAGTGTATGAACCCACGTGTCTGTATGTATCCTGACATCCCATAATGTGATCAGTGTATGAACCCACGTGTCTGTATGTATCCTGACATCCCATAATGTGATCAGTGTGTATGAACCCATGTGTCTGTATGTATCCTGACATCCCATAATGTGATCAGTGTGTATGAACCCACGTGTCTGTATGTATCCTGACATCCCATAATATGATCAGTGTGTATGAACCCATGTGTCTGTATGCATCCTGACATCCCATAATATGATCAGTGTGTATGAACCCTTGTGTCTGTATGTATCCTGACATCCCATAATATGATCAGTGTGTATGAACCCATGTGTCTGTATGCATCCTGACATCCCATAATATGATCAGTGTGTATGAACCCACGTGTCTGTATGCATCCTGACATCCCATAATATGATCAGTGTGTATGAACCCACGTGTCTGTATGCATCCTGACATCCCATAATGTGATCAGTGTATGAACCCACGTGTCTGTATGCATCCTGACATCCCATAATATGATCAGTGTATGAACCCACATGTCTGTATGCATCCTGACATCCCATAATATGATCAGTGTGTATGAACCCACGTGTCTGTATGTATCCTGACATCCCATAATATGATCAGTGTGTATGAACCCACGTGTCTGTATGTATCCTGACATCCCATAATATGATCAGTATGTATGAACCCACGTGTCTGTATGCATCCTGACATCCCATAATGTGATCAGTGTATGAACCCACGTGTCTGTATGCATCCTGACATCCCATAATATGATCAGTGTATGAACCCACATGTCTGTATGCATCCTGACATCCCATAATATGATCAGTGTATGAACCCACGTGTCTGTATGCATCCTGACATCCCATAATGTGATCAGTGTGTATGAACCCACGTGTCTGTATGCATCCTGACATCCCATAATATGATCAGTGTGTATGAACCCACGTGTCTGTATGCATCCTGACATCCCATAATGTGATCAGTGTGTATGAACCCTTGTGTCTGTATGCATCCTGACATCCCATAATATGATCAGTGTATGAACCCACATGTCTGTATGCATCCTGACATCCCATAATATGATCAGTGTATGAACCCACGTGTCTGTATGTATCCTGACATCTCATAATGTGATCAGTGTGTATGAACCCTTGTGTCTGTATGCATCCTGACATCCCATAATATGATCAGTGTGTATGAACCCACGTGTCTGTATGCATCCTGACATCCCATAATGTGATCAGTGTGTATGAACCCTTGTGTCTGTATGCATCCTGACATCCCATAATGTGATCATTGTGTATGAACCCACGTGTCTGTATGCATCCTGACATCCCATAATATGATCAGTGTGTATGAACCCATGTGTCTGTATGCATCCTGACATCCCATAATATGATCAGTGTGTATGAACCCACGTGTCTGTATGCATCCTGACATCCCATAATATGATCAGTGTGTATGAACCCACGTGTCTGTATGCATCCTGACATCCCATAATATGATCAGTGTGTATGAACCCTTGTGTCTGTATGCATCCTGACATCCCATAATATGATCAGTGTGTATGAACCCACGTGTCTGTATGCATCCTGACATCCAATAATATGATCAGTGTGTATGAACCCACGTGTCTGTATGCATCCTGACATCCCATAATATGATCAGTGTATGAACCCACGTGTCTGTATGCATCCTGACATCCCATAATATGATCAGTGTGTATGAACCCTTCTGTCTGTATGCATCCTGACATCCCATAATATGATCAGTGTGTATGAACCCTTGTGTCTGTATGTATCCTGACATCCCATAATATGATCAGTGTGTATGAACCCACGTGTCTGTATGTATCCTGACATCCCATAATGTGATCAGTGTATGAACCCACGTGTCTGTATGCATCCTGACATCCCATAATATGATCAGTGTGTATGAACCCACGTGTCTGTATGCATCCTGACATCCCATAATATGATCAGTGTGTATGAACCCACGTGTCTGTATGTATCCTGACATCCCATAATATGATCAGTGTGTATGAACCCTTGTGTCTGTATGTATCCTGACATCCCATAATATGATCAGTGTGTATGAACCCACGTGTCTGTATGCATCCTGACATCCCATAATGTGATCAGTGTATGAACCCACGTGTCTGTATGCATCCTGACATCCCATAATATGATCAGTGTATGAACCCACGTGTCTGTATGCATCCTGACATCCCATAATATGATCAGTGTGTATGAACCCACGTGTCTGTATGTATCCTGACATCCCATAATGTGATCAATGTATGAACCCACATGTCTGTATGCATCCTGACATCCCATAATATGATCAGTGTGTATGAACCCACGTGTCTGTATGCATCCTGACATCCCATAATATGATCAGTGTGTATGAACCCACGTGTCTGTATGCATGCTGACATCCCATAATATGATCAGTGTGTATGAACCCACGTGTCTGTATGTATCCTGACATCCCATAATATGATCAGTGTGTATGAACCCTTGTGTCTGTATGTATCCTGACATCCCATAATATGATCAGTGTATGAACCCACGTGTCTGTATGTATCCTGACATCCCATAATATGATCAGTGTGTATGAACCCACGTGTCTGTATGTATCCTGACATCCCATAATATCATCAGTGTGTATGAACCCACGTGTCTGTATGCATCCTGACATCCCATAATGTGATCAGTGTATGAACCCACATGTCTGTATGTATCCTGACATCCCATAATATGATCAGTGTGTATGAAACCTTGTGTCTGTATGTATCCTGACATCCCATAATATGATCAATGTATGAACCCACGTGTCTGTATGTATCCTGACATCCCATAATATGATCAGTGTGTATGAACCCACGTGTCTGTATGCATCCTGACATCCCATAATATGATCAGTGTGTATGAACCCATGTGTCTGTATGTATCGTGACATCCCATAATATGATCAATGTATGAACCCACGTGTCTGTATGCATCCTGACATCCCATAATATGATCAGTGTGTATGAACCCTTGTGTCTGTATGCATCCTGACATCCCATAATATCATCAGTGTATGAACCCACGTGTCTGTATGCATCCTGACATCCCATAATATCATCAGTGTATGAACCCACGTGTCTGTATGTATCCTGACATCCCATAATGTGATCAGTGTATGAACCCACATGTCTGTATGCATCCTGACATCCCATAATATGATCAGTGTGTATGAACCCACGTGTCTGTATGTATCCTGACATCCCATAATATGATCAGTGTGTATGAACCCTTGTGTCTGTATGTATCCTGACATCCCATAATATGATCAGTGTGTATGAACCCACGTGTCTGTATGTATCCTGACATCCCATAATATCATCAGTGTGTATGAACCCACGTGTCTGTATGCATCCTGACATCCCATAATATGATCAGTGTATGAACCCACGTGTCTGTATGTATCCTGACATCCCATAATATGATCAGCGTATATGAACCCTTGTGTCTGTATGTATCCTGACATCCCATAATATGATCAGCGTGTATGAACCCACGTGTCTGTATGTATCCTGACATCCCATAATATCATCAGTGTGTATGAACCCACGTGTCTGTATGCATCCTGACATCCCATAATATGATCAGTGTATGAACCCACGTGTCTGTATGCATCCTGACATCCCATAATATGATCAGTGTGTATGAACCCTTGTGTCTGTATGTATCCTGACATCCCATAATATGATCAGTGTGTATGAACCCACGTGTCTGTATGTATCCTGACATCCCATAATATCATCAGTGTGTATGAACCCACGTGTCTGTATGCATCCTGACATCCCATAATATGATCAGTGTGTATGAAACCTTGTGTCTGTATGTATCCTGACATCCCATAATATGATCAGTGTGTATGTACCCATGTGTCTGTATGCATCCTGACATCCCATAATATGATCAGTGTGTATGAATCCTTGTGTCTGTATGCATCCTGACATCCCATAATATGATCAGTGTGTATGAACCCTTGTGTCTGTATGTATCCTGACATCCCATAATATGATCAGTGTGTATGAACCCACGTGTCTGTATGTATCCTGACATCCCATAATATGATCAGTGTATGAACCCACGTGTCTGTATGCATCCTGACATCCCATAATATGATCAGTGTGTATGAACCCTTGTGTCTGTATGCATCCTGACATCCCATAATATCATCAGTGTATGAACCCACGTGTCTGTATGCATCCTGACATCCCATAATATCATCAGTGTATGAACCCACGTGTCTGTATGTATCCTGACATCCCATAATGTGATCAGTGTATGAACCCACATGTCTGTATGCATCCTGACATCCCATAATATGATCAGTGTGTATGAACCCACGTGTCTGTATGTATCCTGACATCCCATAATATGATCAGTGTGTATGAACCCTTGTGTCTGTATGTATCCTGACATCCCATAATATGATCAGTGTGTATGAACCCACGTGTCTGTATGTATCCTGACATCCCATAATATCATCAGTGTGTATGAACCCACGTGTCTGTATGCATCCTGACATCCCATAATATGATCAGTGTATGAACCCACGTGTCTGTATGTATCCTGACATCCCATAATATGATCAGCGTGTATGAACCCTTGTGTCTGTATGTATCCTGACATCCCATAATATGATCAGCGTGTATGAACCCACGTGTCTGTATGTATCCTGACATCCCATAATATCATCAGTGTGTATGAACCCACGTGTCTGTATGCATCCTGACATCCCATAATATGATCAGTGTGTATGAAACCTTGTGTCTGTATGTATCCTGACATCCCATAATATGATCAGTGTGTATGTACCCATGTGTCTGTATGCATCCTGACATCCCATAATATGATCAGTGTGTATGAACCCTTGTGTCTGTATGCATCCTGACATCCCATAATATGATCAGTGTGTATGAACCAATGTGTCTGTATGTATCCTGACATCCCATAATATGATCAATGTATGAACCCACGTGTCTGTATGTATCCTGACATCCCATAATATGATCAGTGTGTATGAACCCACGTGTCTGTATGCATCCTGACATCCCATAATATGATCAGTGTATGAACCCACGTGTCTGTATGTATCCTGACATCCCATAATATGATCAGTGTGTATGAACCCTTGTGTCTGTATGCATCCTGACATCCCATAATATGATCAGTGTGTATGAACCCACATGTCTGTATGCATCCTGACATCCCATAATATGATCAGTGTGTATGAACCCTTGTGTCTGTATGTATCCTGACGTCCCATAATATGATCAGTGTGTATGAACCCTTGTGTCTGTATGTATCCTGACGTCCCATAATATGAGCAGTGTGTATGAACCCTTGTGTCTGTATGTATCCTGACATCCCATAATATGATCAGTGTGTATGAACCCTTGTGTCTGTATGTATCCTGACGTCCCATAATATGATCAGTGTGTATGAACCCACGTGTCTGTATGCATCCTGACATCCCATAATATGATCAGTGTGTATGAACCCACGTGTCTGTATGCATCCTGACATCCCATAATATGATCAGTGTGTATGAACCCACGTGTCTGTATGCATCCTGACATCCCATAATATGATCAGTGTATGAACCCATGTGTCTGTATGCATCCTGACATCCCATAATATGATCAGTGTGTATGAACCCACGTGTCTGTATGCATCCTGACTTCCCATAATATGATCAGTGTGTATGAACCCACGTGTCTGTATGCATCCTGACATCCCATAATATGATCAGTGTGTATGAACCCTTGTGTCTGTATGTATCCTGACATCCCATAATATGATCAGTGTGTATGAACCCACGTGTCTGTATGTATCCTGACATCCCATAATATGATCAGTGTGTATGAACCCACGTGTCTGTATGCATCCTGACATCCCATAATATGATCAGTGTGTATGAACCCATGTGTCTGTATGCATCCTGACATCCCATAATATGATCAGTGTGTATGAACCCACGTGTCTGTATGCATCCTGACATCCCATAATGTGATCAGTGTATGAACCCACGTGTCTGTATGCATCCTGACATCCCATAATATGATCAGTGTGTATGAACCCACGTGTCTGTATGTATCCTGACATCCCATAATGTGATCAGTGTATGAACCCACATGTCTGTATGCATCCTGACATCCCATAATATGATCAGTGTGTATGAACCCACGTGTCTGTATGCATGCTGACATCCCATAATATGATCAGTGTGTATGAACCCACGTGTCTGTATGCATCCTGACATCCCATAATATGATCAGTGTGTATGAACCCACGTGTCTGTATGCATCCTGACATCCCATAATATGATCAGTGTGTATGAACCCACGTGTCTGTATGTATCCTGACATCGCATAATGTGATCAGTGTATGAACCCACGTGTCTGTATGCATCCTGACATCCCATAATATGATCAGTGTGTATGAACCCACGTGTCTGTATGTATCCTGACATCCCATAATATGATCAGTGTGTATGAACCCACGTGTCTGTATGTATCCTGACATCCCATAATATCATCAGTGTGTATGAACCCACGTGTCTGTATGCATCCTGACATCCCATAATATGATCAGTGTGTATGAACCCACGTGTCTGTATGTATCCTGACATCCCATAATGTGATCAGTGTATGAACCCACGTGTCTGTATGCATCCTGACATCCCATAATATGATCAGTGTGTATGAACCCACGTGTCTGTATGCATCCTGACATCCCATAATATGATCAGTGTATGAACCCACGTGTCTGTATGTATCCTGACATCCCATAATATGATCAGTGTGTATGAACCCACGTGTCTGTGTGTATCCTGACATCCCATAATATCATCAGTGTGTATGAACCCACGTGTCTGTATGCATCCTGACATCCCATAATGTGATCAGTGTATGAACCCACATGTCTGTATGTATCCTGACATCCCATAATATGATCAGTGTGTATGAAACCTTGTGTCTGTATGTATCCTGACATCCCATAATATGATCAATGTATGAACCCACGTGTCTGTATGTATCCTGACATCCCATAATATGATCAGTGTGTATGAACCCACGTGTCTGTATGCATCCTGACATCCCATAATATGATCAGTGTGTATGAACCCATGTGTCTGTATGTATCCTGACATCCCATAATATGATCAATGTATGAACCCACGTGTCTGTATGCATCCTGACATCCCATAATATGATCAGTGTGTATGAACCCTTGTGTCTGTATGCATGCTGACATCCCATAATATGATCAATGTATGAACCCACGTGTCTGTATGCATCCTGACATCCCATAATATCATCAGTGTATGAACCCACGTGTCTGTATGCATCCTGACATCCCATAATATCATCAGTGTATGAACCCACGTGTCTGTATGCATCCTGACATCCCATAATATCATCAGTGTATGAACCCACGTGTCTGTATGTATCCTGACATCCCATAATGTGATCAGTGTATGAACCCACATGTCTGTATGCATCCTGACATCCCATAATATGATCAGTGTGTATGAACCCACGTGTCTGTATGTATCCTGACATCCCATAATATGATCAGTGTGTATGAACCCTTGTGTCTGTATGTATCCTGACATCCCATAATATGATCAGTGTGTATGAACCCACGTGTCTGTATGTATCCTGACATCCCATAATATCATCAGTGTGTATGAACCCACGTGTCTGTATGCATCCTGACATCCCATAATGTGATCAGTGTATGAACCCACATGTCTGTATGCATCCTGACATCCCATAATATGATCAGTGTATGAACCCACGTGTCTGTATGCATCCTGACATCCCATAATATGATCAGTGTGTATGAACCCTTGTGTCTGTATGTATCCTGACATCCCATAATATCATCAGTGTGTATGAACCCACGTGTCTGTATGCATCCTGACATCCCATAATATGATCAGTGTGTATGAAACCTTGTGTCTGTATGTATCCTGACATCCCATAATATGATCAGTGTGTATGAACCCTTGTGTCTGTATGCATCCTGACATCCCATAATATGATCAGTGTGTATGAACCAATGTGTCTGTATGTATCCTGACATCCCATAATATGATCAATGTATGAACCCACGTGTCTGTATGCATCCTGACATCCCATAATATGATCAGTGTATGAACCCACATGTCTGTATGCATCCTGACATCCCATAATATGATCAGTGTGTATGAACCCACGTGTCTGTATGCATCCTGACATCCCATAATATGATCAGTGTATGAACCCACGTGTCTGTATGCATCCTGACATCCCATAATATGATCAGTGTGTATGAACCCACGTGTCTGTATGCATCCTGACATCCCATAATATGATCAGTGTGTATGAACCCACGTGTCTGTATGCATCCTGACATCCCATAATATGATCAGTGTGTATGAACCCTTGTGTCTGTATGTATCCTGACATCCCATAATATGATCAATGTATGAACCCACGTGTCTGTATGTATCCTGACATCCCATAATATCATCAGTGTGTATGAACCCACGTGTCTGTATGCATCCTGACATCCCATAATATGATCAATGTATGAACCCACGTGTCTGTATGTATCCTGACATCCCATAATATGATCAGTGTGTATGAACCCACGTGTCTGTATGCATCCTGACATCCCATAATATGATCAGTATGTATGAACCCACGTGTCTGTATGTATCCTGACATCCCATAATATCATCAGTGTGTATGAACCCACGTGTCTGTATGCATCCTGACATCCCATAATATGATCAATGTATGAACCCACGTGTCTGTATGTATCCTGACATCCCATAATGTGATCAGTGTGTATGAACCCACGTGTCTGTATGTATCCTGACATCCCATAATATGATCAGTGTGTATGAACCCACGTGTCTGTATGTATCCTGACATCCCATAATATCATCAGTGTGTATGAACCCACGTGTCTGTATGTATCCTGACATCCCATAATATGATCAGTGTGTATGAACCCACGTGTCTGTATGCATCCTGACATCCCATAATATGATCAGTGTGTATGAACCCACGTGTCTGTATGCATCCTCACATCCCATAATATGATCAGTGTGTATGAAACCTTGTGTCTGTATGTATCCTGACATCCCATAATATGATCAGTGTGTATGAACCAATGTGTCTGTATGTATCCTGACATCCCATAATATGATCAATGTATGAACCCACGTGTCTGTATGCATCCTGACATCCCATAATATGATCAGTGTGTATGAACCCACGTGTCTGTATGCATCCTGACATCCCATAATATGATCAGTGTGTATGAACCCACGTGTCTGTATGCATCCTGACATCCCATAATATGATCAGTGTGTATGAAACCTTGTGTCTGTATGTATCCTGACATCCCATAATATGATCAGTGTGTATGAACCCTTGTGTCTGTATGCATCCTGACATCCCATAATATGATCAGTGTGTATGAACCCACATGTCTGTATGCATCCTGACATCCCATAATATGATCAGTGTGTATGAACCCACGTGTCTGTATGCATCCTGACATCCCATAATATGATCAGTGTGTATGAACCCACGTGTCTGTATGCATCCTGACATCCCATAATATGATCAGTGTGTATGAACCCTTGTGTCTGTATGTATCCTGACATCCCATAATATGATCATTGTATGAACCCACGTGTCTGTATGTATCCTGACATCCCATAATATGATCAGTGTGTATGAACCCACGTGTCTGTATGTATCCTGACATCCTATAATATGATCAGTGTGTATGAACCCACGTGTCTGTATGTATCCTGACATCCCATAATATGATCAGTGTGTATGAACCCACGTGTCTGTATTCATCCTGACATCCTATAATATGATCAGTGTGTATGAACCCACGTGTCTGTATTCATCCTGACATCCCATAATATGATCAGTGTGTATGAACCCACGTGTCTGTATGTATCCTGACATCCCATAATATGATCAGTGTGTATGAACCCACGTGTCTGTATTCATCCTGACATCCTATAATATGATCAGTGTGTATGAACCCACGTGTCTGTATGTATCCTGACATCCCATAATATGATCAGTGTGTATGAACCCACGTGTCTGTATGCATCCTGACATCCCATAATATGATCAGTGTGTATGAACCCACGTGTCTGTATGTATCCTGACATCCCATAACATGATCAGTGTGTATGAACCCACGTGTCTGTATGTATCCTGACATCCCATAATATCATCAGTGTGTATGAACCCTTGTGTCTGTATGCATCCTGACATCCCATAATATGATCAGTGTGTATGAACCCACGTGTCTGTATGTATCCTGACATCCCATAATATCATCAGTGTGTATGAACCCTTGTGTCTGTATGCATCCTGACATCCCATAATATGATCATTGTGTATGAACCCAAGTGTCTGTATGCATCCTGACATCCCATAATATGATCAGTGTGTATGAACCCGCATGTCTGTATGTATCCTGACATCCCATAATATGATCAGTGTGTATGAACCCATGTGTCTGTATGCATCCTGACATCCCATAATATGATCAGTGTGTATGAACCCACGTGTCTGTATGTATCCTGACATCCCATGATATGATCAGTGTGTATGAACCCACGTGTCTGTATGCATCCTGACATCCCATAATATGATCAGTGTGTATGAACCCACGTGTCTGTATGCATCCTGACATCCCATAATATGATCAGTGTGTATGAACCCACGTGTCTGTATGTATCCTGACATCCCATAATATGATCAGTGTGTATGAACCCTTGTGTCTGTATGCATCCTGACATCCCATAATATGATCAGTGTATGAACCCACGTGTCTGTATGCATCCTGACATCCCATAATATGATCAGTGTGTCTGAACCCACGTGTCTGTATGTATCCTGACATCCCATAATATGATCAGTGTATGAACCCACGTGTCTGTATGCATCCTGACATCCCATAATATGATCAGTCTGTATGCATCCTGACATCCCATAATATGATCAGTGTGTATGAACCCTTGTGTCTGTATGTATCCTGACATCCCATAATATGATCACTGTGTATGAACCCACGTGTCTGTATGCATCCTGACATCCCATAATATGATCAGTGTGTATGAACCCTTGTGTCTGTATGTATCCTGACATCCCATAATATGATCAATGTGTATGAACCCTTGTGTCTGTATGCATCCTGACATCCCATAATATGATCAGTGTGTATGAACCCACGTGTCTGTATGTATCCTGACATCCCATAATATGATCAGTGTGTATGAACCCACGTGTCTGTATGCATCCTGACATCCCATAATGTGATCAGTGTGTATGAACCCTTGTGTCTGTATGCATCCTGACATCCCATAATATGATCAGTGTGTATGAACCCACGTGTCTGTATGCATCCTGACATCCCATAATATGATCACTGTATGAACCCACGTGTCTGTATGCATCCTGACATCCCATAATATGATCAGTGTGTATGAACTCTTGTGTCTGTATGTATCCTGACATCCCATAATATGATCAGTGTGTATGAACCCACGTATCTGTATGCATCCTGACATCCCATAATATGATCAGTGTGTATGAACCCACGTGTCTGTATGTATCCTGACATCCCATAATATGATCAGTGTGTATGAACCCACGTGTCTGTATGCATCCTGACATCCCATAATATGATCAGTGTATGAACCCACGTGTCTGTATGCATCCTGACATCCCATAATATCATCAGTGTGTATGAACCCACGTGTCTGTATGCATCCTGACATCCCATAATATGATCAGTGTGTATGAACCCTTGTGTCTGTATGTATCCTGACATCCCATAATATGATCAATGTATGAACCCACGTGTCTGTATGTATCCTGACATCCCATAATATGATCAGTGTGTATGAACCCACGTGTCTGTATGCATCCTGACATCCCATAATATGATCAGTGTATGAACCCTTGTGTCTGTATGTATCCTGACATCCCATAATATGATCAATGTATGAACCCACGTGTCTGTATGTATCCTGACATCCCATAATATGATCAGTGTGTATGAACCCTTGTGTCTGTATGCATCCTGACATCCCATAATATGATCAGTGTGTATGAACCCACGTGTCTGTATGTATCCTGACATCCCATAATATGATCAGTGTGTATGAACCCATGTGTCTGTATGTATCCTGACATCCCATAATATGATCAGTGTGTATGAACCCACGTGTCTGTATGTATCCTGACATCCCATAATGTGATCAGTGTGTATGAACCCACGTGTCTGTATGTATCCTGACATCCCATAATATCATCAGTGTGTATAAACCCACGTGTCTGTATGCATCCTGACATCCCATAATATGATCAGTGTATGAACCCACGTGTCTGTATGCATCCTGACATCCCATAATATGATCAGTGTGTATGAACCCATGTGTCTGTATGTATCCTGACATCCCATAATATGATCAATGTATGAACCCACGTGTCTGTATGTATCCTGACATCCCATAATATGATCAGTGTGTATGAACCCACGTGTCTGTATGTATCCTGACATCCCATAATGTGATCAGTGTATGAACCCACATGTCTGTATGCATCCTGACATCCCATAATATGATCAGTGTATGAACCCACGTGTCTGTATGCATCCTGACATCCCATAATATGATCAGTGTGTATGAACCCTTGTGTCTGTATGTATCCTGACATCCCATAATATGATCAGTGTGTATGAACCCTTGTGTCTGTATGCATCCTGACATCCCATAATATGATCAGTGTGTATGAACCCACGTGTCTGTATGTATCCTGACATCCCATAATATGATCAGTGTGTATGAACCCACGTGTCTGTATGTATCCTGACATCCCATAATATCATCAGTGTGTATGAACCCACGTGTCTGTATGCATCCTGACATCCCATAATGTGATCAGTGTATGAACCCACATGTCTGTATGCATCCTGACATCCCATAATATGATCAGTGTATGAACCCACGTGTCTGTATGCATCCTGACATCCCATAATATCATCAGTGTGTATGAACCCACGTGTCTGTATGCATCCTGACATCCCATAATGTGATCAGTGTATGAACCCACATGTCTGTATGCATCCTGACATCCCATAATATGATCAGTGTGTATGAACCCACATGTCTGTATGCATCCTGACATCCCATAATATGATCAGTGTATGAACCCTTGTGTCTGTATGTATCCTGACATCCCATAATATGATCAGTGTGTATGAACCCACGTGTCTGTATGCATCCTGACATCCCATAATATGATCAGTGTGTATGAACCCTTGTGTCTGTATGTATCCTGACATCCCATAATATGATCAGTGTGTATGAACCCTTGTGTCTGTATGCATCCTGACATCCCATAATATGATCAGTGTGTATGAACCAATGTGTCTGTATGTATCCTGACATCCCATAATATGATCAGTGTGTATGAACCCTTGTGTCTGTATGCATCCTGACATCCCATAATATGATCAGTGTGTATGAAACCTTGTGTCTGTATGTATCCTGACATCCCATAATATGATCAGTGTGTATGAACCCTTGTGTCTGTATGTATCCTGACATCCCATAATATGATCAGTGTGTATGAAACCTTGTGTCTGTATGTATCCTGACATCCCATAATATGATCAGTGTGTATGAACCCTTGTGTCTGTATGCATCCTGACATCCCATAATATGATCAGTGTGTATGAACCCTTGTGTCTGTATACATCCTGACATCCCATAATATGATCAGTGTGTATGAACCAATGTGTCTGTATGTATCCTGACATCCCATAATATGATCAATGTATGAACCCTTGTGTCTGTATGCATCCTGACATCCCATAATGTGATCAGTGTGTATGAACCCTTGTGTCTGTATGTATCCTGACATCCCATAATATGATCAGTGTGTATGAACCCACGTGTCTGTATGTATCCTGACATCCCATAATATCATCAGTGTGTATGAACCCACGTGTCTGTATGCATCCTGACATCCCATAATATGATCAGTGTATGAACCCACGTGTCTGTATGTATCCTGACATCCCATAATATGATCAGCGTGTATGAACCCTTGTGTCTGTATGTATCCTGACATCCCATAATATGATCAGCGTGTATGAACCCACGTGTCTGTATGTATCCTGACATCCCATAATATCATCAGTGTGTATGAACCCACGTGTCTGTATGCATCCTGACATCCCATAATATGATCAGTGTGTATGAAACCTTGTGTCTGTATGTATCCTGACATCCCATAATATGATCAGTGTGTATGTACCCATGTGTCTGTATGCATCCTGACATCCCATAATATGATCAGTGTGTATGAACCCTTGTGTCTGTATGCATCCTGACATCCCATAATATGATCAGTGTGTATGAACCAATGTGTCTGTATGTATCCTGACATCCCATAATATGATCAATGTATGAACCCACGTGTCTGTATGTATCCTGACATCCCATAATATGATCAGTGTGTATGAACCCACGTGTCTGTATGCATCCTGACATCCCATAATATGATCAGTGTATGAACCCACGTGTCTGTATGTATCCTGACATCCCATAATATGATCAGTGTGTATGAACCCTTGTGTCTGTATGCATCCTGACATCCCATAATATGATCAGTGTGTATGAACCCACATGTCTGTATGCATCCTGACATCCCATAATATGATCAGTGTGTATGAACCCTTGTGTCTGTATGTATCCTGACGTCCCATAATATGATCAGTGTGTATGAACCCTTGTGTCTGTATGTATCCTGACGTCCCATAATATGAGCAGTGTGTATGAACCCTTGTGTCTGTATGTATCCTGACATCCCATAATATGATCAGTGTGTATGAACCCTTGTGTCTGTATGTATCCTGACGTCCCATAATATGATCAGTGTGTATGAACCCACGTGTCTGTATGCATCCTGACATCCCATAATATGATCAGTGTGTATGAACCCACGTGTCTGTATGCATCCTGACATCCCATAATATGATCAGTGTGTATGAACCCACGTGTCTGTATGCATCCTGACATCCCATAATATGATCAGTGTATGAACCCATGTGTCTGTATGCATCCTGACATCCCATAATATGATCAGTGTGTATGAACCCACGTGTCTGTATGCATCCTGACTTCCCATAATATGATCAGTGTGTATGAACCCACGTGTCTGTATGCATCCTGACATCCCATAATATGATCAGTGTGTATGAACCCTTGTGTCTGTATGTATCCTGACATCCCATAATATGATCAGTGTGTATGAACCCACGTGTCTGTATGTATCCTGACATCCCATAATATGATCAGTGTGTATGAACCCACGTGTCTGTATGCATCCTGACATCCCATAATATGATCAGTGTGTATGAACCCATGTGTCTGTATGCATCCTGACATCCCATAATATGATCAGTGTGTATGAACCCACGTGTCTGTATGCATCCTGACATCCCATAATGTGATCAGTGTATGAACCCACGTGTCTGTATGCATCCTGACATCCCATAATATGATCAGTGTGTATGAACCCACGTGTCTGTATGTATCCTGACATCCCATAATGTGATCAGTGTATGAACCCACATGTCTGTATGCATCCTGACATCCCATAATATGATCAGTGTGTATGAACCCACGTGTCTGTATGCATGCTGACATCCCATAATATGATCAGTGTGTATGAACCCACGTGTCTGTATGCATCCTGACATCCCATAATATGATCAGTGTGTATGAACCCACGTGTCTGTATGCATCCTGACATCCCATAATATGATCAGTGTGTATGAACCCACGTGTCTGTATGTATCCTGACATCGCATAATGTGATCAGTGTATGAACCCACGTGTCTGTATGCATCCTGACATCCCATAATATGATCAGTGTGTATGAACCCACGTGTCTGTATGTATCCTGACATCCCATAATATGATCAGTGTGTATGAACCCACGTGTCTGTATGTATCCTGACATCCCATAATATCATCAGTGTGTATGAACCCACGTGTCTGTATGCATCCTGACATCCCATAATATGATCAGTGTGTATGAACCCACGTGTCTGTATGTATCCTGACATCCCATAATGTGATCAGTGTATGAACCCACGTGTCTGTATGCATCCTGACATCCCATAATATGATCAGTGTGTATGAACCCACGTGTCTGTATGCATCCTGACATCCCATAATATGATCAGTGTATGAACCCACGTGTCTGTATGTATCCTGACATCCCATAATATGATCAGTGTGTATGAACCCACGTGTCTGTGTGTATCCTGACATCCCATAATATCATCAGTGTGTATGAACCCACGTGTCTGTATGCATCCTGACATCCCATAATGTGATCAGTGTATGAACCCACATGTCTGTATGTATCCTGACATCCCATAATATGATCAGTGTGTATGAAACCTTGTGTCTGTATGTATCCTGACATCCCATAATATGATCAATGTATGAACCCACGTGTCTGTATGTATCCTGACATCCCATAATATGATCAGTGTGTATGAACCCACGTGTCTGTATGCATCCTGACATCCCATAATATGATCAGTGTGTATGAACCCATGTGTCTGTATGTATCCTGACATCCCATAATATGATCAATGTATGAACCCACGTGTCTGTATGCATCCTGACATCCCATAATATGATCAGTGTGTATGAACCCTTGTGTCTGTATGCATGCTGACATCCCATAATATGATCAATGTATGAACCCACGTGTCTGTATGCATCCTGACATCCCATAATATCATCAGTGTATGAACCCACGTGTCTGTATGCATCCTGACATCCCATAATATCATCAGTGTATGAACCCACGTGTCTGTATGCATCCTGACATCCCATAATATCATCAGTGTATGAACCCACGTGTCTGTATGTATCCTGACATCCCATAATGTGATCAGTGTATGAACCCACATGTCTGTATGCATCCTGACATCCCATAATATGATCAGTGTGTATGAACCCACGTGTCTGTATGTATCCTGACATCCCATAATATGATCAGTGTGTATGAACCCTTGTGTCTGTATGTATCCTGACATCCCATAATATGATCAGTGTGTATGAACCCACGTGTCTGTATGTATCCTGACATCCCATAATATCATCAGTGTGTATGAACCCACGTGTCTGTATGCATCCTGACATCCCATAATGTGATCAGTGTATGAACCCACATGTCTGTATGCATCCTGACATCCCATAATATGATCAGTGTATGAACCCACGTGTCTGTATGCATCCTGACATCCCATAATATGATCAGTGTGTATGAACCCTTGTGTCTGTATGTATCCTGACATCCCATAATATCATCAGTGTGTATGAACCCACGTGTCTGTATGCATCCTGACATCCCATAATATGATCAGTGTGTATGAAACCTTGTGTCTGTATGTATCCTGACATCCCATAATATGATCAGTGTGTATGAACCCTTGTGTCTGTATGCATCCTGACATCCCATAATATGATCAGTGTGTATGAACCAATGTGTCTGTATGTATCCTGACATCCCATAATATGATCAATGTATGAACCCACGTGTCTGTATGCATCCTGACATCCCATAATATGATCAGTGTATGAACCCACATGTCTGTATGCATCCTGACATCCCATAATATGATCAGTGTGTATGAACCCACGTGTCTGTATGCATCCTGACATCCCATAATATGATCAGTGTATGAACCCACGTGTCTGTATGCATCCTGACATCCCATAATATGATCAGTGTGTATGAACCCACGTGTCTGTATGCATCCTGACATCCCATAATATGATCAGTGTGTATGAACCCACGTGTCTGTATGCATCCTGACATCCCATAATATGATCAGTGTGTATGAACCCTTGTGTCTGTATGTATCCTGACATCCCATAATATGATCAATGTATGAACCCACGTGTCTGTATGTATCCTGACATCCCATAATATCATCAGTGTGTATGAACCCACGTGTCTGTATGCATCCTGACATCCCATAATATGATCAATGTATGAACCCACGTGTCTGTATGTATCCTGACATCCCATAATATGATCAGTGTGTATGAACCCACGTGTCTGTATGCATCCTGACATCCCATAATATGATCAGTATGTATGAACCCACGTGTCTGTATGTATCCTGACATCCCATAATATCATCAGTGTGTATGAACCCACGTGTCTGTATGCATCCTGACATCCCATAATATGATCAATGTATGAACCCACGTGTCTGTATGTATCCTGACATCCCATAATGTGATCAGTGTGTATGAACCCACGTGTCTGTATGTATCCTGACATCCCATAATATGATCAGTGTGTATGAACCCACGTGTCTGTATGTATCCTGACATCCCATAATATCATCAGTGTGTATGAACCCACGTGTCTGTATGTATCCTGACATCCCATAATATGATCAGTGTGTATGAACCCACGTGTCTGTATGCATCCTGACATCCCATAATATGATCAGTGTGTATGAACCCACGTGTCTGTATGCATCCTCACATCCCATAATATGATCAGTGTGTATGAAACCTTGTGTCTGTATGTATCCTGACATCCCATAATATGATCAGTGTGTATGAACCAATGTGTCTGTATGTATCCTGACATCCCATAATATGATCAATGTATGAACCCACGTGTCTGTATGCATCCTGACATCCCATAATATGATCAGTGTGTATGAACCCACGTGTCTGTATGCATCCTGACATCCCATAATATGATCAGTGTGTATGAACCCACGTGTCTGTATGCATCCTGACATCCCATAATATGATCAGTGTGTATGAAACCTTGTGTCTGTATGTATCCTGACATCCCATAATATGATCAGTGTGTATGAACCCTTGTGTCTGTATGCATCCTGACATCCCATAATATGATCAGTGTGTATGAACCCACATGTCTGTATGCATCCTGACATCCCATAATATGATCAGTGTGTATGAACCCACGTGTCTGTATGCATCCTGACATCCCATAATATGATCAGTGTGTATGAACCCACGTGTCTGTATGCATCCTGACATCCCATAATATGATCAGTGTGTATGAACCCTTGTGTCTGTATGTATCCTGACATCCCATAATATGATCATTGTATGAACCCACGTGTCTGTATGTATCCTGACATCCCATAATATGATCAGTGTGTATGAACCCACGTGTCTGTATGTATCCTGACATCCTATAATATGATCAGTGTGTATGAACCCACGTGTCTGTATGTATCCTGACATCCCATAATATGATCAGTGTGTATGAACCCACGTGTCTGTATTCATCCTGACATCCTATAATATGATCAGTGTGTATGAACCCACGTGTCTGTATTCATCCTGACATCCCATAATATGATCAGTGTGTATGAACCCACGTGTCTGTATGTATCCTGACATCCCATAATATGATCAGTGTGTATGAACCCACGTGTCTGTATTCATCCTGACATCCTATAATATGATCAGTGTGTATGAACCCACGTGTCTGTATGTATCCTGACATCCCATAATATGATCAGTGTGTATGAACCCACGTGTCTGTATGCATCCTGACATCCCATAATATGATCAGTGTGTATGAACCCACGTGTCTGTATGTATCCTGACATCCCATAACATGATCAGTGTGTATGAACCCACGTGTCTGTATGTATCCTGACATCCCATAATATCATCAGTGTGTATGAACCCTTGTGTCTGTATGCATCCTGACATCCCATAATATGATCAGTGTGTATGAACCCACGTGTCTGTATGTATCCTGACATCCCATAATATCATCAGTGTGTATGAACCCTTGTGTCTGTATGCATCCTGACATCCCATAATATGATCATTGTGTATGAACCCAAGTGTCTGTATGCATCCTGACATCCCATAATATGATCAGTGTGTATGAACCCGCATGTCTGTATGTATCCTGACATCCCATAATATGATCAGTGTGTATGAACCCATGTGTCTGTATGCATCCTGACATCCCATAATATGATCAGTGTGTATGAACCCACGTGTCTGTATGTATCCTGACATCCCATGATATGATCAGTGTGTATGAACCCACGTGTCTGTATGCATCCTGACATCCCATAATATGATCAGTGTGTATGAACCCACGTGTCTGTATGCATCCTGACATCCCATAATATGATCAGTGTGTATGAACCCACGTGTCTGTATGTATCCTGACATCCCATAATATGATCAGTGTGTATGAACCCTTGTGTCTGTATGCATCCTGACATCCCATAATATGATCAGTGTATGAACCCACGTGTCTGTATGCATCCTGACATCCCATAATATGATCAGTGTGTCTGAACCCACGTGTCTGTATGTATCCTGACATCCCATAATATGATCAGTGTATGAACCCACGTGTCTGTATGCATCCTGACATCCCATAATATGATCAGTCTGTATGCATCCTGACATCCCATAATATGATCAGTGTGTATGAACCCTTGTGTCTGTATGTATCCTGACATCCCATAATATGATCACTGTGTATGAACCCACGTGTCTGTATGCATCCTGACATCCCATAATATGATCAGTGTGTATGAACCCTTGTGTCTGTATGTATCCTGACATCCCATAATATGATCAATGTGTATGAACCCTTGTGTCTGTATGCATCCTGACATCCCATAATATGATCAGTGTGTATGAACCCACGTGTCTGTATGTATCCTGACATCCCATAATATGATCAGTGTGTATGAACCCACGTGTCTGTATGCATCCTGACATCCCATAATGTGATCAGTGTGTATGAACCCTTGTGTCTGTATGCATCCTGACATCCCATAATATGATCAGTGTGTATGAACCCACGTGTCTGTATGCATCCTGACATCCCATAATATGATCACTGTATGAACCCACGTGTCTGTATGCATCCTGACATCCCATAATATGATCAGTGTGTATGAACTCTTGTGTCTGTATGTATCCTGACATCCCATAATATGATCAGTGTGTATGAACCCACGTATCTGTATGCATCCTGACATCCCATAATATGATCAGTGTGTATGAACCCACGTGTCTGTATGTATCCTGACATCCCATAATATGATCAGTGTGTATGAACCCACGTGTCTGTATGCATCCTGACATCCCATAATATGATCAGTGTATGAACCCACGTGTCTGTATGCATCCTGACATCCCATAATATCATCAGTGTGTATGAACCCACGTGTCTGTATGCATCCTGACATCCCATAATATGATCAGTGTGTATGAACCCTTGTGTCTGTATGTATCCTGACATCCCATAATATGATCAATGTATGAACCCACGTGTCTGTATGTATCCTGACATCCCATAATATGATCAGTGTGTATGAACCCACGTGTCTGTATGCATCCTGACATCCCATAATATGATCAGTGTATGAACCCTTGTGTCTGTATGTATCCTGACATCCCATAATATGATCAATGTATGAACCCACGTGTCTGTATGTATCCTGACATCCCATAATATGATCAGTGTGTATGAACCCTTGTGTCTGTATGCATCCTGACATCCCATAATATGATCAGTGTGTATGAACCCACGTGTCTGTATGTATCCTGACATCCCATAATATGATCAGTGTGTATGAACCCATGTGTCTGTATGTATCCTGACATCCCATAATATGATCAGTGTGTATGAACCCACGTGTCTGTATGTATCCTGACATCCCATAATGTGATCAGTGTGTATGAACCCACGTGTCTGTATGTATCCTGACATCCCATAATATCATCAGTGTGTATAAACCCACGTGTCTGTATGCATCCTGACATCCCATAATATGATCAGTGTATGAACCCACGTGTCTGTATGCATCCTGACATCCCATAATATGATCAGTGTGTATGAACCCATGTGTCTGTATGTATCCTGACATCCCATAATATGATCAATGTATGAACCCACGTGTCTGTATGTATCCTGACATCCCATAATATGATCAGTGTGTATGAACCCACGTGTCTGTATGTATCCTGACATCCCATAATGTGATCAGTGTATGAACCCACATGTCTGTATGCATCCTGACATCCCATAATATGATCAGTGTATGAACCCACGTGTCTGTATGCATCCTGACATCCCATAATATGATCAGTGTGTATGAACCCTTGTGTCTGTATGTATCCTGACATCCCATAATATGATCAGTGTGTATGAACCCTTGTGTCTGTATGCATCCTGACATCCCATAATATGATCAGTGTGTATGAACCCACGTGTCTGTATGTATCCTGACATCCCATAATATGATCAGTGTGTATGAACCCACGTGTCTGTATGTATCCTGACATCCCATAATATCATCAGTGTGTATGAACCCACGTGTCTGTATGCATCCTGACATCCCATAATGTGATCAGTGTATGAACCCACATGTCTGTATGCATCCTGACATCCCATAATATGATCAGTGTATGAACCCACGTGTCTGTATGCATCCTGACATCCCATAATATCATCAGTGTGTATGAACCCACGTGTCTGTATGCATCCTGACATCCCATAATGTGATCAGTGTATGAACCCACATGTCTGTATGCATCCTGACATCCCATAATATGATCAGTGTGTATGAACCCACATGTCTGTATGCATCCTGACATCCCATAATGTGATCAGTGTATGAACCCACATGTCTGTATGCATCCTGACATCCCATAATATGATCAGTGTATGAACCCTTGTGTCTGTATGTATCCTGACATCCCATAATATGATCAGTGTGTATGAACCCACGTGTCTGTATGCATCCTGACATCCCATAATATGATCAGTGTGTATGAACCCTTGTGTCTGTATGTATCCTGACATCCCATAATATGATCAGTGTGTATGAACCCTTGTGTCTGTATGCATCCTGACATCCCATAATATGATCAGTGTGTATGAACCAATGTGTCTGTATGTATCCTGACATCCCATAATATGATCAGTGTGTATGAACCCTTGTGTCTGTATGCATCCTGACATCCCATAATATGATCAGTGTGTATGAAACCTTGTGTCTGTATGTATCCTGACATCCCATAATATGATCAGTGTGTATGAACCCTTGTGTCTGTATGTATCCTGACATCCCATAATATGATCAGTGTGTATGAAACCTTGTGTCTGTATGTATCCTGACATCCCATAATATGATCAGTGTGTATGAACCCTTGTGTCTGTATGCATCCTGACATCCCATAATATGATCAGTGTGTATGAACCCTTGTGTCTGTATACATCCTGACATCCCATAATATGATCAGTGTGTATGAACCAATGTGTCTGTATGTATCCTGACATCCCATAATATGATCAATGTATGAACCCTTGTGTCTGTATGCATCCTGACATCCCATAATGTGATCAGTGTGTATGAACCCTTGTGTCTGTATGCATCCTGACATCCCATAATATGATCAGTGTGTATGAACCCACATGTCTGTATGCATCCTGACATCCCATAATATGATCAGTGTGTATGAACCCTTGTGTCTGTATGCATCCTGACATCCCATAATATGATCAGTGTGTATGAACCCACGTGTCTGTATGCATCCTGACATCTCATAATATGATCAGTGTGTATGAACCCACGTGTCTGTATGTATCCTGACATCCCATAATATGATCAGTGTGTATGAACTCTTGTGTCTGTATGCATCCTGACATCCCATAATATGATCAGTGTGTATGAACCCACGTGTCTGTAT
Organism: Phyllobates terribilis; assembly: GCF_046119375.1. Taxonomy (NCBI): domain Eukaryota; kingdom Metazoa; phylum Chordata; class Amphibia; order Anura; family Dendrobatidae; genus Phyllobates; species Phyllobates terribilis. Next base: position 18,383,886 of record NW_027362763.1, read on the forward strand.
GCATCCTGACATCCCATAATATGATCAGTGTGTATGAACCCACGTGTCTGTATGCATCCTGACATCCCATAATATGATCAGTAGTGTGTGACCCCGTGTGTCTGTATGTATCCTGACATCCCATAATATGATCAGTGTGTATGAACCCACGTGTCTGTATGCATCCTGACATCCCATAATATGATCAGTGTGTATGAACCCATGTGTCTGTATGCATCCTGACATCCCATAATATCATCAGTGTGTATGAACCCACGTGTCTGTATGTATCCTGACATCCCATAATATGATCAGTGTGTATGAACCCTTGTGTCTGTATGTATCCTGACATCCCATAATATGATCAGTGTATGAACCCACGTGTCTGTATGTATCCTGACATCCCATAATATGATCAGTGTATGAACCCACGTGTCTGAATGCATCCTGACATCCCATAATATGATCAGTGTGTATGAACCCTTGTGTGTGTATGCATCCTGACATCCCATAATATGATCACTGTGTATGAACCCACGTGTCTGTATGCATCCTGACATCCCATAATATGATCAGTGTGTATGAACCCACGTGTCTGTATGCATCCTGACATCCCATAATGTGATCAGTGTATGAACCCACGTGTCTGTATGTATCCTGACATCCCATAATATGAACAGTGTGTATGAACCCTTGTGTCTGTATGCATCCTGACATCCCATAATATGATCAGTGTGTATGAACCCACGTGTCTGTATGCATCCTGACATCCCATAATATGATCAGTGTGTATGAACCCATGTGTCTGTATGTATCCTGACATCCCATAATATGATCAGTGTGTATGAACCCTTGTGTCTGTATGCATCCTGACATCCCATAATATGATCAGTGTATGAACCCACATGTCTGTATGTATCCTGACATCCCATAATATGATCAGTAGTGTGTGACCCCGTGTGTCTGTATGCATCCTGACATCCCATAATATGATCAGTGTGTATGAACCCACGTGTCTGTATGTATCCTGACATCCCATAATATGATCAATGTGTATGAACCCTTGTGTCTGTATGCATCCTGACATCCCATAATATGATCAGTGTGTATGAACCCTTGTGTCTGTATGTATCCTGACATCCCATAATATGATCAATGTGTATGAACCCTTGTGTCTGTATGTATCCTGACATCCCATAATATGATCAATGTGTATGAACCCTTGTGTCTGTATGCATCCTGACATCCCATAATATGATCAGTGTGTATGAACCCTTGTGTCTGTATGTATCCTGACATCCCATAATATGATCAGTGTATGAACCCACGTGTCTGTATGCATCCTGACATCCCATAATATGATCAGTGTGTATGAACCCACGTGTCTGTATGCATCCTGACATCCCATAATATGATCAGTGTGTATGAACCCTTGTGTCTGTATGCATCCTGACATCCCATAATATGATCAGTGTGTATGAACCCACGTGTCTGTATGTATCCTGACATCCCATAATATGATCAGTGTGTATGAACCCACGTGTCTGTATGCATCCTGACATCCCATAATATGATCAGTGTGTATGAACCCTTGTGTCTGTATGTATCCTGACATCCCATAATATGATCAGTGTATGAACCCACGTGTGTGTATGCATCCTGACATCCCATAATATGATCAGTGTGTATGAACCCACGTGTCTGTATGCATCCTGACATCCCATAATATGATCAGTGTGTATGAACCCTTGTGTCTGTATGCATCCTGACATCCCATAATATGATCAGTGTGTATGAACCCACGTGTCTGTATGTATCCTGACATCCCATAATATGATCAGTGTGTATGAACCCACGTGTCTGTATGCATCCTGACATCCCATAATATGATCAGTGTGTATGAACCCTTGTGTCTGTATGTATCCTGACATCCCATAATATGATCAGTGTGTATGAACCCACGTGTCTGTATGCATCCTGACATCCCATAATATGATCAGTGTGTATGAACCCTTGTGTCTGTATGTATCCTGACATCCCATAATATGATCAGTGTGTATGAACCCACGTGTCTGTATGCATCCTGACATCCCATAATATGATCAGTGTGTATGAACCCTTGTGTCTGTATGTATCCTGACATCCCATAATATGATCAGTGTGTATGAACCCACGTGTCTGTATGCATCCTGACATCCCATAATATGATCAGTGTGTATGAACCCACGTGTCTGTATGTATCCTGACATCCCATAATATGATCAGTGTGTATGAACCCACGTGTCTGTATGCATCCTGACATCCCATAATATGATCAGTGTGTATGAACCCACGTGTCTGTATGCATCCTGACATCCCATAATATGATCAGTGTGTATGAACCCTTGTGTCTGTATGCATCCTGACATCCCATAATATGATCAGTGTGTATGAACCCTTGTGTCTGTATGTATCCTGACATCCCATAATATGATCAGTGTGTATGAACCCACGTGTCTGTATGCATCCTGACATCCCATAATATGATCAGTGTGTATGAACCCTTGTGTCTGTATGCATCCTGACATCCCATAATATGATCAGTGTGTATGAACCCACGTGTCTGTATGTATCCTGACATCCCATAATATGATCAGTGTGTATGAACCCACGTGTCTGTATGCATCCTGACATCCCATAATATGATCATTGTATGAACCCACGTGTCTGTATGCATCCTGACATCCCAGAATATGATCAGTGTATGAACCCACGTGTCTGTATGCATCCTGACATCCCATAATGTGATCAGTGTGTATGAACCCACGTGTCTGTATGTATCCTGACATCCCATAATATGATCAGTGTGTATGAACCCACGTGTCTGTATGCATCCTGACATCCCATAATATGATCAGTGTGTATGAACCCTTGTGTCTGTATGCATCCTGACATCCCATAATATGATCAGTGTGTATGAACCCACGTGTCTGTATGTATCCTGACATCCCATAACATGATCAGTGTGTATGAACCCACGTGTCTGTATGTATCCTGACATCCCATAATATCATCAGTGTGTATGAACCCACGTGTCTGTATGCATCCTGACATCCCATAATATGATCAGTGTGTATGAACCCACGTGTCTGTATGTATCCTGACATCCCATAATATGATCAGTGTGTATGAACCCACGTGTCTGTATGCATCCTGACATCCCATAATATGATCAGTGTGTATGAACCCACGTGTCTGTATGTATCCTGACATCCCATAATATGATCAGTGTGTATGAACCCTTGTGTCTGTATGCATCCTGACATCCCATAATATGATCAGTGTGTATGAACCCTTGTGTGTGTATGCATCCTGACATCCCATAATATGATCAGTGTGTATGAACCCACGTGTCTGTATGTATCCTGACATCCCATAATATGATCAGTGTGTATGAACCCACGTGTCTGTATGCATCCTGACATCCCATAATATGATCAGTGTGTATGAACCCTTGTGTGTGTATGCATCTTGACATCCCATAATATGATCAGTGTGTATGAACCCACGTGTCTGTATGCATCCTGACATCCCATAATATGATCAGTGTGTATGAACCCTTGTGTCTGTATGCATCCTGACATCCCATAATATGATCAGTGTGTATGAACCCTTGTTTGTGTATGCATCCTGACATCCCATAATATGATCAGTGTGTATGAACCCACGTGTCTGTATGTATCCTGACATCCCATAATATGATCAGTGTGTATGAACCCTTGTGTCTGTATGTATCCTGACATCCCATAATATGATCAGTGTATGAACCCTTGTGTCTGTATGCATCCTGACATCCCATAATATGATCAGTGTGTATGAACCCACGTGTCTGTATGCATCCTGACATCCCATAATGTGATCAGTGTGTATGAACCCACGTGTCTGTATGCATCCTGACATCCCATAATATGATCAGTGTGTATGAACCCACGTGTCTGTATGCATCCTGACATCCCATAATATGATCAGTGTATGAACCCTTGTGTCTGTATGCATCCTGACATCCCATAATATGATCAGTGTGTATGAACCCACGTGTCTGTATGCATCCTGACATCCCATAATGTGATCAGTGTGTATGAACCCACGTGTCTGTATGTATCCTGACATCCCATAATATGATCAGTGTGTATGAACCCTTGTGTCTGTATGCATCCTGACATCCCATAATATGATCAGTGTATGAACCCTTGTGTCTGTATGCATCCTGACATCCCATAATATGATCACTGTGTATGAACCCTTGTGTCTGTATGCATCCTGACATCCCATAATATGATCAGTGTGTATGAACCCTTGTGTCTGTATGCATCCTGACATCCCATAATATGATCAGTGTGTATGAACCCTTGTGTGTGTATGCATCCTGACATCCCATAATATGATCAGTGTGTATGAACCCACGTGTCTGTATGTATCCTGACATCCCATAATATGATCAGTGTGTATGAACCCTTGTGTCTGTATGCATCCTGACATCCCATAATATGATCAGTGTATGAACCCTTGTGTCTGTATGCATCCTGACATCCCATAATATGATCAGTGTGTATGAACCCACGTGTCTGTATGCATCCTGACATCCCATAATATGATCACTGTGTATGAACCCACGTGTCTGTATGCATCCTGACATCCCATAATGTGATCAGTGTGTATGAACCCACGTGTCTGTATGCATCCTGACATCCCATAATATGATCAGTGTATGAACCCATGTGTCTGTATGTATCCTGACATCCCATAATATGATCAGTGTGTATGAACCCTTGTGTCTGTATGCATCCTGACATCCCATAATATGATCAGTGTATGAACCCACATGTCTGTATGCATCCTGACATCCCATAATATGATCAGTGTGTATGAACCCACATGTCTGTATGCATCCTGACATCCCATAATATGATCAGTGTGTATGAACCCACGTGTCTGTATGCATCCTGACATCCCATAATATGATCAGTGTGTATGAACCCTTGTGTCTGTATGCATCCTGACATCCCATAATATGATCAGTGTGTATGAACCCACGTGTCTGTATGCATCCTGACATCCCATAATATGATCAGTGTGTATGAACCCTTGTGTCTGTATGCATCCTGACATCCCATAATATGATCAGTGTGTATGAACCCACGTGTCTGTATGTATCCTCACATCCCATAATATGATCAGTGTGTATGAACCCACGTGTCTGTATGTATCCTGACATCCCATAATATGATCAGTGTGTATGAACCCTTGTGTCTGTATGTATCCTGACATCCCATAATATGATCAGTGTGTATGAACCCACGTGTCTGTATGTATCCTGACATCCCATAATATGATCAGTGTGTATGAACCCACCTGTCTGTATGCATCCTGACATCCCATAATATGATCAGTGTGTATGAACCCTTGTGTCTGTATGCATCCTGACATCCCATAATATGATCAGTGTGTATGAACCCACGTGTCTGTATGCATCCTGACATCCCATAATATGATCAGTGTGTATGAACCCTTGTGTCTGTATGCATCCTGACATCCCATAATATGATCAGTGTGTATGAACCCACGTGTCTGTATGCATCCTGACATCCCATAATATGATCAGTGTGTATGAACCCTTGTGTCTGTATGTATCCTGACATCCCATAATATGATCAGTGTATGAACCCACGTGTCTGTATGTATCCTGACATCCCATAATATGATCAGTGTATGAACCCACGTGTCTGTATGCATCCTGACATCCCATAATATGATCAGTGTATGAACCCACGTGTCTGTATGCATCCTGACATCCCATAATGTGATCAGTGTGTATGAACCCACGTGTCTGTATGTATCCTGACATCCCATAATATGATCAATGTATGAACCCACGTGTCTGTATGCATCCTGACATCCCATAATATGATCAGTGTATGAACCCTTGTGTCTGTATGCATCCTGACATCCCATAATGTGATCAGTGTGTATGAACCCACGTGTCTGTATGTATCCTGACATCCCATAATATGATCAGTGTATGAACCCACATGTCTGTATGCATCCTGACATCCCATAATATGATCAGTGTGTATGAACCCTTGTGTCTGTATGCATCCTGACATCCCATAATATGATCAGTGTGTATGAACCCACGTGTCTGTATGCATCCTGACATCCCATAATATGATCAGTGTATGAACCCACGTGTCTGTATGCATCCTGACATCCCATAATATGATCAGTGTATGAACCCACGTGTCTGTATGCATCCTGACATCCCATAATGTGATCAGTGTGTATGAACCCACGTGTCTGTATGTATCCTGACATCCCATAATATGATCAGTGTATGAACCCACATGTCTGTATGCATCCTGACATCCCATAATATGATCAGTGTGTATGAACCCTTGTGTCTGTATGTATCCTGACATCCCATAATATGATCAGTGTGTATGAACCCTTGTGTCTGTATGCATCCTGACATCCCATAATATGATCAGTGTGTATGAACCCTTGTGTGTGTATGCATCCTGACATCCCATAATATGATCAGTGTGTATGAACCCACGTGTCTGTATGTATCCTGACATCCCATAATATGATCAGTGTGTATGAACCCACGTGTCTGTATGCATCCTGACATCCCATAATATGATCAGTGTGTATGAACCCTTGTGTGTGTATGCATCTTGACATCCCATAATATGATCAGTGTGTATGAACCCACGTGTCTGTATGCATCCTGACATCCCATAATATGATCAGTGTGTATGAACCCTTGTGTCTGTATGCATCCTGACATCCCATAATATGATCAGTGTGTATGAACCCTTGTGTGTGTATGCATCCTGACATCCCATAATATGATCAGTGTGTATGAACCCACGTGTCTGTATGTATCCTGACATCCCATAATATGATCAGTGTATGAACCCTTGTGTCTGTATGCATCCTGACATCCCATAATATGATCAGTGTGTATGAACCCACGTGTCTGTATGCATCCTGACATCCCATAATGTGATCAGTGTGTATGAACCCACGTGTCTGTATGCATCCTGACATCCCATAATATGATCAGTGTATGAACCCACGTGTCTGTATGCATCCTGACATCCCATAATATGATCAGTGTATGAACCCACGTGTCTGTATGCATCCTGACATCCCATAATATGATCAGTGTATGAACCCACGTGTCTGTATGTATCCTGACATCCCATAATATGATCAGTGTGTATGAACCCTTGTGTCTGTATGCATCCTGACATCCCATAATATGATCAGTGTATGAACCCTTGTGTCTGTATGTATCCTGACATCCCATAATATGATCAGTGTATGAACCCACGTGTCTGTATGCATCCTGACATCCCATAATATGATCACTGTGTATGAACCCTTGTGTCTGTATGCATCCTGACATCCCATAATATGATCACTGTGTATGAACCCACGTGTCTGTATGCATCCTGACATCCCATAATATGATCAGTGTGTATGAACCCTTGTGTCTGTATGTATCCTGACATCCCATAATATGATCAATGTGTATGAACCCTTGTGTCTGTATGTATCCTGACATCCCATAATATGATCAATGTGTATGAACCCTTGTGTCTGTATGCATCCTGACATCCCATAATATGATCAGTGTGTATGAACCCTTGTGTCTGTATGTATCCTGACATCCCATAATATGATCAGTGTATGAACCCACGTGTCTGTATGTATCCTGACATCCCATAATATGATCAGTGTGTATGAACCCACGTGTCTGTATGCATCCTGACATCCCATAATATGATCAGTGTGTATGAACCCTTGTGTCTGTATGTATCCTGACATCCCATAATATGATCAGTGTGTATGAACCCACGTGTCTGTATGCATCCTGACATCCCATAATATGATCAGTGTGTATGAACCCACGTGTCTGTATGTATCCTGACATCCCATAATATGATCAGTGTGTATGAACCCACGTGTCTGTATGCATCCTGACATCCCATAATATGATCAGTGTGTATGAACCCACGTGTCTGTATGTATCCTGACATCCCATAATATGATCAGTGTGTATGAACCCACGTGTCTGTATGTATCCTGACATCCCATAATATGATCAGTGTGTATGAACCCACGTGTCTGTATGCATCCTGACATCCCATAATATGATCAGTGTGTATGAACCCACGTGTCTGTATGCATCCTGACATCCCATAATATGATCAGTGTGTATGAACCCTTGTGTCTGTATGCATCCTGACATCCCATAATATGATCAGTGTATGAACCCTTGTGTCTGTATGCATCCTGACATCCCATAATATGATCAGTGTGTATGAACCCACGTGTCTGTATGCATCCTGACATCCCATAATGTGATCAGTGTGTATGAACCCACGTGTCTGTATGCATCCTGACATCCCATAATATGATCAGTGTATGAACCCACGTGTCTGTATGCATCCTGACATCCCATAATATGATCAGTGTATGAACCCACGTGTCTGTATGCATCCTGACATCCCATAATATGATCAGTGTGTATGAACCCTTGTGTCTGTATGTATCCTGACATCCCATAATATGATCAGTGTATGAACCCACGTGTCTGTATGCATCCTGACATCCCATAATATGATCACTATGTATGAACCCTTGTGTCTGTATGCATCCTGACATCCCATAATATGATCACTGTGTATGAACCCACGTGTCTGTATGCATCCTGACATCCCATGATATGATCAGTGTGTATGAACCCTTGTGTCTGTATGTATCCTGACATCCCATAATATGATCAATGTGTATGAACCCTTGTGTCTGTATGTATCCTGACATCCCATAATATGATCAATGTGTATGAACCCTTGTGTCTGTATGCATCCTGACATCCCATAATATGATCAGTGTGTATGAACCCTTGTGTCTGTATGTATCCTGACATCCCATAATATGATCAGTGTATGAACCCACGTGTCTGTATGTATCCTGACATCCCATAATATGATCAGTGTGTATGAACCCACGTGTCTGTATGCATCCTGACATCCCATAATATGATCAGTGTGTATGAACCCTTGTGTCTGTATGCATCCTGACATCCCATAATATGATCAGTGTGTATGAACCCACGTGTCTGTATGCATCCTGACATCCCATAATATGATCAGTGTGTATGAACCCACGTGTCTGTATGCATCCTGACATCCCATAATATGATCAGTGTGTATGAACCCACGTGTCTGTATGTATCCTGACATCCCATAATATGATCAGTGTGTATGAACCCACGTGTCTGTATGCATCCTGACATCCCATAATATGATCAGTGTGTATGAACCCTTGTGTCTGTATGTATCCTGACATCCCATAATATGATCAGTGTGTATGAACCCACGTGTCTGTATGCATCCTGACATCCCATAATATGATCAGTGTGTATGAACCCACGTGTCTGTATGCATCCTGACATCCCATAATATGATCAGTGTGTATGAACCCTTGTGTCTGTATGCATCCTGACATCCCATAATATGATCAGTGTGTATGAACCCTTGTGTCTGTATGTATCCTGACATCCCATAATATGATCAGTGTATGAACCCACGTGTCTGTATGTATCCTGACATCCCATAATATGATCAGTGTATGAACCCACGTGTCTGTATGCATCCTGACATCCCATAATATGATCAGTGTATGAACCCACGTGTCTGTATGCATCCTGACATCCCATAATGTGATCAGTGTGTATGAACCCACGTGTCTGTATGTATCCTGACATCCCATAATATGATCAATGTATGAACCCACGTGTCTGTATGCATCCTGACATCCCATAATATGATCAGTGTATGAACCCTTGTGTCTGTATGCATCCTGACATCCCATAATGTGATCAGTGTGTATGAACCCACGTGTCTGTATGTATCCTGACATCCCATAATATGATCAGTGTATGAACCCACATGTCTGTATGCATCCTGACATCCCATAATATGATCAGTGTGTATGAACCCACGTGTCTGTATGCATCCTGACATCCCATAATATGATCAGTGTGTATGAACCCACGTGTCTGTATGCATCCTGACATCCCATAATATGATCAGTGTATGAACCCACGTGTCTGTATGCATCCTGACATCCCATAATATGATCATTGTATGAACCCACGTGTCTGTATGCATCCTGACATCCCATAATGTGATCAGTGTGTATGAACCCACGTGTCTGTATGTATCCTGACATCCCATAATATGATCAGTGTATGAACCCACATGTCTGTATGCATCCTGACATCCCATAATATGATCAGTGTGTATGAACCCTTGTGTCTGTATGTATCCTGACATCCCATAATATGATCAGTGTGTATGAACCCACGTGTCTGTATGCATCCTGACATCCCATAATATGATCAGTGTGTATGAACCCACGTGTCTGTATGCATCCTGACATCCCATAATATGATCAGTGTGTATGAACCCACGTGTCTGTATGTATCCTGACATCCCATAATATGATCAGTGTGTATGAACCCACGTGTCTGTATGTATCCTGACATCCCATAATATGATCAGTGTGTATGAACCCACGTGTCTGTATGTATCCTGACATCCCATAATATGATCAGTGTGTATGAACCCACGTGTCTGTATGTATCCTGACATCCCATAATATGATCAGTGTGTATGAACCCTTGTGTCTGTATGCATCCTGACATCCCATAATATGATCAGTGTGTATGAACCTTTGTGTGTGTATGCATCCTGACATCCCATAATATGATCAGTGTGTATGAACCCACGTGTCTGTATGTATCCTGACATCCCATAATATGATCAGTGTGTATGAACCCACGTGTCTGTATGCATCCTGACATCCCATAATATGATCAGTGTGTATGAACCCTTGTGTCTGTATGCATCCTGACATCCCATAATATGATCAGTGTGTATGAACCCTTGTGTGTGTATGCATCCTGACATCCCATAATATGATCAGTGTGTATGAACCCACGTGTCTGTATGTATCCTGACATCCCATAATATGATCAGTGTGTATGAACCCTTGTGTCTGTATGCATCCTGACATCCCATAATATGATCAGTGTATGAACCCTTGTGTCTGTATGCATCCTGACATCCCATAATATGATCAGTGTGTATGAACCCACGTGTCTGTATGCATCCTGACATCCCATAATATGATCAGTGTGTATGAACCCACGTGTCTGTATGTATCCTGACATCCCATAATATGATCAGTGTGTATGAACCCTTGTGTCTGTATGCATCCTGACATCCCATAATATGATCAGTGTATGAACCCTTGTGTCTGTATGCATCCTGACATCCCATAATATGATCACTGTGTATGAACCCACGTGTCTGTATGCATCCTGACATCCCATAATGTGATCAGTGTGTATGAACCCACGTGTCTGTATGCATCCTGACATCCCATAATATGATCAGTGTATGAACCCATGTGTCTGTATGTATGCTGACATCCCATAATATGATCAGTGTGTATGAACCCTTGTGTCTGTATGCATCCTGACATCCCATAATATGATCAGTGTATGAACCCACATGTCTGTATGCATCCTGACATCCCATAATATGATCAGTGTGTATGAACCCACATGTCTGTATGCATCCTGACATCCCATAATATGATCAGTGTGTATGAACCCACGTGTCTGTATGCATCCTGACATCCCATAATATGATCAGTGTGTATGAACCCTTGTGTCTGTATGCATCCTGACATCCCATAATATGATCAGTGTGTATGAACCCACGTGTCTGTATGCATCCTGACATCCCATAATATGATCAGTGTGTATGAACCCGTGTGTCTGTATGCATCCTGACATCCCATAATATGATCAGTGTGTATGAACCCACGTGTCTGTATGTATCCTCACATCCCATAATATGATCAGTGTGTATGAACCCTTGTGTCTGTATGCATCCTCACATCCCATAATATGATCAGTGTGTATGAACCCTTGTGTCTGTATGCATCCTGACATCCCATAATATGATCAGTGTATGAACCCACGTGTCTGTATGTATCCTGACATCCCATAATATGATCAGTGTATGAACCCACGTGTCTGTATGCATCCTGACATCCCATAATATGATCAGTGTATGAACCCACGTGTCTGTATGTATCCTGACATCCCATAATATGATCATTGTGTATGAACCCTTGTGTCTGTATGCATCCTGACATCCCATAATGTGATCAGTGTGTATGAACCCACGTGTCTGTATGTATCCTGACATCCAATAATATGATCAATGTATGAACCCACGTGTCTGTATGCATCCTGACATCCCATAATATGATCAGTGTATGAACCCTTGTGTCTGTATGCATCCTGACATCCCATAATGTGATCAGTGTGTATGAACCCACGTGTCTGTATGTATCCTGACATCCCATAATATGATCAGTGTATGAACCCACATGTCTGTATGCATCCTGACATCCCATAATATGATCAGTGTGTATGAACCCACGTGTCTGTATGCATCCTGACATCCCATAATATGATCAGTGTGTATGAACCCACGTGTCTGTATGCATCCTGACATCCCATAATATGATCAGTGTATGAACCCACGTGTCTGTATGCATCCTGACATCCCATAATATGATCAGTGTATGAACCCACGTGTCTGTATGCATCCTGACATCCCATAATGTGATCAGTGTGTATGAACCCACGTGTCTGTATGTATCCTGACATCCCATAATATGATCAGTGTATGAACCCACATGTCTGTCTGCATCCTGACATCCCATAATATGATCAGTGTGTATGAACCCTTGTGTCTGTATGTATCCTGACATCCCATAATATGATCAGTGTGTATGAACCCGTGTGTCTGTATGCATCCTGACATCCCATAATATGATCAGTGTGTATGAACCCACGTGTCTGTATGTATCCTGACATCCCATAATATGATCAGTGTGTATGAACCCACGTGTCTGTATGTATCCTGACATCCCATAATATGATCAGTGTGTATGAACCCACGTGTCTGTATGCATCCTGACATCCCATAATATGATCAGTGTGTATGAACCCACGTGTCTGTATGTATCCTGACATCCCATAATATGATCAGTGTGTATGAACCCTTGTGTCTGTATGCATCCTGACATCCCATAATATGATCAGTGTGTATGAACCCTTGTGTGTGTATGCATCCTGACATCCCATAATATGATCAGTGTGTATGAACCCACGTGTCTGTATGTATCCTGACATCCCATAATATGATCAGTGTGTATGAACCCACGTGTCTCTATGCATCCTGACATCCCATAATATGATCAGTGTGTATGAACCCTTGTGTGTGTATGCATCTTGACATCCCATAATATGATCAGTGTGTATGAACCCACGTGTCTGTATGCATCCTGACATCCCATAATATGATCAGTGTGTATGAACCCTTGTGTCTGTATGCATCCTGACATCCCATAATATGATCAGTGTGTATGAACCCTTGTGTGTGTATGCATCCTGACATCCCATAATATGATCAGTGTGTATGAACCCACGTGTCTGTATGTATCCTGACATCCCATAATATGATCAGTGTGTATGAACCCTTGTGTCTGTATGCATCCTGACATCCCATAATATGATCAGTGTATGAACCCTTGTGTCTGTATGCATCCTGACATCCCATAATATGATCAGTGTGTATGAACCCACGTGTCTATATGCATCCTGACATTCCATAATGTGATCAGTGTGTATGAACCCACGTGTCTGTATGTATCCTGACATCCCATAATATGATCAGTGTGTATGAACCCTTGTGTCTGTATGCATCCTGACATCCCATAATATGATCAGTGTATGAACCCTTGTGTCTGTATGCATCCTGACATCCCATAATATGATCACTGTGTATGAACCCTTGTGTCTGTATGCATCCTGACATCCCATAATATGATCACTGTGTATGAACCCACGTGTCTGTATGCATCCTGACATCCCATAATGTGATCAGTGTGTATGAACCCACGTGTCTGTATGTATCCTGACATCCCATAATATGATCAGTGTGTATGAACCCACGTGTCTGTATGCATCCTGACATCCCATAATATGATCAGTGTATGAACCCATGTGTCTGTATGTATCCTGACATCCCATAATATGATCAGTGTGTATGAACCCTTGTGTCTGTATGCATCCTGACATCCCATAATATGATCAGTGTATGAACCCACATGTCTGTATGCATCCTGACATCCCATAATATGATCAGTGTGTATGAACCCACATGTCTGTATGCATCCTGACATCCCATAATATGATCAGTGTGTATGAACCCACGTGTCTGTATGCATCCTGACATCCCATAATATGATCAGTGTGTATGAACCCACGTGTCTGTATGCATCCTGACATCCCATAATATGATCAGTGTGTATGAACCCTTGTGTCTGTATGCATCCTGACATCCCATAATATGATCAGTGTGTATGAACCCACGTGTCTGTATGTATCCTCACATCCCATAATATGATCAGTGTGTATGAACCCACGTGTCTGTATGCATCCTCACATCCCATAATATGATCAGTGTGTATGAACCCTTGTGTCTGTATGCATCCTCACATCCCATAATATGATCAGTGTGTATGAACCCACGTGTCTGTATGCATCCTGACATCCCATAATATGATCAGTGTGTATGAACCCACGTGTCTGTATGCATCCTGACATCCCATAATATGATCAGTGTATGAACCCACATGTCTGTATGCATCCTGACATCCCATAGTATGATCAGTGTGTATGAACCCTTGTGTCTGTATGCATCCTGACATCCCATAATATGATCAGTGTGTATGAACCCACGTGTCTGTATGCATCCTGACATCCCATAATATGATCAGTGTGTATGAACCCACGTGTCTGTATGCATCCTGACATCCCATAATATGATCAGTGTATGAACCCACATGTCTGTATGCATCCTGACATCCCATAATATGATCAGTGTGTATGAACCCACGTGTCTGTATGTATCCTGACATCCCATAATATGATCAGTGTGTATGCACCCACGTGTCTGTATGCATCCTGACATCCCATAATATGATCAGTGTGTATGAACCCACGTGTCTGTATGCATCCTGACATCCCATAATATGATCAGTGTGTATGAACCCACGTGTCTGTATGCATCCTGACATCCCATAATGTGATCAGTGTGTATGAACCCACGTGTCTGTATGCATCCTGACATCCCATATTATGATCAGTGTGTATGAACCCTTGTGTCTGTATGCATCCTCACATCCCATAATATGATCAGTGTGTATGAACCCTTGTGTCTGTATGTATACTGACATCCCATAATATGATCAGTGTGTATGAACCCACGTGTCTGTATGCATCCTGACATCCCATAATATGATCAGTGTATGAACCCTTGTGTCTGTATGTATCCTGACATCCCATAATATGATCAGTGTGTATGAACCCACGTGTCTGTATGTATCCTGACATCCCATAATATGATCAGTAGTGTGTGACCCCGTGTGTCTGTATGCATCCTGACATCCCATAATATGATCAGTGTGTATGAACCCACGTGTCTGTATGTATCCTGACATCCCATAATATGATCAGTGTGTATGAACCCACGTGTCTGTATGTATCCTGACATCCCATAATATGATCAGTGTGTATGAACCCACGTGTCTGTATGCATCCTGACATCCCATAATATGATCAGTGTGTATGAACCCTTGTGTCTGTATGTATCTTGACATCCCATAATATCATCAGTGTGTATGAACCCACGTGTCTGTATGCATCCTGACATCCCATAATATGATCAGTGTATGAACCCTTGTGTCTGTATGTATCCTGACATCCCATAATATGATCAGTGTGTATGAACGCTTGTGTCTGTATGCATCCTGACATCCCATAATATGATCAGTGTGTATGAACCCACGTGTCTGTATGTATCCTGACATCCCATAATATGATCAGTGTGTATGAACCCACGTGTCTGTATGTATCCTGACATCCCATAATATGATCAGTGTGTATGAACCCACGTGTCTGTATGCATCCTGACATCCCATAATATGATCAGTGTGTATGAACGCTTGTGTCTGTATGCATCCTGACATCCCATAATATGATCAGTGTGTATGAACCCACATGTCTGTATGCATCCTGACATCCCATAATATGATCAGTGTGTATGAACCCACGTGTCTGTATGCATCCTGACATCCCATAATATGATCAATGTGTATGAACCCACGTGTCTGTATGTATCCTGACATCCCATAATATGATCAGTGTGTATGAACCCTTGTGTCTGTATGCATCCTGACATCCCATAATATGATCAGTGTATGAACCCCCGTGTCTGTATGCATCCTGACATCCCATAATATGATCAGTGTATGAACCCACATGTCTGTATGCATCCTGACATCCCATAATATGATCAGTGTGTATGAACCCACGTGTCTGTATGCATCCTGACATCCCATAATATGATCAGTGTGTATGAACCCTTGTGTCTGTATGCATCCTGACATCCCATAATATGATCAGTGTGTATGAACCCACGTGTCTGTATGCATCCTGACATCCCATAATATGATCACTGTGTATGAACCCACGTGTCTGTATGCATCCTGACATCCCATAATATGATCAGTGTGTATGAACCCACGTGTCTGTATGCATCCTGACATCCCATAATATGATCAGTGTGTATGAACCCACGTGTCTGTATGCATCCTGACATCCCATAATATGATCAGTGTGTGTGAACCCACGTGTCTGTATGCATCCTGACATCCCATAATATGATCAGTGTGTATGAACCTTTGTGTCTGTATGCATCCTGACATCCCATAATGTGATCAGTGTATGAACCCACGTGTCTGTATGCATCCTGACATCCCATAATATGATCAGTGTGTATGAACCCACGTGTCTGTATGCATCCTGACATCCCATAATATGATCAGTGTGTATGAACCCTTGTGACTGTATGCATCCTGACATCCCATAATATGATCAGTGTGTATGAACCCACGTGTCTGTATGTATCCTGACATCCCATAATATGATCAGTGTGTATGAACCCATGTGTCTGTATGCATGCTGACATCCCATAATATGATCAGTGTGTATGAACCCACGTGTCTGTATGCATCCTGACATCCCATAATATGATCAGTGTGTATGAACCCTTGTGTCTGTATGCATGCTGACATCCCATAATATGATCAATGTGTATGAACCCATGTGTCTGTATGCATGCTGACATCCCATAATATGATCAGTGTGTATGAACCCACGTGTCTGTATGCATGCTGACATCCCATAATATGATCAGTGTGTATGAACCCACGTGTCCGTATGTATCCTGACATCCCATAATATGATCAATGTATGAACCCTTGTGTCTGTATGCATCCTGACATCCCATAATGTGATCAGTGTGTATGCACCCACGTGTCTGTATGCATCCTGACATCCCATAATATGATCAGTGTGTATGAACCCTTGTGTCTGTATGTATCCTGACATCCCATAATATGATCAGTGTGTATGAACCCACGTGTCTGTATGTATCCTGACATCCCATAATATCATCAGTGTGTATGAACCCTTGTGTCTGTATGCATCCGGACATCCCATAATATGATCAGTGTGTATGAACCCACGTGTCTGTATGCATCCTGACATCCCATAATATGATCAGTGTATGAACCCTTGTGTCTGTATGTATCCTGACATCCCATAATATGATCAATGTATGAACCCACGTGTCTGTATGTATCCTGACATCCCATAATATCATCAGTGTGTATGAACCCTTGTGTCTGTATGTATCCTGACATCCCATAATATGATCAGTGTGTATGAACCCTTGTGTCTGTATGCATCCTGACATCCCATAATATGATCAGTGTGTATGAACCCACGTGTCTGTATGCATCCTGACATCCCATAATATGATCAGTGTGTATGAACCCACGTGTCTGTATGTATCCTGACATCCCATAATATGATCAGTGTGTATGAACCCACGTGTCTGTATGTATCCTGACATCCCATAATATGATCAGTGTGTATGAACCCACGTGTCTGTATGCATCCTGACATCCCATAATATGATCAGTGTGTATGAACCCACGTGTCTGTATGTATCCTGACATCCCATAATATGATCAGTGTGTATGAACCCTTGTCTGTATGCATCCTGACATCCCATAATATGATCAGTGTATGAACCCACGTGTCTGTATGTATCCTGACATCCCATAATATGATCAGTGTGTATGAACCCACGTGTCTGTATGCATCCTGACATCCCATAATATGATCAGTGTGTATGAACCCTTGTGTGTGTATGCATCCTGACATCCCATAATGTGATCAGTGTGTATGAACCCTTGTGTCTGTATGCATCCTGACATCCCATAATATGATCAGTGTGTATGAACCCTTGTGTGTGTATGCATCCTGACATCCCATAATATGATCAGTGTGTATGAACCCTTGTGTCTGTATGCATCCTGACATCCCATAATATGATCAGTGTGTATGAACCCACGTGTCTGTATGCATCCTGACATCCCATAATATGATCAGTGTGTATGAACCCTTGTGTGTGTATGCATCCTGACATCCCATAATATGATCAGTGTGTATGAACCCTTGTGTCTGTATGCATCCTGACATCCCATAATATGATCAGTGTGTATGAACCCACGTGTCTGTATGCATCCTGACATCCCATAATATGATCAGTGTGTATGAACCCATGTGTCTGTATGTATCCTGACATCCCATAATATGATCACTGTGTATGAACCCACGTGTCTGTATGCATCCTGACATCCCATAATGTGATCAGTGTGTATGAACCCACGTGTCTGTATGCATCCTGACATCCCATAATATGATCAGCGTGTATGAACCCTTGTGTCTGTATGTATCCTGACATCCCATAATATGATCACTGTGTATGAACCCTTGTGTCTGTATGCATCCTGACATCCCATAATATGATCAGTGTGTATGAACCCACGTGTCTGTATGCATCCTGACATCCCATAATATGATCAGTGTGTATGAACCCACGTGTCTGTATGCATCCTGACATCCCATAATGTGATCAGTGTGTATGAACCCACGTGTCTGTATGTATCCTGACATCCCATAATATGATCAGTGTGTATGAACCCTTGTGTCTGTATGCATCCTGACATCCCATAATATGATCAGTGTGTATGAACCCACGTGTCTGTATGCATCCTGACATCCCATAATATGATCAGTGTATGAACCCTTGTGTCTGTATGCATCCTGACATCCCATAATATGATCAGTGTGTATGAACCCTTGTGTCTGTATGCATCCTGACATCCCATAATATGATCAGTGTATGAACCCACATGTCTGTATGCATCCTGACATCCCATAATATGATCAGTGTGTATGAACCCATGTGTCTGTATGCATCCTGACATCCCATAATATGATCAGTGTGTATGAACCCTTGTGTCTGTATGCATCCTGACATCCCATAATATGATCAGTGTGTATGAACCCACGTGTCTGTATGCATCCTGACATCCCATAATATGATCAGTGTGTATGAACCCTTGTGTCTGTATGCATCCTGACATCCCATAATATGATCAGTGTGTATGAACCCACGTGTCTGTATGTATCCTCACATCCCATAATATGATCAGTGTGTATGAACCCTTGTGTCTGTATGCATCCTCACATCCCATAATATGATCAGTGTTTATGAACCCACGTGTCTGTATGCATCCTGACATCCCATAAAATGATCAGTGTGTATGAACCCACGTGTCTGTATGCATCCTGACATCCCATAATATGATCAGTGTATGAACCCACATGTCTGTATGCATCCTGACATCCCATAATATGATCAGTGTGTATGAACCCTTGTGTCTGTATGCATCCTGACATCCCATAATATGATCAGTGTGTATGAACCCACGTGTCTGTATGCATCCTGACATCCCATAATATGATCAGTGTGTATGAACCCACGTGTCTGTATGCATCCTGACATCCCATAATATGATCAGTGTGTATGAACCCACGTGTCTGTATATATCCTGACATCCCATAATATGATCAGTAGTGTGTGACCCCGTGTGTCTGTATGCATCCTGACATCCCATAATATGATCAGTGTGTATGAACCCACGTGTCTGTATGTATCCTGACATCCCATAATATGATCAGTGTGTATGAACCCACGTGTCTGTATGTATCTTGACATCCCATAATATCATCAGTGTGTGTGAACCCACGTGTCTGTATGCATCCTGACATCCCATAATATGATCAGTGTATGAACCCTTGTGTCTGTATGTATCCTGACATCCCATAATATGATCAGTGTGTATGAACGCTTGTGTCTGTATGCATCCTGACATCCCATAATATGATCAGTGTGTATGAACCCACGTGTCTGTATGTATCCTGACATCCCATAATATGATCAGTGTGTATGAACCCACGTGTCTGTATGCATCCTGACATCCCATAATATGATCAGTGTGTATGAACCCACGTGTCTGTATGTATCCTGACATCCCATAATATGATCAGTGTATGAACCCACGTGTCTGTATGTATCCTGACATCCCATAATATGATCAGTGTGTATGAACCCACGTGTCTGTATGTATCTTGACATCCCATAATATCATCAGTGTGTATGAACCCACGTGTCTGTATGCATCCTGACATCCCATAATATGATCAGTGTATGAACCCTTGTGTCTGTATGTATCCTGACATCCCATAATATGATCAGTGTGTATGAACCCTTGTGTGTGTATGCATCCTGACATCCCATAATATGATCAGTGTGTATGAACCCACGTGTCTGTATGTATCCTGACATCCCATAATATGATCAGTGTGTATGAACCCTTGTGTCTGTATGCATCCTGACATCCCATAATATGATCAGTGTGTATGAACCCTTGTGTGTCTATGCATCCTGACATCCCATAATATGATCAGTGTGTATGAACCCACGTGTCTGTATGTATCCTGACATCCCATAATATGATCAGTGTGTATGAACCCTTGTGTCTGTATG
Organism: Phyllobates terribilis; assembly: GCF_046119375.1. Lineage (NCBI taxonomy): Eukaryota > Metazoa > Chordata > Amphibia > Anura > Dendrobatidae > Phyllobates > Phyllobates terribilis. Next base: position 18,405,092 of record NW_027362763.1, read on the forward strand.
CATCCTGACATCCCATAATATGATCAGTGTGTATGAACCCATGTGTCTGTATGCATCCTGACATCCCATAATATGATCAGTGTGTATGAACCCACGTGTCTGTATGTATCCTGACATCCCATAATATGGTCAGTGTGTATGAACCCACGTGTCTATATGCATCCTGACATCCCATAATATGATCAGTGTGTATGAACCCTTGTGTCTGTATGCATCCTGACATCCCATAATATGATCACTGTGTATGAACCCACGTGTCTGTATGCATCCTGACATCCCATAATGTGATCAGTGTGTATGAACCCACGTGTCTGTATGCATCCTGACATCCCATAATATGATCAGTGTGTATGAACCCTTGTGTCTGTATGTATCCTGACATCCCATAATATGATCACTGTGTATGAACCCTTGTGTCTGTATGCATCCTGACATCCCATAATATGATCACTGTGTATGAACCCACGTGTCTGTATGCATCCTGACATCCCATAATGTGATCAGTGTGTATGAACCCACTGTCTGTATGTATCCTGACATCCCATAATATGATCAGTGTGTATGAACCCTTGTGTCTGTATGCATCCTGACATCCCATAATATGATCAGTGTGTATGAACCCTTGTGTCTGTATGCATCCTGACATCCCATAATATGATCAGTGTATGAACCCTTGTGTCTGTATGCATCCTGACATCCCATAATATGATCAGTGTGTATGAACCCTTGTGTCTGTATGTATCCTGACATCCCATAATATGATCAGTGTGTATGAACCCTTGTGTCTGTATGCATCCTGACATCCCATAATATGATCAGTGTATGAACCCTTGTGTCTGTATGCATCCTGACATCCCATAATATGATCAGTGTGTATGAACCCACGTGTCTGTATGCATCCTGACATCCCATAATATGATCAGTGTATGAACCCATGTGTCTGTATGTATCCTGACATCCCATAATATGATCAGTGTGTATGAACCCTTGTGTCTGTATGCATCCTGACATCCCATAATATGATCAGTGTATGAACCCACATGTCTGTATGCATCCTGACATCCCATAATATGATCAGTGTGTATGAACCCACGTGTCTGTATGTATCCTGACATCCCATAATATGATCAGTGTATGAACCCACATGTCTGTATGCATCCTGACATCCCATAATATGATCAGTGTATGAACCCACATGTCTGTATGCATCCTGACATCCCATAATATGATCAGTGTGTATGAACCCACGTGTCTGTGTGTATCCTGACATCCCATAATATGATCAGTGTGTATGAACCCACATGTCTGTATGCATCCTGACATCCCATAATATGATCAGTGTGTATGAACCCACGTGTCTGTATGCATCCTGACATCCCATAATATGATCAGTGTGTATGAACCCACGTGTCTGTATGTATCCTGACATCCCATAATATGATCAGTGTGTATGAACCCTTGTGTCTGTATGCATCCTCACATCCCATAATATGATCAGTGTGTATGAACCCACGTGTCTGTATGCATCCTGACATCCCATAATATGATCAGTGTGTATGAACCCTTGTGTCTGTATGCATCCTCACATCCCATAATATGATCAGTGTGTATGAACCCACGTGTCTGTATGCATCCTGACATCCGATAATATGATCAGTGTGTATGAACCCACGTGTCTGTATGCATCCTGACATCCCATAATATGATCAGTGTATGAACCCACGTGTCTGTATGTATCCTGACATCCCATAATATGATCAGTGTGTATGAACCCACGTGTCTGTATGTATCTTGACATCCCATAATATGATCAGTAGTGTGTGACCCCGTGTGTCGGTATGCATCCTGACATCCCATAATATGATCAGTGTGTATGAACCCACGTGTCTGTATGTATCCTGACATCCCATAATATGATCAGTGTGTATGAACCCACGTGTCTGTATGTATCTTGACATCCCATAATATCATCAGTGTGTATGAACCCACGTGTCTGTATGCATCCTGACATCCCATAATATGATCAGTGTATGAACCCTTGTGTCTGTATGTATCCTGACATCCCATAATATGATCAGTGTGTATGAACGCTTGTGTCTGTATGCATCCTGACATCCCATAATATGATCAGTGTGTATGAACCCACGTGTCTGTATGTATCCTGACATCCCATAATGTGATCAGTGTGTATGAACCCACGTGTCTGTATATATCCTGACATCCCATAATATGATCAGTGTGTATGAACCCTTGTGTCTGTATGTATCCTGACATCCCATAATATGATCAGTGTATGAACCCACATGTCTGTATGCATCCTGACATCCCATAATATGATCAGTGTATGAACCCACGTGTCTGTATGTATCCTGACATCCCATAATATGATCAGTGTGTATGAACCCTTGTGTCTGTATGCATCCTGACATCCCATAATATGATCAGTGTATGAACCCACGTGTCTGTATGCATCCTGACATCCCATAATATGATCAGTGTGTATGAACCCACGTGTCTGTATGCATCCTGACATCCCATAATATGATCAGTGTGTATGAACCCACGTGTCTGTATGCATCCTGACATCCCATAATATGATCAGTGTATGAACCCACATGTCTGTATGCATCCTGACATCCCATAATATGATCAGTGTGTATGAACCCACGTGTCTGTATGCATCCTGACATCCCATAATATGATCAGTGTGTATGAACCCACGTGTCTGTATGCATCCTGACATCCCATAATATGATCAGTGTGTATGAACCCACGTGTCTGTATGCATCCTGACATCCCATAATATGATCAGTGTGTGTGAACCCACGTGTCTGTATGCATCCTGACATCCCATAATATGATCAGTGTGTATGAACCCTTGTGTCTGTATGCATCCTGACATCCCATAATGTGATCAGTGTATGAACCCACGTGTCTGTATGCATCCTGACATCCCATAATATGATCAGTGTGTATGAACCCACGTGTCTGTATGCATCCTGACATCCCATAATATGATCAGTGTGTATGAACCCACGTGTCTGTATGTATCCTGACATCCCATAATATGATCAGTGTGTATGAACCCACGTGTCTGTATGCATCCTGACATCCCATAATATGATCAGTGTGTATGAACCCTTGTGTCTGTATGCATGCTGACATCCCATAATATGATCAGTGTGTATGATCCCATGTGTCTGTATGCATGCTGACATCCCATAATATGATCAGTGTGTATGAACCCACGTGTCTGTATGCATGCTGACATCCCATAATATGATCAGTGTGTATGAACCCACATGTCTGTATGTATCCTGACATCCCATAATATGATCAATGTATGAACCCTTGTGTCTGTATGCATCCTGACATCCCATAATGTGATCAGTGTGTATGAACCCACGTGTCTGTATGTATCCTGACATCCCATAATATGATCAGTGTATGAACCCACATGTCTGTATGCATCCTGACATCCCATAATATGATCAGTGTGTATGAACCCTTGTGTCTGTATGTATCCTGACATCCCATAATATGATCAGTGTGTATGAACCCACGTGTCTGTATGTATCCTGACATCCCATAATATGATCAGTGTGTATGAACCCACGTGTCTGTATGTATCCTGACATCCCATAATATGATCAGTGTGTATGAACCCTTGTGTCTGTATGCATCCTGACATCCCATAATATGATCAGTGTGTATGAACCCACGTGTCTGTATGCATCCTGACATCCCATAATGTGATCAGTGTGTATGAACCCACGTGTCTGTATGCATCCTGACATCCCATAATATGATCAGTGTGTATGAACCCTTGTGTCTGTATGTATCCTGACATCCCATAATATGATCACTGTGTATGAACCCTTGTGTCTGTATGCATCCTGACATCCCATAATATGATCACTGTGTATGAACCCACGTGTCTGTATGCATCCTGACATCCCATAATGTGATCAGTGTGTATGAACCCACGTGTCTGTATGTATCCTGACATCCCATAATATGATCAGTGTGTATGAACCCTTGTGTCTGTATGCATCCTGACATCCCATAATATGATCAGTGTATGAACCCTTGTGTCTGTATGCATCCTGACATCCCATAATATGATCAGTGTATGAACCCATGTGTCTGTATGTATCCTGACATCCCATAATATGATCAGTGTGTATGAACCCACATGTCTGTATGCATCCTGACATCCCATAATATGATCAGTGTGTATGAACCCTTGTGTCTGTATGCATCCTGACATCCCATAATATGATCAGTGTATGAACCCATGTGTCTGTATGCATCCTGACATCCCATAATATGATCAGTGTATGAACCCACATGTCTGTATGCATCCTGACATCCCATAATATGATCAGTGTGTATGAACCCACGTGTCTGTATGTATCCTGACATCCCATAATATGATCAGTGTGTATGAACCCTTGTGTCTGTATGCATCCTGACATCCCATAATATGATCAGTGTGTATGAACCCATGTGTCTGTATGCATCCTGACATCCCATAATATGATCAGTGTGTATGAACCCTTGTGTCTGTATGCATCCTGACATCCCATAATATGATCAGTGTGTATGAACCCATGTGTCTGTATGCATCCTGACATCCCATAATATGATCAGTGTGTATGAACCCTTGTGTCTGTATGCATCCTGACATCCCATAATATCATCAGTGTGTATGAACCCACGTGTCTGTATGTATCCTCACATCCCATAATATGATCAGTGTGTATGAACCCTTGTGTCTGTATGCATCCTCACATCCCATAATATGATCAGTGTGTATGAACCCACGTGTCTGTATGCATCCTGACATCCCATAATATGATCAGTGTGTATGAACCCACGTGTCTGTATGCATCCTGACATCCCATAATATGATCAGTGTATGAACCCACATGTCTGTATGCATCCTGACATCCCATAATATGATCAGTGTGTATGAACCCTTGTGTCTGTATGCATCCTGACATCCCATAATATGATCAGTGTGTATGAACCCACGTGTCTGTATGTATCCTGACATCCCATAATATGATCAGTGTGTATGAACCCTTGTGTCTGTATGCATCCTCACATCCCATAATATGATCAGTGTGTATGAACCCACGTGTCTGTATGCATCCTGACATCCCATAATATGATCAGTGTGTATGAACCCACGTGTCTGTATGCATCCTGACATCCCATAATATGATCAGTGTATGAACCCACATGTCTGTATGCATCCTGACATCCCATAATATGATCAGTGTGTATGAACCCTTGTGTCTGTATGCATCCTGACATCCCATAATATGATCAGTGTGTATGAACCCATGTGTCTGTATGTATCCTGACATCCCATAATATGATCAGTGTGTATGAACCCACGTGTCTGTATGTATCCTCACATCCCATAATATGATCAGTGTGTATGAACCCTTGTGTCTGTATGTATCCTGACATCCCATAATATGATCAGTGTGTATGAACCCACGTGTCTGTATGTATCCTCACATCCCATAATATGATCAGTGTGTATGAACCCTTGTGTCTGTATGCATCCTGACATCCCATAATATGATCAGTGTGTATGAACCCACGTGTCTGTATGCATCCTGACATCCCATAATATGATCAGTGTATGAACCCACATGTCTGTATGCATCCTGACATCCCATAATATGATCAGTGTGTATGAACCCACGTGTCTGTATGTATCCTGACATCCCATAATATGATCAGTGTGTATGCACCCACGTGTCTGTATGCATCCTGACATCCCATAATATGATCAGTGTGTATGAACCCACGTGTCTGTATGCATCCTGACATCCCATAATGTGATCAGTGTGTATGAACCCACGTGTCTGTATGCATCCTGACATCCCATAATATGATCAGTGTGTATGAACCCTTGTGTCTGTATGCATCCTCACATCCCATAATATGATCAGTGTGTATGAACCCTTGTGTCTGTATGCATCCTGACATCCCATAATATGATCAGTATGTATGAACCCACGTGTCTGTATGTATCCTGACATCCCATAATATGATCAGTGTATGAACCCTTGTGTCTGTATGCATCCTGACATCCCATAATATGATCAGTGTGTATGAACCCACGTGTCTGTATGTATCCTGACATCCCATAATATGATCAGTGTGTATGAACCCACGTGTCTGTATGCATCCTGACATCCCATAATATGATCAGTGTATGAACCCTTGTGTCTGTATGTATCCTGACATCCCATAATATGATCAGTGTGTATGAACCCACGTGTCTGTATGTATCCTGACATCCCATAATATGATCAGTGTGTATGAACCCACGTGTCTGTATGTATCCTGACATCCCATAATATGATCAGTGTGTATGAACCCACGTGTCTGTATGTATCCTGACATCCCATAATATGATCAGTGTGTATGAACCCACGTGTCTGTATGTATCTTGACATCCCATAATATCATCAGTGTGTATGAACCCACGTGTCTGTATGCATCCTGACATCCCATAATATGATCAGTGTATGAACCCTTGTGTCTGTATGTATCCTGACATCCCATAATATGATCAGTGTGTATGAACGCTTGTGTCTGTATGCATCCTGACATCCCATAATATGATCAGTATGTATGAACCCACGTGTCTGTATGTATCCTGACATCCCATAATATGATCAGTGTGTATGAACCCACATGTCTGTATGCATCCTGACATCCCATAATATGATCAGTGTGTATGAACCCACGTGTCTGTATGCATCCTGACATCCCATAATATGATCAATGTGTATGAACCCACGTGTCTGTATGTATCCTGATATCCCATAATATGATCAGTGTGTATGAACCCACGTGTCTGTATGCATCCTGACATCCCATAATATGATCAGTGTATGAACCCACGTGTCTGTATGCATCCTGACATCCCATAATATGATCAGTGTATGAACCCACATGTCTGTATGCATCCTGACATCCCATAATATGATCAGTGTGTATGAACCCACGTGTCTGTATGCATCCTGACATCCCATAATATGATCAGTGTGTATGAACCCTTGTGTCTGTATGCATCCTGACATCCCATAATATGATCAGTGTGTATGAACCCACGTGTCTGTATGCATCCTGACATCCCATAATATGATCACTGTGTATGAACCCACGTGTCTGTATGTATCCTGACATCCCATAATATGATCAGTGTGTATGAACCCACGTGTCTGTATGCATCCTGACATCCCATAATATGATCAGTGTGTATGAACCCACGTGTCTGTATGCATCCTGACATCCCATAATATGATCAGTGTGTGTGAACCCACGTGTCTGTATGCATCCTGACATCCCATAATATGATCAGTGTGTATGAACCCTTGTGTCTTTATGCATCCTGACATCCCATAATATGATCAGTGTATGAACCCACGTGTCTATATGCATCCTGACATCCCATAATATGATCAGTGTGTATGAACCCACATGTCTGTATGCATCCTGACATCCCATAATATGATCAGTGTGTATGAACCCACGTGTCTGTATGCATCCTGACATCCCATAATATGATCAGTGTGTATGAACCCACGTGTCTGTATGTATCCTGACATCCCATAATATGATCAGTGTGTATGAACCCTTGTGTCTGTATGTATCCTGACATCCCATAATATGATCAGTGTGTATGAACCCACGTGTCTGTATGCATCCTGACATCCCATAATATGATCAGTGTGTATGAACCCTTGTGTCTGTATGTATCCTGACATCCCATAATATGATCAGTGTGTATGAACCCTTGTGTCTGTATGTATCCTGACATCCCATAATATGATCAGTGTGTATGAACCCTTGTGTCTGTATGTATCCTGACATCCCATAATATGATCAGTGTGTATGAACCCACGTGTCTGTATGCATCCTGACATCCCATAATATGATCAGTGTGTATGAACCCACGTGTCTGTATGCATCCTGACATCCCATAATATGATCAGTGTATGAACCCACATGTCTGTATGCATCCTGACATCCCATAATATGATCAGTGTGTATGAACCCTTGTGTCTGTATGCATCCTGACATCCCATAATATGATCAGTGTGTATGAACCCACGTGTCTGTATGTATCCTCACATCCCATAATATGATCAGTGTGTATGAACCCTTGTGTCTGTATGTATCCTGACATCCCATAATATGATCAGTGTGTATGAACCCACGTGTCTGTATGTATCCTCACATCCCATAATATGATCAGTGTGTATGAACCCTTGTGTCTGTATGCATCCTGACATCCCATAATATGATCAGTGTGTATGAACCCTTGTGTCTGTATGCATCCTGACATCCCATAATATGATCAGTGTGTATGAACCCACGTGTCTGTATGTATCCTCACATCCCATAATATGATCAGTGTGTATGAACCCTTGTGTCTGTATGTATCCTGACATCCCATAATATGATCAGTGTGTATGAACCCACGTGTCTGTATGTATCCTCACATCCCATAATATGATCAGTATGTATGAACCCACGTGTCTGTATGCATCCTGACATCCCATAATATGATCAGTGTGTATGAACCCTTGTGTCTTTATGCATCCTGACATCCCATAATATGATCAGTGTATGAACCCACGTGTCTATATGCATCCTGACATCCCATAATATGATCAGTGTGTATGAACCCACATGTCTGTATGCATCCTGACATCCCATAATATGATCAGTGTGTATGAACCCACGTGTCTGTATGCATCCTGACATCCCATAATATGATCAGTGTGTATGAACCCACGTGTCTGTATGTATCCTGACATCCCATAATATGATCAGTGTGTATGAACCCTTGTGTCTGTATGTATCCTGACATCCCATAATATGATCAGTGTGTATGAACCCACGTGTCTGTATGCATCCTGACATCCCATAATATGATCAGTGTGTATGAACCCTTGTGTCTGTATGTATCCTGACATCCCATAATATGATCAGTGTGTATGAACCCTTGTGTCTGTATGTATCCTGACATCCCATAATATGATCAGTGTGTATGAACCCACGTGTCTGTATGCATCCTGACATCCCATAATATGATCAGTGTGTATGAACCCACGTGTCTGTATGTATCCTGACATCCCATAATATGATCAGTGTGTATGAACCCACGTGTCTGTATGCATCCTGACATCCCATAATATGATCAGTGTGTATGAACCCACGTGTCTGTATGTATCCTGACATCCCATAATATGATCAGTGTGTATGAACCCATGTGTCTGTATGTATCCTGACATCCCATAATATGATCAGTGTGTATGAACCCATGTGTCTGTATGCATCCTGACATCCCATAATATGATCAGTGTGTATGAACCCTTGTGTCTGTATGCATCCTGACATCCCATAATATGATCAGTGTGTATGAACCCTTGTGTCTGTATGTATACTGACATCCCATAATATGATCAGTGTGTATGAACCCACGTGTCTGTATGCATCCTGACATCCCATAATATGATCAGTGTATGAACCCTTGTGTCTGTATGCATCCTGACATCCCATAATATGATCAGTGTGTATGAACCCACGTGTCTGTATGCATCCTGACATCCCATAATATGATCAGTGTGTGTGAACCCACGTGTCTGTATGCATCCTGACATCCCATAATATGATCAGTGTGTATGAACCCTTGTGTCTTTACGCATCCTGACATCCCATAATATGATCAGTGTATGAACCCACGTGTCTATATGCATCCTGACATCCCATAATATGATCAGTGTGTATGAACCCACATGTCTGTATGCATCCTGACATCCCATAATATGATCAGTGTGTATGAACCCACGTGTCTGTATGCATCCTGACATCCCATAATATGATCAGTGTGTATGAACCCACGTGTCTGTATGTATCCTGACATCCCATAATATGATCAGTGTGTATGAACCCTTGTGTCTGTATGTATCCTGACATCCCATAATATGATCAGTGTGTATGAACCCACGTGTCTGTATGCATCCTGACATCCCATAATATGATCAGTGTGTATGAACCCTTGTGTCTGTATGCATCCTGACATCCCATAATATGATCAGTGTGTATGAACCCACGTGTCTGTATGTATCCTGACATCCCATAATATGATCAGTGTGTATGAACCCACGTGTCTGTATGCATCCTGACATCCCATAATATGATCAGTGTGTATGAACCCACGTGTCTGTATGTATCCTGACATCCCATAATATGATCAGTGTGTATGAACCCATGTGTCTGTATGTATCCTGACATCCCATAATATGATCAGTGTGTATGAACCCACGTGTCTGTATGCATCCTGACATCCCATAATATGATCAGTGTGTATGAACCCTTGTGTCTGTATGCATCCTGACATCCCATAATATGATCAGTGTGTATGAACCCACGTGTCTGTATGCATCCTGACATCCCATAATATGATCAGTGTGTATGAACCCACGTGTCTGTATGTATCCTGACATCCCATAATATGATCAGTGTGTATGAACCCATGTGTCTGTATGTATCCTGACATCCCATAATATGATCAGTGTGTATGAACCCACGTGTCTGTATGCATCCTGACATCCCATAATATGATCAGTGTGTATGAACCCACGTGTCTGTATGCATCCTGACATCCCATAATATGATCAGTGTGTATGAACCCTTGTGTCTGTATGTATCCTGACATCCCATAATATGATCATAGAATCATAGAATCATAGAATGGTAGAGTTGGAAGGGACCTCCTGGGTCATCTGGTCCAACCCCCTGCTCAAAGCAGGATTCACTAGATCATCTCAGACAGATGTCTGTCCAGCCTCTGTTTGAAGACGTCCATTGAAGGGGAACTCACCACCTCTCGTGGCAGCCTGTTCCACTCATTAATCACCCTAACTGTCAAAAAATTTTTTCTAATATCTAATCTGTGTCTCCTCCCATTTAGTTTCATCCCATTGCTTCTAGTCTTTCCTTGTGCAAATGAGAATAAAGATGATCCTTCTACAATGTGACAGCCCTTGACATATTTGTAGACAGCTATTAAGTCTCCTCTCAGTCTTCTTTTTTGCAAGCTAAACATTCCCAAATCCTGCAACCGTTCCTCATAGGACATGGTTTGCAGACCAGTCACCATTCTGGTCGCTCTTCTCTGAACTTGCTCCAGTTTGTCTATGTCTTTTTTAAAATGTGGTGCCCAAAACTGTACACAGTATTCCAGATGAGGTCTGACCAAAGAGGAGTAAAGACCAATAATGACTTCACGTGATCTAGACTGTATGCTTCTGTTAATACATCCCAGAATTGTATTTGCCTTTTTTGCTGCTGCATCACACTGTTGACTCATGTTCAGTCTATGATCTATTAGTATACCTAAGTCTTTTTCACATGTACTGTTGTTTAGCTCTATTCCTCCCATTCTGTATATGCTTTTTTCATTTTTATTGCCCAGATGTAGTACTTTGCATTTTTCCCTGTTAAAAACCATTCTGTTGGTTGCTGCCCACTGCTCCAGTTTATTTAGGTCTTTTTGAATCCTCTCTCTCTCTTCTCTAGTATTAGCTATCCCTCCTAGCTTTGTGTCATCAGCAAATTTAATCAGTTTACCCTCAATTCCTTCATCTAAATCATTGATAAAGATGTTGAACAATACAGGTCCCAGGACGGAGCCCTGTGGTACCCCACTTGAGACATTCATCCAGCTGGATGTGAAGCCATTTACAATCACCCTTTGAGTCCGATCACTAAGCCAGTTATGAATCCACCTAACAGTTGCCTGGTCCATTGCATACTTGGTCATTTTTTCAATAAGGATGGTGTGAGATACTTTGTCAAATGCTTTGCTGAAGTCAAGATATACTATATCTACAGCATTTCCCTGATCCACCCAGTCAGTGATTCTGTCATAGAAGGAAATTAAGTTAGTCTGACATGACTTGTTAGTTATAAACCCATGCTGACTCTGGTTAATCACTTCATTCTTATCCAGGTACTTACATACATGTTGTTTAATAATTTGTTCAAAGATCTTTCCTGGTATAGAAGTCAGACTCACCGGCCTATAGTTCCCTGGGTCCACCTTCTTCCCCTTTTTGAAGATAGGAACAACATTTGCTCTTCTCCAGTCTTCTGGGACTTCTCCTGTTCTCCAAGAATTTTCAAAGATTATGGAGAGTGGTTCTAAAATTTCTTCTACGATCTCCTTCAGTACTCTGGGGTGTAATTCATCTGGACCTGGAGACTTGAACTCATTTATGTTAGCTAAATATTCCCTCACAATCTTTCTGTTTACAGATAACTTGGATTCTTCTATTCCTTTAAAAGGACAGTGAAGATCAGTTAATGTTACATTTTCTTTCTGAGAGAAAACAGATGCAAAATAGGAATTAAAAAGTTTGGCCTTCTCAACATCCTCTCTTACCATTTCTCCATTTTCATCCTGTAAAAATCCTATAGCATCTTTGACTTTTCTTTTACTTTTGACATACCCCCAAAATCCTTTTTTATTGCTTTTGACATCTCTTGCAAGCCTTAATTCATTGTCAGCTTTAGCTAACCTGATACATGCCCTGCAGGATCTGCAGACTGCATTATAATCTTCTTTAGATATGCCTCCCTCTTTCCATTTAATAAACATTTCTTTCTTTCTTTTTAGCATGTGTTTAAGTTCTGTGTTCATCCATCCTGGTTTCCTTAAATGCTTCCCATTCTTCCTACTTTTCGGGATTGTTAACGATTGTGCTTTGAGAATCTCATTTTTAAAAATTTCCCATCCTTCCTGGACATTTTTGTCCTTAAGGACATCCAGCCATTGGATCCCTCCTATTCTCTTTCTGAGTCTCTTAAAATCTGCCTTTCTAAAATCTAACCTTGAAGTTTGAGTCTTCACATGTCTTCCTCCTCTAGTTATCCAGAATTCTATAATAGCATGATCGCTGCCTCCTAGGGTCCCAGCCACTTTTACCTCCTCAACCATTTCCTCCTTGTTTATAAGGATTAGATCCAAAGTAGCAGATCCCCTTGTTTTCTCCCCTACCTTTTGGAAGATAAAGTTGTCAGCAAGAGAGGATAAGAATTTGCTTGACCTATTAGTTTTACTTGAGAGAGATTCCCAACAAATGTCTGGATAGTTGAAATCTCCCATGACCACTACGTCATATTTTTTTGAGAACTTGGTCATTTGATACATAAAGAGTTCATCCATATCTTCAGCTTGCCCAGGTGGCCTGTAGTAAATGCCTACAATGGTGTCCTTTCCGTTGTTCTCTCCTTGTATTCTTACCCAAACAGTTTCCACAGAACTCCCAGTCTCTGAAGCTTCAATCTCTGTGCAGATATACGCTTTTCTAACATACAATGCGACACCTCCTCCTCGTTTATCAAGTCTGTTTCTTGCAAATAAGTTGTATCCTTTTAGCCTTTTATTCCAATCATGTGTATCGTCCCACCAAGTTTCAGTGATTCCAATGACATCATATTTCTTTTCCTGCGTTAGTAGTTCTAATTCTCCTTGTTTGTTGCCCATGCTTTGTGCATTTGTATAAAAACATTTTAGTTTGTGATTGGTTTCTCTTCCTCCCATATTTTTATTATTTAAATTGTTTTGTCTTTGTTCTTCCTTTCCACTTCCAGTGTATGAACCCACGTGTCTGTATGCATCCTGACATCCCATAATATGATCAGTGTGTATGAACCCACGTGTCTGTATGCATCCTGACATCCCATAATATGATCAGTGTGTATGAACCCTTGTGTCTGTATGCATCCTGACATCCCATAATATGATCAGTGTGTATGAACCCACGTGTCTGTATGCATCCTGACATCCCATAATATGATCAGTGTGTATGAACCCTTGTGTCTGTATGCATGCTGACATCCCATAATATGATCAGTGTGTATGAACCCACGTGTCTGTATGCATGCTGACATCCCATAATATGATCAGTGTGTATGAACCCACGTGTCTGTATGTATCCTGACATCCCATAATATGATCAATGTATGAACCCTTGTGTCTGTATGCATCCTGACATCCCATAATATGATCAGTGTGTATGAACGCTTGTGTCTGTATGCATCCTGACATCCCATAATATGATCAGTATGTATGAACCCTTGTGTCTGTATGCATCCTGACATCCCATAATATGATCAGTGTGTATGAACCCACATGTCTGTATGCATCCTGACATCCCATAATATGATCAGTGTATGAACCCACGTGTCTGTATGCATCCTGACATCCCATAATATGATCAGTGTGTATGAACCCATGTGTCTGTATGCATCCTGACATCCCATAATATGATCAGTATGTATGAACCCTTGTGTCTGTATGCATCCTGACATCCCATAATATGATCAGTGTGTATGAACCCACATGTCTGTATGCATCCTGACATCCCATAATATGATCAGTGTGTATGAACCCACGTGTCTGTATGCATCCTGACATCCCATAATATGATCAGTGTATGAACCCTTGTGTCTGTATGCATCCTGACATCCCATAATATGACCAGTGTATGAACCCTTGTGTCTGTATGCATGCTGACATCCCATAATATGATCAGTAGTGTGTGACCCCGTGTGTCTGTATGTATCCTGACATCCCATAATATGATCAGTGTGTATGAACTCATGTGTCTGTATGTATCCTGACATCCCATAATATCATCAGTGTGTATGAACCCACGTGTCTGTATGTATCCTGACATCCCATAATATGATCAGTGTGTATGAACCCTTGTGTCTGTATGTATCCTGACATCCCATAATATGATCAGTGTGTATGAACCCAAGTGTCTGTATGCATCCTGACATCCCATAATATGATCAGTGTGTATGAACCCTTGTGTCTGTATGTATCCTGACATCCCATAATATCATCAGTGTGTATGAACCCACGTGTCTGTATGTATCCTGACATCCCATAATATGATCAGTGTGTATGAACCCTTGTGTCTGTATGTATCCTGACATCCCATAATATGATCAGTGTGTATGAACCCAAGTGTCTGTATGCGTCCTGACATCCCATAATATGATCAGTGTGTATGAACCCTTGTGTCTGTATGTATCCTGACATCCCATAATATGATCAGTGTATGAACCCACGTGTCTGTATGTATCCTGACATCCCATAATATGATCAGTGTGTATGAACCCTTGTGTCTGTATGCATCCTGACATCCCATAATATAATCAGTGTGTATGAACCCACGTGTCTGTATGCATCCTGACATCCCATAATATGATCAGTGTGTATGAACCCACGTGTCTGTATGCATCCTGACATCCCATAATATGATCAGTGTGTATGAACCCTTGTGTCTGTATGCATCCTCACATCCCATAATATGATCAGTGTGTATGAACCCTTGTGTCTGTATGTATACTGACATCCCATAATATGATCAGTGTGTATGAACCCACGTGTCTGTATGCATCCTGACATCCCATAATATGATCAGTGTATGAACCCTTGTGTCTGTATGCATCCTGACATCCCATAATATGATCAGTGTGTATGAACCCACGTGTCTGTATGCATCCTGACATCCCATAATATGATCAGTGTGTGTGAACCCACGTGTCTGTATGCATCCTGACATCCCATAATATGATCAGTGTGTATGAACCCTTGTGTCTTTATGCATCCTGACATCCCATAATATGATCAGTGTATGAACCCACGTGTCTATATGCATCCTGACATCCCATAATATGATCAGTGTGTATGAACCCACATGTCTGTATGCATCCTGACATCCCATAATATGATCAGTGTGTATGAACCCACGTGTCTGTATGCATCCTGACATCCCATAATATGATCAGTGTGTATGAACCCACGTGTCTGTATGTATCCTGACATCCCATAATATGATCAGTGTGTATGAACCCTTGTGTCTGTATGTATCCTGACATCCCATAATATGATCAGTGTGTATGAACCCACGTGTCTGTATGCATCCTGACATCCCATAATATGATCAGTGTGTATGAACCCTTGTGTCTGTATGCATCCTGACATCCCATAATATGATCAGTGTGTATGAACCCACGTGTCTGTATGTATCCTGACATCCCATAATATGATCAGTGTGTATGAACCCACGTGTCTGTATGCATCCTGACATCCCATAATATGATCAGTGTGTATGAACCCACGTGTCTGTATGTATCCTGACATCCCATAATATGATCAGTGTGTATGAACCCATGTGTCTGTATGTATCCTGACATCCCATAATATGATCAGTGTGTATGAACCCACGTGTCTGTATGCATCCTGACATCCCATAATATGATCAGTGTGTATGAACCCTTGTGTCTGTATGCATCCTGACATCCCATAATATGATCAGTGTGTATGAACCCACGTGTCTGTATGCATCCTGACATCCCATAATATGATCAGTGTGTATGAACCCACGTGTCTGTATGTATCCTGACATCCCATAATATGATCAGTGTGTATGAACCCATGTGTCTGTATGTATCCTGACATCCCATAATATGATCAGTGTGTATGAACCCACGTGTCTGTATGCATCCTGACATCCCATAATATGATCAGTGTGTATGAACCCACGTGTCTGTATGCATCCTGACATCCCATAATATGATCAGTGTGTATGAACCCTTGTGTCTGTATGTATCCTGACATCCCATAATATGATCATAGAATCATAGAATCATAGAATGGTAGAGTTGGAAGGGACCTCCTGGGTCATCTGGTCCAACCCCCTGCTCAAAGCAGGATTCACTAGATCATCTCAGACAGATGTCTGTCCAGCCTCTGTTTGAAGACGTCCATTGAAGGGGAACTCACCACCTCTCGTGGCAGCCTGTTCCACTCATTAATCACCCTAACTGTCAAAAAATTTTTTCTAATATCTAATCTGTGTCTCCTCCCATTTAGTTTCATCCCATTGCTTCTAGTCTTTCCTTGTGCAAATGAGAATAAAGATGATCCTTCTACAATGTGACAGCCCTTGACATATTTGTAGACAGCTATTAAGTCTCCTCTCAGTCTTCTTTTTTGCAAGCTAAACATTCCCAAATCCTGCAACCGTTCCTCATAGGACATGGTTTGCAGACCAGTCACCATTCTGGTCGCTCTTCTCTGAACTTGCTCCAGTTTGTCTATGTCTTTTTTAAAATGTGGTGCCCAAAACTGTACACAGTATTCCAGATGAGGTCTGACCAAAGAGGAGTAAAGACCAATAATGACTTCACGTGATCTAGACTGTATGCTTCTGTTAATACATCCCAGAATTGTATTTGCCTTTTTTGCTGCTGCATCACACTGTTGACTCATGTTCAGTCTATGATCTATTAGTATACCTAAGTCTTTTTCACATGTACTGTTGTTTAGCTCTATTCCTCCCATTCTGTATATGCTTTTTTCATTTTTATTGCCCAGATGTAGTACTTTGCATTTTTCCCTGTTAAAAACCATTCTGTTGGTTGCTGCCCACTGCTCCAGTTTATTTAGGTCTTTTTGAATCCTCTCTCTCTCTTCTCTAGTATTAGCTATCCCTCCTAGCTTTGTGTCATCAGCAAATTTAATCAGTTTACCCTCAATTCCTTCATCTAAATCATTGATAAAGATGTTGAACAATACAGGTCCCAGGACGGAGCCCTGTGGTACCCCACTTGAGACATTCATCCAGCTGGATGTGAAGCCATTTACAATCACCCTTTGAGTCCGATCACTAAGCCAGTTATGAATCCACCTAACAGTTGCCTGGTCCATTGCATACTTGGTCATTTTTTCAATAAGGATGGTGTGAGATACTTTGTCAAATGCTTTGCTGAAGTCAAGATATACTATATCTACAGCATTTCCCTGATCCACCCAGTCAGTGATTCTGTCATAGAAGGAAATTAAGTTAGTCTGACATGACTTGTTAGTTATAAACCCATGCTGACTCTGGTTAATCACTTCATTCTTATCCAGGTACTTACATACATGTTGTTTAATAATTTGTTCAAAGATCTTTCCTGGTATAGAAGTCAGACTCACCGGCCTATAGTTCCCTGGGTCCACCTTCTTCCCCTTTTTGAAGATAGGAACAACATTTGCTCTTCTCCAGTCTTCTGGGACTTCTCCTGTTCTCCAAGAATTTTCAAAGATTATGGAGAGTGGTTCTAAAATTTCTTCTACGATCTCCTTCAGTACTCTGGGGTGTAATTCATCTGGACCTGGAGACTTGAACTCATTTATGTTAGCTAAATATTCCCTCACAATCTTTCTGTTTACAGATAACTTGGATTCTTCTATTCCTTTAAAAGGACAGTGAAGATCAGTTAATGTTACATTTTCTTTCTGAGAGAAAACAGATGCAAAATAGGAATTAAAAAGTTTGGCCTTCTCAACATCCTCTCTTACCATTTCTCCATTTTCATCCTGTAAAAATCCTATAGCATCTTTGACTTTTCTTTTACTTTTGACATACCCCCAAAATCCTTTTTTATTGCTTTTGACATCTCTTGCAAGCCTTAATTCATTGTCAGCTTTAGCTAACCTGATACATGCCCTGCAGGATCTGCAGACTGCATTATAATCTTCTTTAGATATGCCTCCCTCTTTCCATTTAATAAACATTTCTTTCTTTCTTTTTAGCATGTGTTTAAGTTCTGTGTTCATCCATCCTGGTTTCCTTAAATGCTTCCCATTCTTCCTACTTTTCGGGATTGTTAACGATTGTGCTTTGAGAATCTCATTTTTAAAAATTTCCCATCCTTCCTGGACATTTTTGTCCTTAAGGACATCCAGCCATTGGATCCCTCCTATTCTCTTTCTGAGTCTCTTAAAATCTGCCTTTCTAAAATCTAACCTTGAAGTTTGAGTCTTCACATGTCTTCCTCCTCTAGTTATCCAGAATTCTATAATAGCATGATCGCTGCCTCCTAGGGTCCCAGCCACTTTTACCTCCTCAACCATTTCCTCCTTGTTTATAAGGATTAGATCCAAAGTAGCAGATCCCCTTGTTTTCTCCCCTACCTTTTGGAAGATAAAGTTGTCAGCAAGAGAGGATAAGAATTTGCTTGACCTATTAGTTTTACTTGAGAGAGATTCCCAACAAATGTCTGGATAGTTGAAATCTCCCATGACCACTACGTCATATTTTTTTGAGAACTTGGTCATTTGATACATAAAGAGTTCATCCATATCTTCAGCTTGCCCAGGTGGCCTGTAGTAAATGCCTACAATGGTGTCCTTTCCGTTGTTCTCTCCTTGTATTCTTACCCAAACAGTTTCCACAGAACTCCCAGTCTCTGAAGCTTCAATCTCTGTGCAGATATACGCTTTTCTAACATACAATGCGACACCTCCTCCTCGTTTATCAAGTCTGTTTCTTGCAAATAAGTTGTATCCTTTTAGCCTTTTATTCCAATCATGTGTATCGTCCCACCAAGTTTCAGTGATTCCAATGACATCATATTTCTTTTCCTGCGTTAGTAGTTCTAATTCTCCTTGTTTGTTGCCCATGCTTTGTGCATTTGTATAAAAACATTTTAGTTTGTGATTGGTTTCTCTTCCTCCCATATTTTTATTATTTAAATTGTTTTGTCTTTGTTCTTCCTTTCCACTTCCAGTGTATGAACCCACGTGTCTGTATGCATCCTGACATCCCATAATATGATCAGTGTGTATGAACCCACGTGTCTGTATGCATCCTGACATCCCATAATATGATCAGTGTGTATGAACCCTTGTGTCTGTATGCATCCTGACATCCCATAATATGATCAGTGTGTATGAACCCACGTGTCTGTATGCATCCTGACATCCCATAATATGATCAGTGTGTATGAACCCTTGTGTCTGTATGCATGCTGACATCCCATAATATGATCAGTGTGTATGAACCCACGTGTCTGTATGCATGCTGACATCCCATAATATGATCAGTGTGTATGAACCCACGTGTCTGTATGTATCCTGACATCCCATAATATGATCAATGTATGAACCCTTGTGTCTGTATGCATCCTGACATCCCATAATATGATCAGTGTGTATGAACCCTTGTGTCTGTATGCATCCTGACATCCCATAATATGATCAGTGTGTATGAACCCTTGTGTCTGTATGCATGCTGACATCCCATAATATGATCAGTGTGTATGAACCCATGTGTCTGTATGCATCCTGACATCCCATAATATGATCAGTGTGTATGAACCCTTGTGTCTGTATGTATCCTGACATCCCATAATATGATCAGTGTGTATGAACCCACGTGTCTGTATGCATCCTGACATCCCATAATATGATCAGTGTGTATGAACCCATGTGTCTGTATGCATCCTGACATCCCATAATATGATCAGTGTGTATGAACGCTTGTGTCTGTATGCATCCTGACATCCCATAATATGATCAGTGTGTATGAACCCACGTGTCTGTATGTATCCTGACATCCCATAATATGATCAGTGTGTATGAACGCTTGTGTCTGTATGCATCCTGACATCCCATAATATGATCAGTATGTATGAACCCTTGTGTCTGTATGCATCCTGACATCCCATAATATGATCAGTGTGTATGAACCCACATGTCTGTATGCATCCTGACATCCCATAATATGATCAGTGTATGAACCCACGTGTCTGTATGCATCCTGACATCCCATAATATGATCAGTGTGTATGAACCCATGTGTCTGTATGCATCCTGACATCCCATAATATGATCAGTATGTATGAACCCTTGTGTCTGTATGCATCCTGACATCCCATAATATGATCAGTGTGTATGAACCCACATGTCTGTATGCATCCTGACATCCCATAATATGATCAGTGTGTATGAACCCACGTGTCTGTATGCATCCTGACATCCCATAATATGATCAGTGTATGAACCCTTGTGTCTGTATGCATCCTGACATCCCATAATATGACCAGTGTATGAACCCTTGTGTCTGTATGCATGCTGACATCCCATAATATGATCAGTAGTGTGTGACCCCGTGTGTCTGTATGTATCCTGACATCCCATAATATGATCAGTGTGTATGAACTCATGTGTCTGTATGTATCCTGACATCCCATAATATCATCAGTGTGTATGAACCCACGTGTCTGTATGTATCCTGACATCCCATAATATGATCAGTGTGTATGAACCCTTGTGTCTGTATGTATCCTGACATCCCATAATATGATCAGTGTGTATGAACCCAAGTGTCTGTATGCATCCTGACATCCCATAATATGATCAGTGTGTATGAACCCTTGTGTCTGTATGTATCCTGACATCCCATAATATCATCAGTGTGTATGAACCCACGTGTCTGTATGTATCCTGACATCCCATAATATGATCAGTGTGTATGAACCCTTGTGTCTGTATGTATCCTGACATCCCATAATATGATCAGTGTGTATGAACCCAAGTGTCTGTATGCGTCCTGACATCCCATAATATGATCAGTGTGTATGAACCCTTGTGTCTGTATGTATCCTGACATCCCATAATATGATCAGTGTATGAACCCACGTGTCTGTATGTATCCTGACATCCCATAATATGATCAGTGTGTATGAACCCTTGTGTCTGTATGCATCCTGACATCCCATAATATAATCAGTGTGTATGAACCCACGTGTCTGTATGCATCCTGACATCCCATAATATGATCAGTGTGTATGAACCCACGTGTCTGTATGCATCCTGACATCCCATAATATGATCAGTGTGTATGAACCCTTGTGTCTGTATGCATCCTCACATCCCATAATATGATCAGTGTGTATGAACCCTTGTGTCTGTATGTATACTGACATCCCATAATATGATCAGTGTGTATGAACCCACGTGTCTGTATGCATCCTGACATCCCATAATATGATCAGTGTATGAACCCTTGTGTCTGTATGCATCCTGACATCCCATAATATGATCAGTGTGTATGAACCCACGTGTCTGTATGCATCCTGACATCCCATAATATGATCAGTGTGTGTGAACCCACGTGTCTGTATGCATCCTGACATCCCATAATATGATCAGTGTGTATGAACCCTTGTGTCTTTATGCATCCTGACATCCCATAATATGATCAGTGTATGAACCCACGTGTCTATATGCATCCTGACATCCCATAATATGATCAGTGTGTATGAACCCACATGTCTGTATGCATCCTGACATCCCATAATATGATCAGTGTGTATGAACCCACGTGTCTGTATGCATCCTGACATCCCATAATATGATCAGTGTGTATGAACCCACGTGTCTGTATGTATCCTGACATCCCATAATATGATCAGTGTGTATGAACCCTTGTGTCTGTATGTATCCTGACATCCCATAATATGATCAGTGTGTATGAACCCACGTGTCTGTATGCATCCTGACATCCCATAATATGATCAGTGTGTATGAACCCTTGTGTCTGTATGCATCCTGACATCCCATAATATGATCAGTGTGTATGAACCCACGTGTCTGTATGTATCCTGACATCCCATAATATGATCAGTGTGTATGAACCCACGTGTCTGTATGCATCCTGACATCCCATAATATGATCAGTGTGTATGAACCCACGTGTCTGTATGTATCCTGACATCCCATAATATGATCAGTGTGTATGAACCCATGTGTCTGTATGTATCCTGACATCCCATAATATGATCAGTGTGTATGAACCCACGTGTCTGTATGCATCCTGACATCCCATAATATGATCAGTGTGTATGAACCCTTGTGTCTGTATGCATCCTGACATCCCATAATATGATCAGTGTGTATGAACCCACGTGTCTGTATGCATCCTGACATCCCATAATATGATCAGTGTGTATGAACCCACGTGTCTGTATGTATCCTGACATCCCATAATATGATCAGTGTGTATGAACCCATGTGTCTGTATGTATCCTGACATCCCATAATATGATCAGTGTGTATGAACCCACGTGTCTGTATGCATCCTGACATCCCATAATATGATCAGTGTGTATGAACCCACGTGTCTGTATGCATCCTGACATCCCATAATATGATCAGTGTGTATGAACCCTTGTGTCTGTATGTATCCTGACATCCCATAATATGATCATAGAATCATAGAATCATAGAATGGTAGAGTTGGAAGGGACCTCCTGGGTCATCTGGTCCAACCCCCTGCTCAAAGCAGGATTCACTAGATCATCTCAGACAGATGTCTGTCCAGCCTCTGTTTGAAGACGTCCATTGAAGGGGAACTCACCACCTCTCGTGGCAGCCTGTTCCACTCATTAATCACCCTAACTGTCAAAAAATTTTTTCTAATATCTAATCTGTGTCTCCTCCCATTTAGTTTCATCCCATTGCTTCTAGTCTTTCCTTGTGCAAATGAGAATAAAGATGATCCTTCTACAATGTGACAGCCCTTGACATATTTGTAGACAGCTATTAAGTCTCCTCTCAGTCTTCTTTTTTGCAAGCTAAACATTCCCAAATCCTGCAACCGTTCCTCATAGGACATGGTTTGCAGACCAGTCACCATTCTGGTCGCTCTTCTCTGAACTTGCTCCAGTTTGTCTATGTCTTTTTTAAAATGTGGTGCCCAAAACTGTACACAGTATTCCAGATGAGGTCTGACCAAAGAGGAGTAAAGACCAATAATGACTTCACGTGATCTAGACTGTATGCTTCTGTTAATACATCCCAGAATTGTATTTGCCTTTTTTGCTGCTGCATCACACTGTTGACTCATGTTCAGTCTATGATCTATTAGTATACCTAAGTCTTTTTCACATGTACTGTTGTTTAGCTCTATTCCTCCCATTCTGTATATGCTTTTTTCATTTTTATTGCCCAGATGTAGTACTTTGCATTTTTCCCTGTTAAAAACCATTCTGTTGGTTGCTGCCCACTGCTCCAGTTTATTTAGGTCTTTTTGAATCCTCTCTCTCTCTTCTCTAGTATTAGCTATCCCTCCTAGCTTTGTGTCATCAGCAAATTTAATCAGTTTACCCTCAATTCCTTCATCTAAATCATTGATAAAGATGTTGAACAATACAGGTCCCAGGACGGAGCCCTGTGGTACCCCACTTGAGACATTCATCCAGCTGGATGTGAAGCCATTTACAATCACCCTTTGAGTCCGATCACTAAGCCAGTTATGAATCCACCTAACAGTTGCCTGGTCCATTGCATACTTGGTCATTTTTTCAATAAGGATGGTGTGAGATACTTTGTCAAATGCTTTGCTGAAGTCAAGATATACTATATCTACAGCATTTCCCTGATCCACCCAGTCAGTGATTCTGTCATAGAAGGAAATTAAGTTAGTCTGACATGACTTGTTAGTTATAAACCCATGCTGACTCTGGTTAATCACTTCATTCTTATCCAGGTACTTACATACATGTTGTTTAATAATTTGTTCAAAGATCTTTCCTGGTATAGAAGTCAGACTCACCGGCCTATAGTTCCCTGGGTCCACCTTCTTCCCCTTTTTGAAGATAGGAACAACATTTGCTCTTCTCCAGTCTTCTGGGACTTCTCCTGTTCTCCAAGAATTTTCAAAGATTATGGAGAGTGGTTCTAAAATTTCTTCTACGATCTCCTTCAGTACTCTGGGGTGTAATTCATCTGGACCTGGAGACTTGAACTCATTTATGTTAGCTAAATATTCCCTCACAATCTTTCTGTTTACAGATAACTTGGATTCTTCTATTCCTTTAAAAGGACAGTGAAGATCAGTTAATGTTACATTTTCTTTCTGAGAGAAAACAGATGCAAAATAGGAATTAAAAAGTTTGGCCTTCTCAACATCCTCTCTTACCATTTCTCCATTTTCATCCTGTAAAAATCCTATAGCATCTTTGACTTTTCTTTTACTTTTGACATACCCCCAAAATCCTTTTTTATTGCTTTTGACATCTCTTGCAAGCCTTAATTCATTGTCAGCTTTAGCTAACCTGATACATGCCCTGCAGGATCTGCAGACTGCATTATAATCTTCTTTAGATATGCCTCCCTCTTTCCATTTAATAAACATTTCTTTCTTTCTTTTTAGCATGTGTTTAAGTTCTGTGTTCATCCATCCTGGTTTCCTTAAATGCTTCCCATTCTTCCTACTTTTCGGGATTGTTAACGATTGTGCTTTGAGAATCTCATTTTTAAAAATTTCCCATCCTTCCTGGACATTTTTGTCCTTAAGGACATCCAGCCATTGGATCCCTCCTATTCTCTTTCTGAGTCTCTTAAAATCTGCCTTTCTAAAATCTAACCTTGAAGTTTGAGTCTTCACATGTCTTCCTCCTCTAGTTATCCAGAATTCTATAATAGCATGATCGCTGCCTCCTAGGGTCCCAGCCACTTTTACCTCCTCAACCATTTCCTCCTTGTTTATAAGGATTAGATCCAAAGTAGCAGATCCCCTTGTTTTCTCCCCTACCTTTTGGAAGATAAAGTTGTCAGCAAGAGAGGATAAGAATTTGCTTGACCTATTAGTTTTACTTGAGAGAGATTCCCAACAAATGTCTGGATAGTTGAAATCTCCCATGACCACTACGTCATATTTTTTTGAGAACTTGGTCATTTGATACATAAAGAGTTCATCCATATCTTCAGCTTGCCCAGGTGGCCTGTAGTAAATGCCTACAATGGTGTCCTTTCCGTTGTTCTCTCCTTGTATTCTTACCCAAACAGTTTCCACAGAACTCCCAGTCTCTGAAGCTTCAATCTCTGTGCAGATATACGCTTTTCTAACATACAATGCGACACCTCCTCCTCGTTTATCAAGTCTGTTTCTTGCAAATAAGTTGTATCCTTTTAGCCTTTTATTCCAATCATGTGTATCGTCCCACCAAGTTTCAGTGATTCCAATGACATCATATTTCTTTTCCTGCGTTAGTAGTTCTAATTCTCCTTGTTTGTTGCCCATGCTTTGTGCATTTGTATAAAAACATTTTAGTTTGTGATTGGTTTCTCTTCCTCCCATATTTTTATTATTTAAATTGTTTTGTCTTTGTTCTTCCTTTCCACTTCCAGTGTATGAACCCACGTGTCTGTATGCATCCTGACATCCCATAATATGATCAGTGTGTATGAACCCACGTGTCTGTATGCATCCTGACATCCCATAATATGATCAGTGTGTATGAACCCTTGTGTCTGTATGCATCCTGACATCCCATAATATGATCAGTGTGTATGAACCCACGTGTCTGTATGCATCCTGACATCCCATAATATGATCAGTGTGTATGAACCCTTGTGTCTGTATGCATGCTGACATCC
Organism: Phyllobates terribilis; assembly: GCF_046119375.1. NCBI lineage: Eukaryota > Metazoa > Chordata > Amphibia > Anura > Dendrobatidae > Phyllobates > Phyllobates terribilis. The sequence goes on from NW_027362763.1 coordinate 18,431,427, forward strand.
CATAATATGATCAGTGTGTATGAACCCACGTGTCTGTATGCATGCTGACATCCCATAATATGATCAGTGTGTATGAACCCACGTGTCTGTATGTATCCTGACATCCCATAATATGATCAATGTATGAACCCTTGTGTCTGTATGCATCCTGACATCCCATAATATGATCAGTGTGTATGAACCCTTGTGTCTGTATGCATCCTGACATCCCATAATATGATCAGTGTGTATGAACCCTTGTGTCTGTATGCATGCTGACATCCCATAATATGATCAGTGTGTATGAACCCATGTGTCTGTATGCATCCTGACATCCCATAATATGATCAGTGTGTATGAACCCTTGTGTCTGTATGTATCCTGACATCCCATAATATGATCAGTGTGTATGAACCCACGTGTCTGTATGCATCCTGACATCCCATAATATGATCAGTGTGTATGAACCCATGTGTCTGTATGCATCCTGACATCCCATAATATGATCAGTGTGTATGAACGCTTGTGTCTGTATGCATCCTGACATCCCATAATATGATCAGTGTGTATGAACCCACGTGTCTGTATGTATCCTGACATCCCATAATATGATCAGTGTGTATGAACGCTTGTGTCTGTATGTATCCTGACATCCCATAATATGATCAGTGTGTATGAACGCTTGTGTCTGTATGCATCCTGACATCCCATAATATGATCAGTATGTATGAACCCTTGTGTCTGTATGCATCCTGACATCCCATAATATGATCAGTGTGTATGAACCCACATGTCTGTATGCATCCTGACATCCCATAATATGATCAGTGTATGAACCCACGTGTCTGTATGCATCCTGACATCCCATAATATGATCAGTGTGTATGAACCCATGTGTCTGTATGCATCCTGACATCCCATAATATGATCAGTATGTATGAACCCTTGTGTCTGTATGCATCCTGACATCCCATAATATGATCAGTGTGTATGAACCCACATGTCTGTATGCATCCTGACATCCCATAATATGATCAGTGTGTATGAACCCACGTGTCTGTATGCATCCTGACATCCCATAATATGATCAGTGTATGAACCCTTGTGTCTGTATGCATCCTGACATCCCATAATATGACCAGTGTATGAACCCTTGTGTCTGTATGCATGCTGACATCCCATAATATGATCAGTAGTGTGTGACCCCGTGTGTCTGTATGTATCCTGACATCCCATAATATGATCAGTGTGTATGAACTCATGTGTCTGTATGTATCCTGACATCCCATAATATCATCAGTGTGTATGAACCCACGTGTCTGTATGTATCCTGACATCCCATAATATGATCAGTGTGTATGAACCCTTGTGTCTGTATGTATCCTGACATCCCATAATATGATCAGTGTGTATGAACCCAAGTGTCTGTATGCGTCCTGACATCCCATAATATGATCAGTGTGTATGAACCCTTGTGTCTGTATGTATCCTGACATCCCATAATATGATCAGTGTATGAACCCACGTGTCTGTATGTATCCTGACATCCCATAATATGATCAGTGTGTATGAACCCTTGTGTCTGTATGCATCCTGACATCCCATAATATAATCAGTGTGTATGAACCCTTGTGTCTGTATGCTTCCTGACATCCCATAATATGATCAGTGTGTATGAACCCTTGTGTCTGTATGCATCCTGACATCCCATAATATAATCAGTGTGTATGAACCCTTGTGTCTGTATGTATCCTGACATCCCATAATATGATCAGTGTGTATGAACCCACGTGTCTGTATGCATCCTCACATCCCATAATATGATCAGTGTGTATGAACCCACGTGTCTGTATGCATCCTGACATCCCATAATATGATCAGTGTGTATGAACCCACGTGTCTGTATGTATCCTGACATCCCATAATATGATCAGTGTGTATGAACCCATGTGTCTGTATGTATCCTGACATCCCATAATATGATCAGTGTGTATGAACCCACGTGTCTGTATGTATCCTGACATCCCATAATATGATCAGTGTGTATGAACCCATGTGTCTGTATGTATCCTGACATCCCATAATATGATCAGTGTGTATGAACCCATGTGTCTGTATGCATCCTGACATCCCATAATATGATCAGTGTGTATGAACCCTTGTGTCTGTATGTATCCTGACATCCCATAATATGATCAGTGTGTATGAACCCTTGTGTCTGTATGCATCCTGACATCCCATAATATGATCAGTGTGTATGAACCCATGTGTCTGTATGCATCCTGACATCCCATAATGTGATCAGTGTGTATGAACCCACGTGTCTGTATGCATCCTGACATCCCATAATATGATCAGTGTGTATGAACCCATGTGTCTGTATGTATCCTGACATCCCATAATATGATCAGTGTGTATGAACCCACGTGTCTGTATGTATCCTGACATCCCATAATATGATCAGTGTGTATGAACCCTTGTGTCTGTATGCATCCTGACATCCCATAATATGATCAGTGTGTATGAACCCACGTGTCTGTATGCATCCTGACATCCCATAATGTGATCAGTGTGTATGAACCCACGTGTCTGTATGCATCCTGACATCCCATAATATGATCAGTGTGTATGAACCCATGTGTCTGTATGTATCCTGACATCCCATAATATGATCAGTGTGTATGAACCCACGTGTCTGTATGTATCCTGACATCCCATAATATGATCAGTGTGTATGAACCCTTGTGTCTGTATGTATCCTGACTTCCCATAATATGATCAGTGTGTATGAACCCTTGTGTCTGTATGCATCCTGACATCCCATAATATGATCAGTGTGTATGAACCCATGTGTCTGTATGTATCCTGACATCCCATAATATGATCAGTGTGTATGAACCCACGTGTCTGTATGTATCCTGACATCCCATAATATGATCAGTGTGTATGAACCCACGTGTCTGTATGTATCCTGACATCCCATAATATGATCAGTGTGTATGAACCCATGTGTCTGTATGTATCCTGACATCCCATAATATGATCAGTGTGTATGAACCCACGTGTCTGTATGCATCCTGACATCCCATAATATGATCAGTGTGTATGAACCCACGTGTCTGTATGTATCCTGACATCCCATAATATGATCAGTGTGTATGAACCACGTGTCTGTATGCATCCTGACATCCCATAATATGATCAGTGTGTATGAACCCACGTGTCTGTATGCATCCTGACATCCCATAATATGATCAGTGTGTATGAACCCACGTGTCTGTATGCATCCTGACATCCCATAATATGATCAGTGTGTATGAACCCACGTGTCTGTATGCATCCTGACATCCCATAATATGATCAGTGTGTATGAACCCACGTGTCTGTATGTATCCTGACATCCCATAATATGATCAGTGTGTATGAACCCACGTGTCTGTATGTATCCTGACATCCCATAATATCATCAGTGTGTATGAACCCACGTGTCTGTATGCATCCTGACATCCCATAATATGATCAGTGTATGAACCCTTGTGTCTGTATGTATCCTGACATCCCATAATATGATCAGTGTGTATGAACGCTTGTGTCTGTATGCATCCTGACATCCCATAATATGATCAGTGTATGAACCCACATGTCTGTATGCATCCTGACATCCCATAATATGATCAATGTGTATGAACCCACGTGTCTGTATGTATCCTGACATCCCATAATATGATCAGTGTGTATGAACCCATGTGTCTGTATGCATCCTGACATCCCATAATATGATCAGTGTATGAACCCACATGTCTGTATGCATCCTGACATCCCATAATATGATCAGTGTGTATGAACCCACGTGTCTGTATGCATCCTGACATCCCATAATATGATCAGTGTGTATGAACCCTTGTGTCTGTATGCATCCTGACATCCCATAATATGATCAGTGTGTATGAACCCACGTGTCTGTATGCATCCTGACATCCCATAATATGATCAGTGTGTATGAACCCACGTGTCTGTATGTATCCTGACATCCCATAATATGATCAGTGTGTATGAACCCACGTGTCTGTATGTATCCTGACATCCCATAATATGATCAGTGTGTATGAACCCATGTGTCTGTATGTATCCTGACATCCCATAATATGATCAGTGTGTATGAACCCTTGTGTCTGTATGCATCCTGACATCCCATAATATGATCAGTGTGTATGAACCCACGTGTCTGTATGCATCCTGACATCCCATAATATGATCAGTGTGTATGAACCCACGTGTCTGTATGCATCCTGACATCCCATAATATGATCAGTGTGTATGAACCCACGTGTCTGTATGCAGCCTGACATCCCATAATATGATCAGTGTGTATGAACCCTTGTGTCTGTATGTATCCTGACATCCCATAATATGATCAGTGTATGAACCCACGTGTCTGTATGCATCCTGACATCCCATAATATGATCAGTGTGTATGAACCCTTGTGTCTGTATGCATCCTGACATCCCATAATATGATCAGTGTATGAACCCACGTGTCTGTATGCATCCTGACATCCCATAATATGATCATTGTGTATGAACCCACGTGTCTGTATGTATCCTGACATCCCATAATATGATCAGTGTGTATGAACCCACGTGTCTGTATGCATCCTGACATCCCATAATATGATCAGTGTGTATGAACCCTTGTGTCTGTATGCATCCTGACATCCCATAATATGATCAGTGTGTATGAACCCACGTGTCTGTATGTATCCTGACATCCCATAATATGATCAGTGTGTATGAACCCTTGTGTCTGTATGCATCCTGACATCCCATAATATGATCATTGTGTATGAACCCACGTGTCTGTATGCATCCTGACATCCCATAATATGATCAGTGTGTATGAACCCACGTGTCTGTATGTATCCTGACATCCCATAATATGATCAGTGTATGAACCCACGTGTGTGTATGCATCCTGACATCCCATAATATGATCAGTGTGTATGAACCCACGTGTCTGTATGCATCCTGACATCCCATAATATGATCAGTGTGTATGAACCCTTGTGTCTGTATGTATCCTGACATCCCATAATATGATCAGTGTGTATGAACCCTTGTGTCTGTATGTATCCTGACATCCCATAATATGATCAGTGTGTATGAACCCACGTGTCTGTATGCATCCTGACATCCCATAATATGATCAGTGTGTATGAACCCACGTGTCTGTATGCATCCTGACATCCCATAATATGATCAGTGTGTATGAACCCACGTGTCTGTATGCATCCTGACATCCCATAATATGATCAGTGTGTATGAACCCACGTGTCTGTATGTATCCTGACATCCCATAATATGATCAGTGTGTATGAACCCTTGTGTCTGTATGCATCCTGACATCCCATAATATGATCAATGTATGAACCCTTGTGTCTGTATGCATCCTGACATCCCATAATATGATCAGTGTATGAACCCACGTGTCTGTATGCATCCTGACATCCCATAATATGATCAGTGTGTATGAACCCACGTGTCTGTATGTATCCTGACATCCCATAATATGATCAGTGTGTATGAACCCACGTGTCTGTATGCATCCTGACATCCCATAATATGATCAGTGTGTATGAACCCTTGTGTCTGTATGCATCCTGAGATCCCATAATATGATCAGTGTGTATGAACCCTTGTGTCTGTATGCATCCTGACATCCCATAATATGATCAGTGTGTATGAACCCTTGTGTCTGTATGTATCCTGACATCCCATAATATGATCAGTGTGTATGAACCCTTGTGTCTGTATGTATCCTGACATCCCATAATATGATCAGTGTGTATGAACCCTTGTGTCTGTATGCATCCTGACATCCCATAATATGATCAGTGTATGAACCCACGTGTCTGTATGCATCCTGACATCCCATAATATGATCAGTGTGTATGAACCCTTGTGTCTGTATGTATCCTGACATCCCATAATATGATCAGTGTGTATGAACCCACGTGTCTGTATGTATCCTGACATCCCATAATATGATCAGTGTGTATGAACCCACGTGTCTGTATGTATCCTGACATCCCATAATATGATCAGTGTGTATGAACCCTTGTGTCTGTATGCATCCTGACATCCCATAATATGATCAGTGTGTATGAACCCACGTGTCTGTATGTATCCTGACATCCCATAATATGATCAGTGTCTGTATGCATCCTGACATCCCATAATATGATCAGTGTGTGTGAACCCTTGTGTCTGTATGTATCCTGACATCCCATAATATGATCAGTGTGTATGAACCCACGTGTCTGTATGTATCCTGACATCCCATAATATGATCAGTGTGTATGAACCCACGTGTCTGTATGTATCCTGACATCCCATAATATGATCAGTGTGTATGAACCCACGTGTCTGTATGTATCCTGACATCCCATAATATGATCAGTGTGTATGAACCCTTGTGTCTGTATGTATCCTGACATCCCATAATATGATCAGTGTGTATGAACCCTTGTGTCTGTATGTATCCTGACATCCCATAATATGATCAGTGTGTATGAACCCTTGTGTCTGTATGCATCCTGACATCCCATAATATGATCAGTGTGTATGAACCCACGTGTCTGTATGCATCCTGACATCCCATAATATGATCAGTGTCTGTATGTATCCTGACATCCCATAATATGATCAGTGTGTATGAACCCACGTGTCTGTATGTATCCTGACATCCCATAATATGATCAGTGTGTATGAACCCACGTGTCTGTATGTATCCTGACATCCCATAATATCATCAGTGTGTATGAACCCACGTGTCTGTATGCATCCTGACATCCCATAATATGATCAGTGTGTATGAACCCACGTGTCTGTATGCATCCTGACATCCCATAATATGATCAGTGTGTATGAACCCACGTGTCTGTATGTATCCTGACATCCCATAATATGATCAGTGTGTATGAACCCACGTGTCTGTATGTATCCTGACATCCCATAATATGATCAGTGTGTATGAACCCTTGTGTCTGTATGTATCCTGACATCCCATAATATGATCAGTGTGTATGAACCCTTGTGTCTGTATGCATCCTGACATCCCATAATATGATCAGTGTGTATGAACCCTTGTGTCTGTATGTATCCTGACATCCCATAATATGATCAGTGTGTATGAACCCACGTGTCTGTATGCATCCTGACATCCCATAATATGATCAGTGTGTATGAACCCTTGTGTCTGTATGTATCCTGACATCCCATAATATGATCAGTGTGTATGAACCCACGTGTCTGTATGTATCCTGACATCCCATAATATGATCAGTGTGTATGAACCCTTGTGTCTGTATGTATCCTGACATCCCATAATATGATCAGTGTGTATGAACCCTTGTGTCTGTATGTATCCTGACATCCCATAATATGATCAGTGTGTATGAACGCACGTGTCTGTATGCATCCTGACATCCCATAATATGATCAATGTATGAACCCTTGTGTCTGTATGCATCCTGACATCCCATAATATGATCAGTGTATGAACCCACATGTCTGTATGCATCCTGACATCCCATAATATGATCAGTGTGTATGAACCCACGTGTCTGTATGTATCCTGACATCCCATAATATGATCAGTGTGTATGAACCCACGTGTCTGTATGTATCCTGACATCCCATAATATGATCAGTGTGTATGAACCCACGTGTCTGTATGCATCCTGACATCCCATAATATCATCAGTGTGTATGAACCCACGTGTCTGTATGCATCCTGACATCCCATAATATGATCAGTGTGTATGATCCCACGTGTCTGTATGCATCCTGACATCCCATAATATGATCAGTGTGTATGAACCCTTGTGTCTGTATGTATCCTGACATCCCATAATATGATCAGTGTGTATGAACCCACGTGTCTGTATGTATCCTGACATCCCATAATATGATCAGTGTGTATGAACCCTTGTGTCTGTATGCATCCTGACATCCCATAATATGATCAGTGTGTATGAACCCACGTGTCTGTATGCATCCTGACATCCCATAATATGATCAGTGTATGAACCCACGTGTCTGTATGCATCCTGACATCCCATAATATGATCAGTGTATGAACCCTTGTGTCTGTATGTATCCTGACATCCCATAATATGATCAGTGTGTATGAACGCTTGTGTCTGTATGCATCCTGACATCCCATAATATGATCAGTGTATGAACCCACATGTCTGTATGCATCCTGACATCCCATAATATGATCAATGTGTATGAACCCACGTGTCTGTATGTATCCTGACATCCCATAATATGATCAGTGTGTATGAACCCATGTGTCTGTATGCATCCTGACATCCCATAATATGATCAGTGTATGAACCCACATGTCTGTATGCATCCTGACATCCCATAATATGATCAATGTATATGAACCCATGTGTCTGTATGCATCCTGACATCCCATAATATGATCAGTGTATGAACCCACATGTCTGTATGCATCCTGACATCCCATAATATGATCAGTGTGTATGAACCCACGTGTCTGTATGCATCCTGACATCCCATAATATGATCAGTGTGTATGAACCCTTGTGTCTGTATGCATCCTGACATCCCATAATATGATCAGTGTGTATGAACCCACGTGTCTGTATGCATCCTGACATCCCATAATATGATCAGTGTGTATGAACCCACGTGTCTGTATGCATCCTGACATCCCATAATATGATCAGTGTGTATGAACCCTTGTGTCTGTATGCATCCTGACATCCCATAATATGATCAGTGTGTATGAACCCTTGTGTCTGTATGCATCCTGACATCCCATAATATGATCAGTGTGTATGAACCCACGTGTCTGTATGCATCCTGACATCCCATAATATGATCAGTGTGTATGAACCCACGTGTCTGTATGCATCCTGACATCCCATAATATGATCAGTGTGTATGAACCCACGTGTCTGTATGCATCCTGACATCCCATAATATGATCAGTGTGTATGAACCCACGTGTCTGTATGTATCCTGACATCCCATAATATGATCAGTGTGTATGAACCCACGTGTCTGTATGCATCCTGACATCCCATAATATGATCAGTATGTATGAACCCACGTGTCTGTATGCATCCTGACATCCCATAATATGATCAGTGTGTATGAACCCACGTGTCTGTATGCAGCCTGACATCCCATAATATGATCAGTGTGTATGAACCCTTGTGTCTGTATGCATCCTGACATCCCATAATATGATCAGTGTGTATGAACCCTTGTGTCTGTATGCATCCTGACATCCCATAATATGATCAGTGTGTATGAACCCACGTGTCTGTATGTATCCTGACATCCCATAATATGATCAGTGTGTATGAACCCACGTGTCTGTATGTATCCTGACATCCCATAATATGATCAGTGTGTATGAACCCTTGTGTCTGTATGCATCCTGACATCCCATAATATCATCAGTGTGTATGAACCCACGTGTCTGTATGCATCCTGACATCCCATAATATGATCAGTGTGTATGAACCCACGTGTCTGTATGCATCCTGACATCCCATAATATGATCAGTGTGTATGAACCCACGTGTCTGTATGCAGCCTGACATCCCATAATATGATCAGTGTGTATGAACCCTTGTGTCTGTATGCATCCTGACATCCCATAATATGATCAGTGTGTATGAACCCTTGTGTCTGTATGCATCCTGACATCCCATAATATGATCAGTGTGTATGAACCCACGTGTCTGTATGTATCCTGACATCCCATAATATGATCAGTGTGTATGAACCCACGTGTCTGTATGTATCCTGACATCCCATAATATGATCAGTGTGTATGAACCCGTGTGTCTGTATGTATCCTGACATCCCATAATATGATCAGTGTGTATGAACCCACGTGTCTGTATGTATCCTGACATCCCATAATATGATCAGTGTGTATGAACCCTTGTGTCTGTATGCATCCTGACATCCCATAATATGATCATTGTGTATGAACCCACGTGTCTGTATGTATCCTGACATCCCATAATATCATCAGTGTGTATGAACCCACGTGTCTGTATGCATCCTGACATCCCATAATATGATCAGTGTGTATGAACCCACGTGTCTGTATGCATCCTGACATCCCATAATATGATCAGTGTGTATGAACCCTTGTGTCTGTATGCATCCTGACATCCCATAATATGATCAGTGTGTATGAACCCTTGTGTCTGTATGTATCCTGACATCCCATAATATGATCAGTGTGTATGAACCCTTGTGTCTGTATGTATCCTGACATCCCATAATATGATCAGTGTGTATGAACCCTTGTGTCTGTATGTATCCTGACATCCCATAATATGATCAGTGTGTATGAACCCTTGTGTCTGTATGCATCCTGACATCCCATAATATGATCAGTGTGTATGAACCCTTGTGTCTGTATGTATCCTGACATCCCATAATATGATCAGTGTGTATGAACCCACGTGTCTGTATGCATCCTGACATCCCATAATATGATCAGTGTATGAACCCACGTGTCTGTATGCATCCTGACATCCCATAATGTGATCAGTGTGTATGAACCCATGTGTCTGTATGTATCCTGACATCCCATAATATGATCAGTGTGTATAAACCCACGTGTCTGTACGCATCCTGACATCCCATAATATGATCAGTGTATGAACCCTTGTGTCTGTATGCATCCTGACATCCCATAATATCATCAGTGTGTATGAACCCATGTGTCTGTATGTATCCTGACATCCCATAATATGATCAGTGTGTATGAACCCTTGTGTCTGTATGCATCCTGACATCCCATAATATGATCAGTGTGTATGAACCCTTGTGTCTGTATGCATCCTGACATCCCATAATATGATCAGTGTGTATGAACCCATGTGTCTGTATGCATCCTGACATCCCATAATATGATCAGTGTGTATGAACCCACGTGTCTGTATGCATCCTGACATCCCATAATATGATCAGTGTGTATGAACCCACGTGTCTGTATGCATCCTGACATCCCATAATATGATCAGTGTGTATGAACCCACGTGTCTGTATGCATCCTGACATCCCATAATATGATCAGTGTGTATGAACCCTTGTGTCTGTATGTATCCTGACATCCCATAATATGATCAGTGTGTATGAACCCACGTGTCTGTATGCATCCTGACATCCCATAATATGATCAGTGTGTATGAACCCACGTGTCTGTATGCATCCTGACATCCCATAATATGATCAGTGTGTATGAACCCACGTGTCTGTATGTATCCTGACATCCCATAATATGATCAGTATGTATGAACCCACGTGTCTGTATGCATCCTGACATCCCATAATATCATCAGTGTGTATGAACCCATGTGTCTGTATGCATCCTGACATCCCATAATATGATCAGTATGTATGAACCCACGTGTCTGTATGCATCCTGACATCCCATAATATGATCAGTGTGTATGAACCCACGTGTCTGTATGTATCCTGACATCCCATAATATGATCAGTATGTATGAACCCACGTGTCTGTATGCATCCTGACATCCCATAATATGATCAGTGTGTATGAACCCACGTGTCTGTATGTATCCTGACATCCCATAATATGATCAGTGTGTATGAACCCTTGTGTCTGTATGTATCCTGACATCCCATAATATGATCAGTGTGTATGAACCCACGTGTCTGTATGCATCCTGACATCCCATAATATGATCAGTGTGTATGAACCCGTGTGTCTGTATGCATCCTGACATCCCATAATATGATCAGTGTGTATGAACCCACGTGTCTGTATGTATCCTGACATCCCATAATATGATCAGTGTGTATGAACCCTTGTGTCTGTATGCATCCTGACATCCCATAATATGATCAGTGTGTATGAACCCACGTGTCTGTATGCATCCTGACATCCCATAATGTGATCAGTGTGTATGAACCCACGTGTCTGTATGTATCCTGACATCCCATAATATGATCAGTGTGTATGAACCCATGTGTCTGTATGCATCCTGACATCCCATAATATGATCAGTGTGTATGAACCCTTGTGTCTGTATGCATCCTGACATCCCATAATATGATCAGTGTGTATGAACCCTTGTGTCTGTATGTATCCTGACATCCCATAATATGATCAGTGTGTATGAACCCACGTGTCTGTATGCATCCTGACATCCCATAATATGATCAGTGTGTATGAACCCACGTGTCTGTATGCATCCTGACATCCCATAATATGATCAGTGTGTATGAACCCACGTGTCTGTATGTATCCTGACATCCCATAATATGATCAGTATGTATGAACCCACGTGTCTGTATGCATCCTGACATCCCATAATATGATCAGTGTGTATGAACCCACGTGTCTGTATGTATCCTGACATCCCATAATATGATCAGTATGTATGAACCCACGTGTCTGTATGCATCCTGACATCCCATAATATGATCAGTGTGTATGAACCCACGTGTCTGTATGTATCCTGACATCCCATAATATGATCAGTGTGTATGAACCCTTGTGTCTGTATGTATCCTGACATCCCATAATATGATCAGTGTGTATGAACCCACGTGTCTGTATGTATCCTGACATCCCATAATATGATCAGTGTGTATGAACCCTTGTGTCTGTATGCATCCTGACATCCCATAATATGATCAGTGTGTATGAACCCACGTGTCTGTATGCATCCTGACATCCCATAATATGATCAGTGTGTATGAACCCGTGTGTCTGTATGCATCCTGACATCCCATAATATGATCAGTGTGTATGAACCCACGTGTCTGTATGTATCCTGACATCCCATAATATGATCAGTGTGTATGAACCCTTGTGTCTGTATGCATCCTGACATCCCATAATATGATCAGTGTGTATGAACCCACGTGTCTGTATGCATCCTGACATCCCATAATGTGATCAGTGTGTATGAACCCACGTGTCTGTATGTATCCTGACATCCCATAATATGATCAGTGTGTATGAACCCACGTGTCTGTATGTATCCTGACATCCCATAATATGATCAGTGTGTATGAACCCACGTGTCTGTATGCATCCTGACATCCCATAATGTGTGTTACAGGGCGGTCTTCCGTGTATCAATAACCAATATCCGGCTAATCCCTCGCCTGTTACTTACTATACATTATATCAGGTGGTGACTGAGACGGAACCGTGTTACACTCAATATATATATTTATACACGGGGTCAGATGGTTGGTCCCCCTCGTTTACTGACAGAAAAACCCACAATGGTCACAGAAATAATCTGAATCTGACAAAAGTAATAATAAATGAAAAATCCATAAAAATGAAGAGATGAAGGTCAGACATTGCTCCTCTGCTTCCACATGAAAGAGGCCTGGACAGAAATGATGGGACCCCTGAAAACAATGTGACAAAAGGGACATGATAAATCAAGTTGTGTCCAGTAATTATCATCACAGGGGTCTACAGTCCTGTAATCAATCAGTGTGCCTGTATATAGGGCTACAGATACTCACTGTGCTGTATATAGGGCTACAGATACTCACTGTGCTGTATATAGGGCTACAGATACTCACTGTGCCTGTATATAGAGCTACAGATACTCACTGTGCCTGTATATAGGGCTACAGATACTCACTGTGCCTGTATATAGGGCTACAGATACTCACTGTGCTGTATATAGAGCTACAGATACTCACTGTGCTGTATATAGGGCTACAGATACTCACTGTGCCTGTATATAGAGCTACAGATACTCACTGTGCCTGTATATAGGGCTACAGATACTCACTGTGCTGTATATAGGGCTACAGATACTCACTGTGCTGTATATAGGGCTACAGATACTCACTGTGCCTGTATATAGAGCTACAGATACTCACTGTGCCTGTATATAGAGCTACAGATACTCACTGTGCCTGTATATAGGACTACAGATACTCACTGTGCCTGTATATAGGGCTACAGATACTCACTGTGCTGTATATAGGGCTACAGATACTCACTGTGCTGTATATAGGGCTACAGATACTCACTGTGCTGTATATAGGGCTACAGATACTCACTGTGCCTGTATATAGAGCTACAGATACTCACTGTGCCTGTATATAGGGCTACAGATACTCACTGTGCCTGTATATAGAGCTACAGATACTCACTGTGCCTGTATATAGGGCTACAGATACTCACTGTGCTGTATATAGGGCTACAGATACTCACTGTGCCTGTATATAGGGCTACAGATACTCACTGTGCCTGTATATAGAGCTACAGATACTCACTGTGCCTGTATATAGAGCTACAGATACTCACTGTGCCTGTATATAGAGCTACAGATACTCACTGTGCTGTATATAGAGCTACAGATACTCACTGTGCTGTATATAGAGCTACAGATACTCACTGTGCTGTATATAGAGCTACAGATACTCACTGTGCTGTATATAGAGCTACAGATACTCACTGTGCCTGTATATAGGACTACAGATACTCACTGTGCTGTATATAGAGCTACAGATACTCACTGTGCTGTATATAGAGCTACAGATACTCACTGTGCTGTATATAGGGCTACAGATACTCACTGTGCCTGTATATAGAGCTACAGATACTCACTGTGCCTGTATATAGGGCTACAGATACTCACTGTGCCTGTATATAGGACTACAGATACTCACTGTGCTGTATATAGGGCTACAGATACTCACTGTGCCTGTATATAGAGCTACAGATACTCACTGTGCCTGTATATAGAGCTACAGATACTCACTGTGCCTGTATATAGGGCTACAGATACTCACTGTGCTGTATATAGAGCTACAGATACTCACTGTGCCTGTATATAGGGCTACAGATACTCACTGTGCTGTATATAGGGCTACAGATACTCACTGTGCCTGTATATAGAGCTACAGATACTCACTGTGCCTGTATATAGGACTACAGATACTCACTGTGCTGTATATAGAGCTACAGATACTCACTGTGCTGTATATAGGGCTACAGATACTCACTGTGCTGTATATAGAGCTACAGATACTCACTGTGCTGTATATAGGGCTACAGATACTCACTGTGCTGTATATAGGGCTACAGATACTCACTGTGCTGTATATAGAGCTACAGATACTCACTGTGCTGTATATAGAGCTACAGATACTCACTGTGCTGTATATAGAGCTACAGATACTCACTGTGCTGTATATAGGGCTACAGATACTCACTGTGCTGTATATAGGACTACAGATACTCACTGTGCTGTATATAGGACTACAGATACTCACTGTGCTGTATATAGAGCTACAGATACTCACTGTGCTGTATATAGGACTACAGATACTCACTGTGCTGTATATAGGGCTACAGATACTCACTGTGCTGTATATAGGACTACAGATACTCACTGTGCTGTATATAGGACTACATATACTCACTGTGCTGTATATAGAGCTACAGATACTCACTGTGCTGTATATAGGGCTACAGATACTCACTGTGCTGTATATAGGGCTACAGATACTCACTGTGCTGTATATAGGACAACAGATACTCACTGTGCCTGTATATAGAGCTACAGATACTCACTGTGCCTGTATATAGAGCTACAGATACTCACTGTGCTGTATATAGAGCTACAGATACTCACTGTGCTGTATATAGGGCTACAGATACTCACTGTGCTGTATATAGGACTACAGATACTCACTGTGCCTGTATATAGAGCTACAGATACTCACTGTGCCTGTATATAGAGCTACAGATACTCACTGTGCCTGTATATAGGACTACAGATACTCACTGTGCCTGTATATAGGGCTACAGATACTCACTGTGCTGTATATAGGGCTACAGATACTCACTGTGCTGTATATAGGGCTACAGATACTCACTGTGCCTGTATATAGGGCTACAGATACTCACTGTGCTGTATATAGAGCTACAGATACTCACTGTGCCTGTATATAGAGCTACAGATACTCACTGTGCTGTATATAGGGCTACAGATACTCACTGTGCCTGTATATAGGGCTACAGATACTCACTGTGCTGTATATAGGGCTACAGATACTCACTGTGCTGTATATAGGGCTACAGATACTCACTGTGCCTGTATATAGAGCTACAGATACTCACTGTGCTGTATATAGGGCTACAGATACTCACTGTGCCTGTATATAGGGCTACAGATACTCACTGTGCTGTATATAGGGCTACAGATACTCACTGTGCTGTATATAGGGCTACAGATACTCACTGTGCTGTATATAGGGCTACAGATACTCACTGTGCCTGTATATAGAGCTACAGATACTCACTGTGCCTGTATATAGAGCTACAGATACTCACTGTGCTGTATATAGAGCTACAGATACTCACTGTGCTGTATATAGAGCTACAGATACTCACTGTGCTGTATATAGAGCTACAGATACTCACTGTGTTGTATATAGGACTACAGATACTCACTGTGCTGTATATAGGACTACAGATACTCACTGTGCTGTATATAGAGCTACATATACTCACTGTGCCTGTATATAGGACTACAGATACTCACTGTGCCTGTATATAGGGCTACAGATACTCACTGTGCTGTATATAGAACTACAGATACTCACTGTGCTGTATATAGAGCTACAGATACTCACTGTGCTGTATATAGAGCTACAGATACTCACTGTGCTGTATATAGAGCTACAGATACTCACTGTGCCTGTATATAGAGCTACAGATACTCACTGTGCTGTATATAGGGCTACAGATACTCACTGTGCCTGTATATAGGGCTACAGATACTCACTGTGCTGTATATAGAGCTACAGATACTCACTGTGCTGTATATAGGGCTACAGATACTCACTGTGCTGTATATAGAGCTACAGATACTCACTGTGCCTGTATATAGAGCTACAGATACTCACTGTGCCTGTATATAGAGCTACAGATACTCACTGTGCTGTATATAGGACTACAGATACTCACTGTGCTGTATATAGGGCTACAGATACTCACTGTGCTGTATATAGGGCTACAGATACTCACTGTGCTGTATATAGGGCTACAGATACTCACTGTGCTGTATATAGAGCTACAGATACTCACTGTGCTGTATATAGGACTACAGATACTCACTGTGCTGTATATAGGACTACAGATACTCACTGTGCTGTATATAGGACTACATATACTCACTGTGCTGTATATAGAGCTACAGATACTCACTGTGCTGTATATAGGGCTACAGATACTCACTGTGCTGTATATAGGGCTACAGATACTCACTGTGCTGTATATAGAGCTACAGATACTCACTGTGCCTGTATATAGGACTACAGATACTCACTGTGCCTGTATATAGAGCTACAGATACTCACTGTGCTGTATATAGGACTACAGATACTCACTGTGCTGTATATAGAGCTACAGATACTCACTGTGCCTGTATATAGGACTACAGATACTCACTGTGCCTGTATATAGAGCTACAGATACTCACTGTGCCTGTATATAGGACTACAGATACTCACTGTGCCTGTATATAGGGCTACAGATACTCACTGTGCTGTATATAGGGCTACAGATACTCACTGTGCTGTATATAGGACTACAGATACTCACTGTGCTGTATATAGAGCTACAGATACTCACTGTGCCTGTATATAGGACTACAGATACTCACTGTGCCTGTATATAGAGCTACAGATACTCACTGTGCCTGTATATAGAGCTACAGATACTCACTGTGCCTGTATATAGGACTACAGATACTCACTGTGCCTGTATATAGAGCTACAGATACTCACTGTGCTGTATATAGAGCTACAGATACTCACTGTGCTATATATAGGGCTACAGATACTCACTGTGCTGTATATAGGACTACAGATACTCACTGTGCCTGTATATAGAGCTACAGATACTCACTGTGCTGTATATAGGACTACAGATACTCACTGTGCCTGTATATAGGACTACAGATACTCACTGTGCCTGTATATAGAGCTACAGATACTCACTGTGCTGTATATAGAGCTACAGATACTCACTGTGCTGTATATAGGGCTACAGATACTCACTGTGCCTGTATATAGAGCTACAGATACTCACTGTGCTGTATATAGAGCTACAGATACTCACTGTGCTGTATATAGGGCTACAGATACTCACTGTGCTGTATATAGGACTACAGATACTCACTGTGCCTGTATATAGAGCTACAGATACTCACTGTGCTGTATATAGAGCTACAGATACTCACTGTGCTATATATAGGGCTACAGATACTCACTGTGCCTGTATATAGGACTACAGATACTCACTGTGCCTGTATATAGAGCTACAGATACTCACTGTGCCTGTATATAGGACTACAGATACTCACTGTGCCTGTATATAGAGCTACAGATACTCACTGTGCCTGTATATAGGACTACAGATACTCACTGTGCCTGTATATAGGGCTACAGATACTCACTGTGCTGTATATAGGGCTACAGATACTCACTGTGCTGTATATAGGGCTACAGATACTCACTGTGCCTGTATATAGGGCTACAGATACTCACTGTGCTGTATATAGAGCTACAGATACTCACTGTGCTGTATATAGGACTACAGATACTCACTGTGCCTGTATATAGAGCTACAGATACTCACTGTGCTGTATATAGAGCTACAGATACTCACTGTGCTGTATATAGGGCTACAGATACTCACTGTGCTGTATATAGGGCTACAGATACTCACTGTGCTGTATATAGGGCTACAGATACTCACTGTGCTGTATATAGAGCTACAGATACTCACTGTGCTGTATATAGAGCTACAGATACTCACTGTGCTGTATATAGAGCTACAGATACTCACTGTGCCTGTATATAGGGCTACAGATACTCACTGTGCTGTATATAGAGCTACAGATACTCACTGTGCTGTATATAGAGCTACAGATACTCACTGTGCCTGTATATAGGGCTACAGATACTCACTGTGCTGTATATAGAGCTACAGATACTCACTGTGCTGTATATAGGACTACAGATACTCACTGTGCCTGTATATAGAGCTACAGATACTCACTGTGCTGTATATAGGGCTACAGATAATCACTGTGCTGTATATAGAGCTACAGATACTCACTGTGCCTGTATATAGAGCTACAGATACTCACTGTGCTGTATATAGGGCTACAGATACTCACTGTGCTGTATATAGAGCTACATATACTCACTGTGCCTGTATATAGAGCTACAGATACTCACTGTGCTGTATATAGGACTACAGATACTCACTGTGCCTGTATATAGGGCTACAGATACTCACTGTGCTGTATATAGAGCTACAGATACTCACTGTGCTGTATATAGGGCTACAGATACTCACTGTGCTGTATATAGGGCTACAGATACTCACTGTGCCTGTATATAGGACTACAGATACTCACTGTGCTGTATATAGAGCTACAGATACTCACTGTGCCTGTATATAGAGCTACAGATACTCACTGTGCTGTATATAGATCTACAGATACTCACTGTGCTGTATATAGAGCTACAGATACTCACTGTGCTGTATATAGGGCTACAGATACTCACTGTGCTGTATATAGATCTACAGATACTCACTGTGCTGTATATAGGACTACAGATACTCACTGTGCCTGTATATAGAGCTACAGATACTCACTGTGCTGTATATAGGGCTACAGATACTCACTGTGCCTGTATATAGGGCTACAGATACTCACTGTGCTGTATATAGAGCTACAGATACTCACTGTGCTGTATATAGGGCTACAGATACTCACTGTGCTGTATATAGGGCTACAGATACTCACTGTGCTGTATATAGAGCTACAGATACTCACTGTGCCTGTATATAGGACTACAGATACTCACTGTGCCTGTATATAGGGCTACAGATACTCACTGTGCTGTATATAGGACTACAGATACTCACTGTGCTGTATATAGGGCTACAGATACTCACTGTGCCTGTATATAGAGCTACAGATACTCACTGTGCCTGTATATAGGACTACAGATACTCACTGTGCCTGTATATAGAGCTACAGATACTCACTGTGCCTGTATATAGAGCTACAGATACTCACTGTGCTGTATATAGAGCTACAGATACTCACTGTGCCTGTATATAGAGCTACAGATACTCACTGTGCCTGTATATAGAGCTACAGATACTCACTGTGCTGTATATAGAGCTACAGATACTCACTGTGCCTGTATATAGGACTACAGATACTCACTGTGCTGTATATAGAGCTACAGATACTCACTGTGCCTGTATATAGAGCTACAGATACTCACTGTGCCTGTATATAGAGCTACAGATACTCACTGTGCCTGTATATAGGAGCTACAGATACTCACTGTGCTGTATATAGGAGCTACAGATACTCACTGTGCCTGTATATAGAGCTACAGATACTCACTGTGCCTGTATATAGAGCTACAGATACTCACTGTGCTGTATATAGAGCTACAGATACTCACTGTGCCTGTATATAGAGCTACAGATACTCACTGTGCTGTATATAGAGCTACAGATACTCACTGTGCTGTATATAGAGCTACAGATACTCACTGTGCTGTATATAGGGCTACAGATACTCACTGTGCTGTATATAGGACTACAGATACTCACTGTGCTGTATATAGAGCTACAGATACTCACTGTGCTGTATATAGAGCTACAGATACTCACTGTGCTGTATATAGGGCTACAGATACTCACTGTGCTGTATATAGAGCTACAGATACTCACTGTGCTGTATATAGAGCTACAGATACTCACTGTGCCTGTATATAGAGCTACAGATACTCACTGTGCTGTATATAGGGCTACAGATACTCACTGTGCTGTATATAGAGCTACAGATACTCACTGTGCTGTATATAGGACTACAGATACTCACTGTGCTGTATATAGAGCTACAGATACTCACTGTGCTGTATATAGAGCTACAGATACTCACTGTGCTGTATATAGGGCTACAGATACTCACTGTGCTGTATATAGGACTACAGATACTCACTGTGCTGTATATAGAGCTACATATACTCACTGTGCTGTATATAGAGCTACAGATACTCACTGTGCTGTATATAGAGCTACAGATACTCACTGTGCTGTATATAGGGCTACAGATACTCACTGTGCTGTATATAGGACTACAGATACTCACTGTGCCTGTATATAGAGCTACAGATACTCACTGTGCTGTATAGCTCAGTACCGATACTCACTGTGCTGTAGTGCCTGTATATAGAGCTACAGATACTCACTGTGCCTGTATATAGAGCTACAGATACTCACTGTGCCTGTATATAGGACTAC